>NW_024412465.1:3493918-3551146 GCF_014898765.1 Herpailurus yagouaroundi | reverse complement strand
AACAAAACAAAACAAAACAAAACAAAACAAAACAAAACAAAACAAAAAACAAAAAACAAGAGTTTATTCTGTCCCAGCTCTGGAGAGCAGAAATGTGAGGTCCAGGCGGGGCAGGGCCGGGCTCCCTCCAGAGGCTCCGGGGGAGGGTCCTTCCTGCCTCTTCCAGCTCCCGGGGCTCCAGGCGTCCCTGGACGTCCCTCCCATCTCTGTCTTCACGTGGCTTGTGTTTCTGAACCCGAATCTCCCTCTCCTTTCTCTTTTAAGGACACCAGTCATGGAATATGGCCGACTTAAACACAGTTTCACTTCCTCTGAGTTACATCTGAAAACCACGTCTATTAATATATATGCATACATATCCACCACACATATTATGAATTAACCACTTGGAGAGGTACTAAAGAAATAAAGTAATTCTAGAGGTGCCTGGGTGGCTCAGTCGGCTAAGCGCCCGACTTTGGCTCGGGTCCTGATCTCATAGTTTTCAGGGGCGCCTGGGTGGCTCAGTTGGTGAAGTGTCTGACTTCGGCTCAAGTCATGGTCTCGCGGTTTGTGGGTTCGAGCCCCACATGGGGATCTGTGCTAATAGCTCGGAGCCTGGGGCCTGCTTCGGATTCTGTATCTCCCTCTCTCTCTGCCCCTCCCCCACTTGTATTCTCTCTCTCTCTCTCTCTCTCTCTCTCTCTCTGTAATAATAAATGAATAAAGTTAAAAAAAATTTAGTAATTCTAGAAATAATGCCGCAGCAGTTCACAGTAACAAGAATATTGGTGAAGAGATCCGAATGCACTCATACTGAAAGAAGAAGGAAGTCTGTGCGGTAAGAAAACAGTCTCCATGCACAGGACCCTGCCATCACTCCCCCACAAGTAGGGTTTTATCTCCAACACAGCTGACTGTCCTAAGCCAGAGAAGCTTGCACTTTCCCCACTGCTTAACATCTGTAATAACTGATGTCTAAGGCATGTTTACCAAAGTGGAAACAATTTAGGATATTAAACATCAGCCTCTGCAAATCTTTTTGTAAATAACTGTGTGATGTGAAACTGTGCGCTCCGTGCGTGTTGTGTCGTGAGCACGGGTTCCCTTCTGTGCACGGGAACGGCAATCCCTCGTCTCATACTTCATCTTCCCTAAGCGCTGGTAACATTTGCACTGACAACTCGGTTGACTTGACACTTATTCAGGAGGCTGGATCAGGACACAGGAGCAGGTTCAATCCGCAGTCAGCCAGAAACCGTTACTTTGTGAAGATCTATTCCTCCATGCATCACTAATAGTGCTGTGTAGCGAGCCTTGCGGACACAGAAGTGTGATTCCTTTAAATAATGAAACTGGAACCACCTTTCAGAAGGTCTCAGAGCCTGAGGGTTGCCATTTCGCCAGCTGTGTGTTACAAGCCCTGTTAGGGCAGCAGGTCAGGCAAGCAAGACAACACCCAGTAATGGGTAATCAGAGGCAAAAAAATTCACCAAAAGTCTGGCCTTGTTTGCAGGTAAGGAAATACCCAATGCAAACACACACACACACACACACACACACACACACACACACACCAAAAAGAAATAAATGGGCAAATTCAAAATCAGTGTAATCAGAACTCTATCTCTGGAATAATCTGACAAAAGGAAAAGTATTTAGAAGACAGATGCAGATGCAAACTAGAATATTAAAATGATTATAAGGACGGGCTTTTATACAACACCGCATTCCAGGAACAAAAGCAGTATTTTTCACTAACCAGTAAAGCCTAACCCATTCGAACAACATCATATTATAGAAATATGCAATCTGACAACAGTTAGGTAAAACTAGAAACTGAAAAAAAAAAAAAGTCAGAGAAAAACAGGTCATATGCTCGGATCACAAAACACACTTCTTAGCAATTCAGGTGTTCACAAGAAAAATACCATAGGAATTAGAAAATGTGTAGAATTCAGAGACAACTATCATCATACAGGAAGTCAGGTGACAAATGGCGAAGAGACAAAGATAGTGAAGAGTTAGAAAACCCATAGTGAAGGCAAAGATAATAGAAAGAAAGACGTAAGAAGTAAATAAGGCAAAGAAAATAATGGGGTGGTTTGCAGCAGAACGGTAGAGAAAATCAATAGAGCAAATTAAGTTTACAACACTGGCCAGTGAAAAAAAAAGTCACACCGTGGAAAACACACTGGCCCAGTGATGAAGGAAGCAGCAGCACGAATAGTCGATAGTTCAGAATGTGACACAGTATCTCAGAGCAGAGAGGATCCTAACACGATAAAAGGAGGAATTTGGAATCATATACAACAGGTCTTTAACTAATCGCCTAACACAGGCAAGAGGATATCTTAACCATCGAAGTCTATTCATTAATGACCTTCAATAATTAGCTAAGGGGCACGTGGGGGGCTCCGTCGGTTAAGCATGTGACTCTTGATTTCGGCTCAGGTCACGATCTCACGGTTCGTGAGTTCGAGCCCCGCGTCAGGCTCTGCGCTGATGGTGTGGAGCCTGCGTGGGATTCTCTCGTCTCTGCCTCTCCCTCAAGTCCTGCTCTCTATCTCTCAAGATAAATAAACTTTAAAAAATTAAAATGATAATAATTAGCTGAAATATAAAACTCTACCAGGATGGGGACAGTCGAGGGGGACCAAACTGACCCACACTGGGCCTGAGCTGGTAATAACTGAAGGTGGGTGGTGACTATATTCAAATCCATTATACTATTTTTGCCCCACTTGGATATGCTTAAAAATTCCCATTTTCTAAAATATAAAAAAATTAATGTCCCCAGTCCCTCACCAGTTTGTAGAACATTTTTATCAAACTAATGCGAGGAGACGCCTTCTTCAACCTCATAAAGAGTAACATTCTGCATGAATGAAAAGCAGTCAGAAAAAAGATAGTCCTGCATTCATTCAATATTATATTTGAGGACATACCCCCTACAAAATGGCGGGGAAAACACTAGAAAGATTTGAACTATTAGAACTGATACATACGTTCAGTACAGCGGCAGATACAACATTAATATAAAGAAACCTGTTACAGTTCTATACCCTCATAACAGAGCATCAGGAAGAGAAATTAAGAAACCAATTCCACTTACAACTGCACCGGAAAAAAAAAATACCTAGGAATAAATTAAACCAAGGAAGTGAGAAAGTTATACTCTGAAACTACAAGATACTGATGAAATTGAAGATGTCAGAAATCTATGGAAAGACATTCCATGCTCATGGATTGGAAAAACTGATACTGTTAAAATTCCATACTACCCAAAGCAATCTACAGATTCAACACAAAATCCCTATCAAAATATTAGTAGCAGTTTTCACAGAATGAGAAGAAATAACCCTAAAATTTGTACAGAACCGCAGAAGAGCCTGAAGAGCCAAAGCAATCGTGAAAAAGAACAAAGTTGGAGGTGTTATGATCCCAGATTTCCAGATACACTCAGAGCTTTACTTCACAAAGCAACAGAGGTCAATAATGCAGATTGTTTTTCTACTAGCAAATGCCGGAAAATTAGCGAATGAGTTATGCAGGCAATGACTGCATTAGAGTTTCAGAAAGGAAAGGGCAATTGTCTTGCCTGTGCGTTACGTTGCCCCATTCTAGACTCGGACACATTTTCTGTTCTGTGTGGAATGACCTCTTTTCTTCGTTTCGTCTAATTGGTATCTGTGGTTTTTTTTGTTTGTTTGTTTTGTTTTTTTTTTTAATTTTTTTTTAACGTTTTATTTATTTTTGAGACAGAGAGAGACACAGCATGAACAGGGGAGGGGCAGAGAGAGAGGGAGACACAGAATCAGAAACAGGCTCCAGGCTCCGAGCCATCAGCCCAGAGCCCGACGCGGGGCTCGAACCCACGGACCGCGAGATCGTGACCTGGCTGAAGTCGGACGCTTAACCGACTGCGCCACCCAGGCGCCCCTGGTATCTGTGTTTTAAAAGACACTGTTTATAATGGATCTCTGAGAAAAGACTATCATCCAGGACCACTATGTAGCTCCCAACTATCTTATTTACAATAGAATGTTTGCGGGGCACCTGGGTGGCTCAGTCGGTTGAGTGTCTGACTTTGACTCAGGTCATGATCTCATAGTTCATGGGTTTGAGCCTCACATCGGGCTCTGTGCTGACAGCTTGCAGCCTGGAGCCTGCTTCGGATTCAGTCTGTCTGTCTGTCTCTCTCTCCCCCCCCCCCACACTCTCTCTCTCAAAAATAAACAAACATTAAAATTAGCGTTAGCTACAACACCAGGATTCAGAATCTCTCTTTGCCTTAGGAAATAAATACTCTAGGTTCCACATATCTGCGTTTTTTTCCTACTTCCCACAACTTAACAACTAATTCCAACAACTTCCAAATTTTGTCTAAAAGCTTGGCCAACTAATTTAGGCAGCACTCAAGTGGAGACATGTAGACTGTTGGGTCATAGCACTGAAAATAAAAGAATTACATGCCTTTAAGTCACTAAATCCTTGGTTGTGGTTTTGCAACATTTTAATATTTGAACTCTTCATTAATTCATTCAGCAAGTATTTAGTGGCATGCATGAGACCCTGTGCTACACGCTGGGGACGCACCTATCCACTCTATCGTTCCTCGTTCAACAGGTGTTTACTAACCACTTTTGGGGGATAGGAGATAATTTTAGGCTCCAGCAATGAATAAAACAAATTTTATTAAAATGGCTGCAAAGGGGCCCCAAGTGGCTCAGTCAGTTAAGCGTCTGACTTCAGCTCAGGTCATGATCTCACGGTTCGTGAGTTCCAGTCCTGCATTGGGTTCTGTGCTGACAGCTGGGAGCCTGGAGCTGGCTTCGGATGCTGTGTCTCCCTCTCTCTCTGCCCCTCCCCTGCTCACACTCTATCTGTCTCTCTCAAATATAAATAATAATAATTTTTTTTTTTTAAATAATGTAGAATGTTTTGATTGCTACATGATTTTTCCTCCCTAGATGGTTCACAAACTCATGACCGGTCTTTACTGTCTTACTGTTACATTTTAGGTTCAAGAAATGTTCTTTGTTATTGTTGTAACTGCATTATGCTTCATACAATGAAAACACGTCATGAACACTTTATCGAGTAACTTACATTCCCAGCTAAAACAAGGCAAAAGAGGGCACCTGGGTGGCGCAGTCGGTTAAGCGTCCGACTTCAGCCAGGTCACGATCTCGCGGTCCGGGAGTTCGAGCCCCGCGTCAGGCTCTGGGCTGATGGCTCAGAGCCTGGAGCCTGTTTCCGATTCTGTGTCTCCCTCTCTGTCTGCCCCTCCCCCGTTCATGCTCTGTCTCTCTCTGTCCCAAAAATAAATAAACATTACAAAAAAAAATTTTTTTTAATAAATAAATAAATAAAACAAGGCAAAAGAACCACATATGGGAACACTGGAAAATCAGGGGGTTTTCACTGTAATAATTTATCAGTTTTCACTGAATTCCATTTGAGCCTAGCCATCCAGGTTCCAGGCAAGTGAAAATACGGGATCCAACTTTTTCTCTATTAGTGCTGTTATCACAAATACACACACACACCACACACACACACACACACACACACACAGAGCTCATGAAACTAGGGGCTTTATTTTCACCCCTAACTTTTCAAAATTATTTAATAAAACATAATCAACTATTTGTGATTAGATACTCATCAGTGTAGACAGTCAGGCAAGAAAAATATGAGAGCATCTCAAACAGGTATGAAATCGCATTAGTGTCTACTCCATAGGAACCGGATAATGAACCCACACAAATAATCAGACACAACAGCATCAGTGTCACTAATAAAAGGACTGAAAAGCACAACTGTCAACATGAACGGCTCTCAAGAAGGTAAAAGGATATCATCAAGGGGCCAGAAGTGTGATAGGAATGACCCATCAGCCTTGCTACCAACAGCTTCTCATTCTAAGATACACGTGTCTGAAATGCCTTTGGAGGACACTGGATTTCAAATACCTTTAGGGGAGACCGGGAACACAGTCTTCGAGATGAAGTCTTTGGACAGGAAACATATGAGCGAGTGTTTTACAGTGGACCTTCACCATCACTATTTAGGTCACTACGTTCCTACATGTTGGATCTCTAGTCCCATCAGGGACTCCAGAGCCCGCTTTTATTTTACTACTGGAGGCCGACATGTTGTGGTCTGGTCCTTGCCAAAGAGTGTGCGCACACGTTGACTTATTAGCATTCACGGAGCCCAATGTTTAAAAAAAATTTTTTTTAATGTTTATTTATTTTTGAGAGAGAGAGAGAGAGAGAGAGAGCATGAATGGGGAGGGGCAGGGAGAGTCAGAGACACAGAATCCAAAGCAGGTTCCAGGTTCCGAGCTGTCAGCACAGAGCCCGACGCGGGGCTCAAAGTCACGAACTATGAGATCATGACCTGAGCCAAAGTCGGATGCTCAACCAACTGAGCCACCCAGGCGCCCAAGGAGCCCGTGGCCATTTTCCTTTTCAGTTGCAAAGTGGCAACTGTACAAGGGACATACAGCCATGGCAGAGATAATACTGCCATTTGCTTTCGCCTCGTGCCTGTCCCCCAAGAAATGCAACATAAGAACCAGCGAAAATGTGACAGACAAGGACATCTTCGCTCCCTAAGGAGGCGTAAGATGATTCCCCGTATCAAAATGATGCTATCCTTTTTTTCTTTAATGTGTACATATTTTTTTTTAACAACACCAACAAAAGTGATCCCCTCTGCAGTATGCCACAATGCAGGTACATAAAGGGGACCCTAGAAGCCTCAGCACAATGCCTGGGGTAGGATAAACAATATCCTAAGTGTCACAGATCCCGACATGGATTAACCCTTCCAGGTCAACAGACGCTCTCACAAGTGACAAACTCCATTGCATGTTAGGATGGAATGACCCTCAAAATATCTCACACAACTACTGGAAATGTGGTGTGTCCTCAGTGTCGGGATGGAAAATATATCACTTATCTAATTTATTCCAGTAAAAAAAAAAAACAAAAAACAAAAAACCAGTACATTTAGTTAACGCAAGACATTGCAACTCAATTTAGTAAAAGAAAGTCTAATTTTAAACTGCATTGAACATTTGTTCCCACCAGATTAACCAATTAGCTGTTTCACCTGTCTGGGTCACCAAGCTATTTAAAACAGTTTGTCATGTTGATACTAGAAGCCATACATACAAACAAAAAAAAAGGAAAACTGTGATATGATCACGAACCTGTGTCTCGAATGGAGAAAACCCCAGTGCACAGGTGATCTCTATTCCATGCATGGAATATTCTATTCCTCACACACCAATGACCATCTCACACACTTCTTTCCATATCGTCTTGAGTCTCCAACCCCCCTCGATCCCCTGCTGTCCCCTGCTCTCCTCCTCTTTCACAATCATGCAGCTGGTCCACCATGATCTCCTTTATCTAGAGAGCATCACATTCCCATCAGCCCTATAAATTATAAGCAACTGCTGGGTCATAGGGTAGTTCTAGTTTTAATATTTTTTGAGCTACTAGGAATTTATCCAAAGGCTACAGGAGTGCTGATTCAAGGGGGCACATGCACCCAATGTTTATAGCAGCACTATCGACATGAGCCAAATTATGGGAAGACCCAAGTGTCCATCGATGGACGAATGGATAAAGAAAATGTGGTGTGCGTACGTATGTGTGTATGGAATTTTACTCAGCAATGAAAACGAATGAAATCTTTCCACTTAAAACAACATGGATGGAACTAGAGTGTATTATCCTAAACAAAATAAGTAGGTCAGAGAAAGACAAATATCATATGACTTCACTCATTTGTGGAATTTAAGATACAGAACAGATGAACACAGGGTAAGGGAAGCAAAAAAAAAAAAAAAATAGAAAAACCAAGGGAGGCAAACCATAAAAGACTCTTAAAGACAGAAAACAAACTGAGGGCTGCTGGAGGGGAGGTGAATGGCGGGATGAGCTAGCTAGATGGCTGACGGGTATTAAGGAGGACACTTGTTGGGATGAGCACTGGGTGTTGTATGTAAGTGATGAATCACTGGGTTCTACCCCTGAAACCAATACTACACTGTATGTTAAATAACTTGGATTTAAATATAAATAGATGGATAGACAGACAGATACATGAATGATACATATTATGGATGGATGGATAGATAGATACTGGATGGACAAATGGATGATAGGTGGATAGATGGATAGACAGATACTGGATGGACAAATGGATGATAGGTGGATAGATAGATGATGGATGGATGGATGGATGGCCACACAGATGATAAATAGGATGGATGGATGGATACATTGATGCTAGATGAATGATGGATGGATGGATAGGTCCATGAGAGATGGATAAATAGATGATACATATGATGGATGGATGGATAGATGCTAGATGGATAGATGAATGGATAGACAGATGGATGATGGATGGATAGATGGATGCTAGATGGATGGACAAATGGACAGATGGATGATGAGTGGATGGATGGATGGATGGACATATGGATGATGGATGGATAGATTGATGCTAGATGGATGGACGGATAGATAGATGGATGATGGATGGATGGATGGCCAGACAGATGATAAATATGATGGGTAGATGGATACATGGATAACAGATGGATAATGGATGGGTGGATAGGTACATGAGAGATGGATAGATGACACATATGATGGATGGATGGATGGACAGATGCTAGATGGATAGATGAATGGATGGATAGATGCTAGATGGATAGATGGATGGACAGATGGACGCTAGGTGGATGGACGGACGGACAGACAGATGGATGATGGATGGATGGATGGACGGATGGATGGATAGATGGATGCTAGGTGGATGGACGGATGGATAGATGGATCAATGATGGATGGATGGATGATATGATGGATGGATGGATGACAGATGGATAGATATATAGATAATAAACACAAAACATCCTTCATGGTCGTCCAGCATATCTTACAAGCCACCGCATGCCTCTCTTGCTTGCTAGCACTAAAACTCCCCCACACAAACATAAAAAGCAGCACACAAGCCCTGTTTCCTTAATGTTTGCATCCCTACAACTTTTGTGGAGCCCACAGGGTCTGGAACTCCCTGCTACCATTCTGGTCCTATGCATGGCCATATGGACAACCCATCCCAAACTCTTCCCTGTGTGGTGCACACCCAGGCTCCTTTGTCAGTACTCCAGAAAAAGCTCACGTGTTCAGGACTGGAGCACATGTGTTAAACAAAAGATATCCTGTAGTTTTTAGTGATTTCTAAATATTTGCTTTGTGGGTTCTGTTCCTTCCACGGGCTCTATTTTCCACTCGTATCTGTTCTATATCACAGATTATTGTATAGCTTTGTGGGCTTTTTTGTTTTTTGTTGTTTTTTTGTTTTGTTTTTTTTTTTTTTTTTTTTGCCAAACATGCTTTAATGGAAGTCTGAATGTAAACAATATTTTGTTCCTTCTCCTAAAGATCCAGAGGGGTTTTGCAACTACATCCTGACATTTTCTTTCCAATTTATAAGCTAGTCCTGTCAAATGTGTTTGGCTACATGTTATTTCACTTTCATGTCCAGGAGACGGTGTTACTTTCATTGAATAAAGTCAATGTCTGTTCAGATTTAGCTACACATTTCACCTCTCGGAACATTCCTTATGTTTCCTTCTGTCTGAGACCTGCAGTCTCAGGTTGCACTCCTGCATCTGGAGACTTTGCCTCTGTTAAGACCGTGTGAACATCGGGTCTTGGAGACCCGGTTCCCATCACAGAGGTAAATTCGCAGGCTATTGGGTTTGCCCTAGAGCGTCTTTATTTTACCCTCGCACTTGAAGGGTATCTCCACAGGGTTTGCAATTGTAGGTTTATCAGACTGCTGAGAAATCTGAGGTCGCACTAATGGTCACTGCTCTGTGGTGCTTTTTATTTTTCTTTTGCTGTACCTTTACCTACTTTTCACAGATGCTTTCTTTCTCTCTCTTGGTATTCTGAACCGATCATCCGTGGATTCTACATCTGAGTCTATTTGTACACATGGTGGTTGGCCTTTTAAACTTAGATTTTGAGCTCTAATCGACCGAGCAAAATTCTTAGGTGATATCATTTCAAGGACAGCTTTATCCCCCTCCCTGTTTTTCTCACTTCTTCTGCAGCCCGAGGTGAATGTGGTGTAAAGCTTTTCCTTGTGACTTTCATATACCTGAGGCTCACTTGGTAAAAAGGTGCCCATCGCTTTGTCTTACCAAAGCTGCGCAATTTCTTCAAATATTCAAAGATTATTTCTTTAGGTATATTCGGCATAATTACATTATGTGTTGCATAGGATCCATATGCGAAATTCCATACTGGGAGTATTTGAGTTGATGGGTTATCTTATTTTATTGACTTTTTAACCAAGTCTGCACTGTCTTCACAAATTTGACCATCAACTCAGATTCACTGTTAATTTATCTAAGTTCTTTGAAACCTGTGTTAAAGGTGGATTAGTTACATCACCCAGCATGCCTGGAATCAGAGCACAGTGACAGCTAGGGACTCAGCTATTTTAATTTAATGCTTATTTGTTGAGACAGAGAGAGAGAGAAAGACAGAGCATGAGCAGGGGAGGGGCGGGGAGGGGCAGAGAGAGAGAGAGAGAGAGAGAGAGAGAGAGAGAGAGAGACAGAATCCAAAGCAGGCTCCAGGCTCTGAACTGTCAGCATAGAGCCCGATGCAGGGCTCGAACCCACGAACTACGACATCATGACCTGAGCCAAAGTCCGACGCTTAACCCACTGAGCCACCCAGGCACCCGATGGGACTCAGCTATTTTAACCTAAATTTGAGCACATATTGAAACAAGGCAAATAAAATTGGGACTGCAACCCTCTTGTGCATCGACTTGTGGTTACGATTACTCCAGACTTAGGTTTCCATTTACTCGACCCCCTGCCCCAAGGATAAATGCTCCTGCAAATGCTCTCGTGTATGTTGCTTGGAGTGGTGGTGGTGGTGGTGGGGGGGTCCTGTTAAACTTGCTTTGACTGATATTATTACACCCCAAAGCTTACTACTACTGGCTTTCCATCACATAGACCATAAAACCCAAGTTCCTTATATGTGTGTCCCATGCCCCATGTGATTCGCCTGCTCTCCTACTTCAACGGTCTGCTTTCTCTACCAGCACACGTGCTTTGGACACTGGTTTCCGTTCGGTTCCTGGAACACACTGGGGCTGCTGGACTGCTTTCCCCCCCTGCACATGGTGGCCACTTGGGCCTCCAGCCGACACATCTCCTCTTCAGCCACATCCTCCTATCCTGTTATCTCACTGGGTGGCACCTGCAGCCAGCTGATTTTTTCAGGTTGCGTATCTGCACATTCTGAATCATCTCCTGCCAGAAAGCAAGCCATCAGGATACCTACATGTGGAGGAAATCCCTCTATCCACGTAGGTGTGAGGACTCTGTGGCAAGCACACAGTGGCCAGTCTGCAAATATTTCTGCAATGAATAAAGAGTGGGTCTCCTGAGCGGGAGGTCAAACCCGAAATCACTGACTTCTCCCTACGTTCTCTCTGTAACGCAATGACGGGTGGTTTCTGGAAATTCGGCTCAGCACTTAAAGGAGAAGGATGTGTCTTTTGGTTGCATTATGAAAAGAGTCCTTCCTGAAATGAGTCTGAATTTATATTCCGCTCACACCTGCCGTCCTTCTATTGACTCTGGGTGAGAGTAAATAAAGACAGATATGTTGGCAGAAAAAGGAAGGATGCATTTACAGAAAAGGGGAACTCCAGAAGGTCAATTCTCTCCCATTATGCAGTCAATTATTGTGAGCAGGCTGCCTTCGTCCAAGGTCTCAGAGTGTGCTGCTGCTGCTGAAAGGATCTGGGGCCAGGGGCCAGACTGCATCAGACAAGTTTCTGGTGTATTTTGATCCACTTAGGAAAAGTATTCCCCCAAAAAACCCACATCAATAACTTAGTGCCGTTTAAGGTGAGTTAGATTGCACTGGGCTTTAAAAGCGGACAATGCAGAATGGACCTTTTTTTTTTTTTCCAACGTTTATTTATTTTTGGGACAGAGAGAGACAGAGCATGAACGGGCGAGGGGCAGAGAGAGAGGGAGACACAGAATCGGAAACAGGCTCCAGGCTCTGAGCCATCAGCCCAGAGCCCGACGCGGGGCTCGAACTCACGGACCATGAGATCGTGACCTGGTTGAAGTCGGACGCTTAACCGACTGCGCCACCCAGGCGCCCCTGGAATGGACCCCTTTTAAAGGGTTGAATAAAATTCTTACAAGATGTGTGGATTCGCTGGGGGTGTAAATGTCTACGGCATATTTAAAAAATTAAACGGTGCTCCGTTTTCACCGGTAAATGTACCATCTTGCAAGTATGTTTAATGCCAAGGCATACGGATAAAAATACAAGGAACATTAAAATTTAACAGAAGCAGCCGTTTTTATGCACAATGTCTTTATGCATATGAAATTATATATACATATATATAAGCTATAATTTACGTACTGCATACACACACACAACTGAAAGAGAAAATACTACCAAGAGACTTCTTCACAGTCTTCAGAGAGAAACAAACATGTTAGACACGTTATTTGATTTTCTTTTCTTTAAGACAATGAATTCCCCAAGGGAAATGCAGTCATCTGGGAGAAAATTAGGTTCACGTGAGAACAAGGGATCAAAGTATTAGATACAAGATATGCGAATCTTGAGTGGTTTTGCTCTAATAAAACGGGACATTAGAACTGGGTAAAAATCACTCTATTCATGTGTCCAGTAGGATTTATCTGATATTGTACAGGCTTGGAAGTAAGTCTACACTCCGTGGTCGGTACGAGCCATGATGCTTGCAGGTGAAATGATTCAGCACGGTGCCCACATGTTTGGAGCTATGGTCAACTGTGGATGGTCCATAAAGAACAGCCACCGATATAAAGGTTATTTTGAGTAAATGCCTTTTGATATTGCACTGTTCTGGTTCTGTGCCACACAGTGAAGCTTTGACTGCACAGTTTCTAGCTGTTGGGAGGACGTATTTTCAGACTCAGTGGTCTGGATTCATCGCTAATGCAATAAGCACACAAAAGGGTCAATGCTACTACCTGGATGGGGACTCAGGGATTCTCTTTCGCTCTACACCTCCAACGGTGGGTGTTCCCTCGGCAACAATCCTTTCCCCCGCAAGCTGACCCCGGAATCTCTCCTAAGGGAGCTCACGGAGGACTTCCTGAGAGAAAAATCATTTCTTGAGCATCTTATAGCGTGTTCCAGCTCTATCCCACCAGCTTGTGTTTCTTCAAACACTGGGATGCCTTCACAGCCAAAATATTCCCCTCCCGTCCGGTGTCCTCCTTTATTCTTTCAGATTTGGTATCATTTATGCTCAGTGTATTCCTCTTGTCTTCACAGCAGATGTTGGAATTCAACCTTCCACTGTTTTATGTTCTATCATCAGATACACATTTCCCCCAGGAAAAATTCGCGCCTCCAGCTTTGCTGGGTGGGCATTTCTGTGCTGAAAGTCCGCGAAACGTGGGTGTCTAGTGAGCTTTTCTTCCTTAAGCTTGGGCCCATGTGCCCACTGCCCAGCAGACGCGCACTGTAATCTGAGTAACGCAAGACCAGCTCAACATCCATGCACGTATATCCACACCTCACTTTTCTTGTTCCACGGGTCATGTGTGAGCCTTACGGAGTCTGCACTCAGTGACAATGAAAGGAAATAATATTGTGGGCTCAGAAAGTCAATGCATACAGCCGTAGTTGACAATCTGCTCTCAGCTTTCCTTACAAATCAGTCTCAAGCTTGCTTCCTTCGCCAGGCACCCGCCATCATTGGTGCCGACTCCTGAAATGGTTTTGTTACTGGTTTCCCCGCCTCCAGACTCTATCACTCAACCCCACCACGAAGAAGCTAACATGAGCGACTGGTTAAGAATCTTCTGTGCTACCCAGGGCCCCCAAGGGGGGAAAAAAAAAAAACCCTTATTATTTAACACAGGCTTTCGGAAACTCTAGCCTTTTCTATCGCTAAACTCTAGACATGTGTTGTCTTCCCATCTACTGCTGTGACAGATTACCACAACCTTAGTGACTTAGGGCCATGCACATTTATCATGTCATTGTCATGTAGTTCAGAAATCTGGCCCTGGTCTCACTGGGCCAAAACCAGGGCCTCAGCAGAAGCATATTCCTTCATGGAGATGCTTTCCACAGTTCACATCGCGTTGACTCTGTTAAGGATGGCTGAGATCACAGTGCACTCCTGGCCCCGATAACACAGGCTCATCTTTCCACCGCAAGGTCAGCTGATTAGCAACTAATTCCTTCTGCAAGATGGTTTCCCATTTTTGTGTAACAGGTGCCTGCTGCTGGAGATTAAGATGTGGACATGTGTGGGAGCCATGTTTCTATCTGACACACCTTGGGGCCTTCACTGCAATAAAAATGAACTAACAGTTGACTACGACTCTCCAACTCAGAAACGTTCACGTCTGTTTCTTCTTACCAAGGTATTCACACACCATGCAATTATCTTTATTAATACTGGTTCATTCTTGGGGCGCCTGGGTGGCGCAGTCGGTTAAGTGTCCGACTTCAGCCAGGTCACGATCTCGCGGTCCGTGAGTTCGAGCCCCGCGTCGGGCTCTGGGCTGATGGCTCAGAGCCTGGAGCCTGTTTCCGAGTCTGTGTCTCCCTCTGTCTCTGCCCCTCCCCCGTTCATGCTCTGTCTCTCTCTGTCCCAAAAATAAATAAACGTTGAAAAAAAAAATTTTTTTAAAAAAATACTGGTTCATTCTTGAGATCCCAATCAAGAGGTTAACACTTGAATTTCCCTCCGATGGTTCACTTCTGCCTGACCATATTAAAAAAAAAAAAAAAAAGTGTTGTTCTTTATTTTTGATAGAGAGTGAGACACAACATGAGCTGAGGAGGGGCAGAGAGAGAAGGAGACCCGGAATCCAAAGCAGGCTCTAGTCTCTGAGCTGTCGGCACAGGGCCCGATGCAGGGCTCGAACCCACGAACATGGAGATCGTGACCTGAGCTGAAGTCAGGACACTCAACCGACTAAACTACCCAGGCACCCCACTCTGACCATATTTAAGAGTTTTCCTGTGATTTCATTTGCAGAAATCCTGAGGAAAATTCCTCATAATGGTCCCAGGGCTCCTGACAGCACCTAAGTCATTTTCCTTTTTACGGAACTCATAAGATCAACGGACGATGTGACTGTCATTCTCTAGCTAAGATGATGGCATATGTGCAGAAGCAAGAACATGCAACGTGCACACAGCTCACACTGAAACCACATTTCCTTTTCCTGCAGAGAGGGTGGAAACCTTCCCTCCCCTGCCCCAAAGATGTAAGACAATTATAAATGGATGCAAGCATGGACCAGTTAGGGCTTCCCAAAGAAAAGCAGGATATACAGTGCCTAAGAACACATTGTTCCTGGTATATTAAATTAGGTGACGTATATAAAGTGGACAAAACTCTTTTGTCTACTCTCATGGCATATCAAACACTTGAGTTTTGGCGTCCAGAGTAACTTGAAAGTCTGGATTCCCTTTCTTTAGATAAAATGCATAGCAGCCAAGTTAACCAAGGAGGTGAAGAACCTACAGGCTGAAAACATAAAACACTGATGACACAACAGAATACAACATAAACGAATGGAAAGATATTCCATGTTCATGGATGGGAAGGACAGTGTTAAAATGTCCATACTAACCAAAGCAGTCTCCAAAATCAATGTATTCCCTATCAAATATCTTCCCTCGTAGCATTTTTCACAGAGCTAGAACAAATAATCCTAAAATTTCCATGGAACCAAAAAAGACCTCAAGTAACCAAAATAATCTGAAAAACAGAAGTGCAACGCTGGAGGTATCATAATCCCAAATTCAAGATATACTACAAATAAAGCCATAGTCACGAAAACAGTATGGTACTGGCACAAAATAGACACACAGATCAATGGAAGAGAAGAGAACCCAGAAATCAACCGATGTTCATATGGTCAATTAATCTTAGCAAAGGAGCTAAGAATATGAAATGGGAAAGGATCAACTCTTCACCCAACGATGCTGGGAAAACTGGACACCTACATGCCAAAGAATGGAACTGGATGCTTTCTTACACAATACCCAAAAATAAATTGAAAATGGACTAAAGAGCTAAATGTGTGACCTAAAATCATAAAAATCCTACAAGAGAAGACAGGCTCAGTTCTCTGACATTAGCTGTAGCAACATTTTTCTGTATATGACTCCGGAGGCAAGGGAAAGAATAGCAAAAATAAACGATTTGGACTACACCAAAGTAAAAACCTTTGACAGCAAAAGAAACTATCAACAAAATGAATAGCAACTTACGGAAGGGGAGGAGATATTCGCAAATGATACATCCCACAAAGGATTAAGATCCAAAATATATACAGAATTCACACAACTCAACACCAAAACAGAACCAAACAAAATAATAATAATAATCAATTAAAATATGAGAAGACACGAGCCGACATTTCTCCAAACAAGACACCCCAATGACCAACAGACACAGAAAAAGATGCTCCACATCACTCATCATCAGGGAAATTCAAACCAAACCAAACCAAAACAAAGTATGAGCATATACCAGCGAGAATAGCTAGAATCAAAAAGATAAGAAGGAACAACTGTTGGCAAGGATGTGGAGAAAAAGGAATCCTCTTGCTCTGCTGCTGGGAATGCAACCTGGGGTGGCTGCTCTGGAAACCAGCATGAGGTTCCCCAAAAAACTAGAAACAGAATTACCGTATAATTCAGTAATCCCACACCAGGTATTTTCCCAAAGAAAACCAAAGCACTAATTTGAAAAGATATTTGCACCCCTGTGTTTATGGCAGCACTATTCACAATAGTCAAGATATGGAAGCAGCCCAAGTGACCGTCCACAGATGAACAGGTAAAGAAAGAGAGGTATACATGCAGTGGAATATTCCTCAGCCATGAGAAGGCATAATTTCTCGCCATTCGCATCAACATGGATGGAACCGGAGGGTCGTGAGTTACGTAAAACAAGTCACAGAGAAGGACAAATACTGTATGACTTCACTTCTGTGTGGAATATAAAAAGAAAAGCAAACACCCAAAAGCAGAAACAGACCCATGAACACGAAGATGGTTGACAGAGGAGAAGTGATTGATAGGGGGAGGGGCAAAACAGGTGAAAGGGAGAGGGAGCTGGAGGGCTCCCAGTTCCAGAACCATGAAGTCACAGGGAGGCACAGCATCAGGAAGACGGTCCGTGGTACCGTAACGGTGTGGTGTCATGACACACGGGGGTCACACCACAGTCCATAAGCTGAGTCACTACATTGTACGCGTGAAATTAACGTAATACGGGGTCTCAACTACACAGGGCTAAACTAGTTAATTTAACTCCACACCCTTCTCTTTACCCGTAAGAGGGAAAGTGCCGAGGTCTGCTCAACACTGCTCAATAAACATGAAAGTGAGTCTGGGAGAACAGGGGTAAAATCCCTATTTTGGCAGATTCTAACATAAACATTTAGTATTCACCTTAATGCTTTCAGAATTCTCTCTTAAATAATGGTTTGGGTCGGTATCTGGTGAACTGTTAGGTCCCCCAACATTACAGTTGAGAATAGATACATCCCACATGACAAGAAAGGAAGGAATCGAACCCAGTCCTACTGGGACGCCGCCAGGAAGACACGTGGACTTAAAACACAAGGGCGAGTGGGTTAACATGGTCCTTCTCAACTGGGGGGCATTTCTGCTCCTCTGCCCAGCTCGCTGGGCATCTTCAATAAGATGAAGACTGGGAAACCTTGGATTAATGATAGATTTTCCTGTGAACACAGAAAGGTTTCCTTTGGTGATTTGAGGCCTAAAATATATTTTTAAGGTGCCATTTGGCTGTATGCAAACACTGGGAGCTGCTTTGTTGCAATGTACCCGTTTTCACTTTGGGGGAGTTTCAATTAGAATATTGAGTTACAGGGAGCCTGGGTGGCTCAGTCCATTAAGCATCTGAGTCTGGCTCAGGTCGTGATCTCGTGGTTTGTGGGTTCAAGCCCCGCGTCAGGCTCTGTGCTAACAGCTCGGAGCCTGGAGCCTGGTTCAGATTTTCTGTCTCCCTCTCTCTCTGCCCCTCATCCGCTCACACTCTTTCCATCTCTCAAAAATGAATAAATGTTAAAAAAATTAGAATATTTAGTTATTAGGAATAAGTAGATCATGCTTCTCCCTGTGAGTTGATTTTTTATGGTTGTTATTTCACAAAATATGAATCAGACAGAATACTAAGTTTCTACGTACAAACGGATAGTTTCCAGTAACAAACGTAGTAAATATTTCATTTTCCAGTAGTAAGTGTAGTAAATGTCTTCCACAGACCGTAAATGTAAACATGTTGACGCTGTGTCTTAGAAGGTTGATTTTAAAATATTTTTATTAGTCCGTCCTCTGGACATTTGGCCTAGTAAAACTCCTTCTGGAAGAGAACCAGATTCTACAAGACACCTGTCCATGTGAGCGGCAATCCTCCGTCTAGGCTAAACTGACTCCAGTTCGTCTGAAAATCAGCAAATGAGGCAGAAGGTTGAGGACCGCATGTACACACGAGGTACCAGCTTCTTTGCTGTGTCAACACCCCCAGACAACTGTCTGCCCTCAGTTTGTCAGATTCCCTTTTCCCTCCTCCCCAGCACCACGAAAGGTCCCCACGAGAGTGGCGATAGCAAAGGGTTTGGGTGCTGCCTGTTTGTTTCCATTTCCGTGGGTTCTGTGTGTAGAACTGGGTCCAGGCAGACGTGAACAGGTGCAGCCTTAGGGCTCCGATCGTCCCCTCGTCAGGCAGACGTGACAGTCTGGTTGCTCTCTTCCCTTTGGAGAACCCAGAGGAAGGAGTCACCCCGGATATTTGACAACCGACTCTTGTAACAGGGAGGTTATTTTGTTTTCCTCTGATAAAGTCCTGTTCACATATCTTGATACATCTAACTGGAGAATAACAGTTAGTGGGTCATTTTTTTTTTTTTTTTTTAATTTCATACTTTTCTCTGGAGCTCCTGGGTGGCTCAGTCGGCTGAGCGTCTGACTCTTGATTTCCGCTCAGGTCGTCATCTCAAGGTTCATGAGATGGCGCCCCACATTAGGCTCTGCACTGACAGGTCAGAGCCTGCTTGGGATTCTACCTCTCTCTCTCTCTGCCCCTCCCCTGCTGGCTCTCTCTAGGTCTCTCTTTAAACTTTTTCCTACTTTTCTCTTGTTTTCAGGTGAAGAAATATTCATCAATCATATGCAAAGACTTGGTGTCTAACGCTTGAGGCCTACATAGAGAAATCCAAACAAGGTTCTTCATGACTTCAAGGTCCTTCTAGACTTCAGGAAACCTGCCACTGATTTTGCTTGTTTCGAAAGATTTGAAATTTAGGCCAACTGTGTCTTTCATTCTTTGCATTGTTTTGTCGTTTTACTTCTAAGGAAAATAGCAAAAATAATGGATCCAGAAATTTAATCAAGGACTAAAAACCATCTCGGAAGCAAACACATTCCTCAAGCTCGGATCAAATTACAGAAAATTCACACGAATGATGATTTAGGGAGGGTAACAGTCACCCATGCTTCACATAAATAAATTTTTTAATCTTTATTTATTTTGGAGAGAGAGGGACAGAATGTGAGCAGGGCAGGCGCAGAGAGACGAGGGGACACGGAATCCGAGGCAGGCTCCAGGCTCTGAACTGTCGGCACAGAGCCCGAGGTGGGGCTCAAACCCATGGACCGTGAGATCATGACCTGAGCGGAGGTCGAACATTCAACCGACTGAGCCACCCAGGCACCCGACCTATATTTAACTTTTTCTACTCAATTGAGTAGAGTGGAAGAAGGTAGTCCTAACTTTCTTTGATCTCCTTAAATGCCACTCCCTACCTACTGGAATATTAAAGGAAATGAGGGGTCATTTTGTAAGCAATGTGACATCATGAACGTGTACAGCAAACACAACTAATTATGCAAGCTTTGTAGCAGTGCTTGGGGTAAAAGCAGACATGAAAAGAATGAGTAAGAGGGAGGAGGTCTGGCTTCGAAGGTTGTCATTTTAAGTATAGTTATTTATTCTGAGAGAGAGACACACAGAATGAGTGAGGAAGGGCAGAAAGAGGGAGAGAATCTCAAGGAGGCTCCACACGGCCAGCACAGAGCTGCACACGGGGCTCCAACTCCTGAACCATGAGATCATGACGTGGAGCCAGATACTCAACCGACTGAGCCACCCAGGAGCTCCGAAGGTCGTCAAGTCTTGAGGAGGGCCCCGATGTCCCCCAAAACCGACCAACCACGGTCACTATTTCCAAAAGTGCACTCTGCTTTGTGGCCTGAAGGTGACCATGGAGCTTGGGAAGGCTTCACTGAGGAAGAGAAGTACAGGTTAGATCACACGCAGCCGAGTCCAAATTAACTTTATAGTCAAGAGGAGGCGAGAATGTTTCCGGAAAAGGAGCACCTTGTGTAAAGGGTCACATTGCTGTGAAGTCAGATTGTATAATCAGGAAATGGTAAGACGTACATTTCGTCGTGAAAATGCAGATTTACATTTGCAAATGGACATGCATTCGTCTCTGAAGGATTTTGCAAATATCGGTGCTTAGAACATTCTCTCACGTAGACAAACTCTAGCATGTGGTCTTGGTATTAACTTAAGGTAATTGGAACAAAACCAATTACAGGGAGCTTACTGCTGCCTTACAAATTTATGTCCTCGGGCATTACTGAATTCTACGTCATACAGGGTCAGGTTATTTACTAAGAGATGCTAGAAAATCCTCAAATAAAAGTTATGGCACATACACTATTTGTTTGGGATCTCTTTCTATATGTCATGTTATGAATTAATTGCAAAATTGCTGCCTTTGCTTTTAAAGTTTATGAATAGCACAAGGGGGGAAAAAATCAAGAGATGACCTTAACAACAGAACAGTGACAAATCAAATCAAATAGTGATGTTTATCGATAAATGGGAAGCACAAGCCAGCAGGCTCTGCAGACAAGAAATACCAATCTGGGGAAAAATACAGTGAAGATGATGTGTCATCCAGTATGCAGTGAATGGATCTACCTAAAGTTAGAATCAGTTCAGTCCTGAGCATTATCAATGCAAAAGACCTCCTTAATTCGGGGCGCCTGGGTGGCTCAGTCGGTTGAGCGTCTGACTTCAGCTCAGGCCATGATCTCACGGTTCGTGAGTTCAAGCCCCATGTCGGGCTCTGTGCTGACAGCTCGGAGCCTGGAGCCTGCTCTGAATTCTGTGTCTCCCTTTCTCTCTCCGCCCCTTCCCTGCTCATGCTCTGTCTCTCTCTCTCTCAATAACAAATAAACAGTAACTTTTTTTTTAAAAGACCTCCTTAATTGTATTACAATAAACACATTTGGGTCCATTGTACTTAAGTGCCATTAATATAAATATTAGTTATATCTCATCCTTGGTGATGAGATATATAAACATACACACACCTACAGACACACACACAATATATATATCCATGTATATCAATAGACTATACATCAATAGAGAGAGAGAGAGAGAGCGAGAGCGAGAGCAATATACTATAGGGAAAGCTGCGTGTGTGCAGGTGCACAATCATGCACAAAATTACTTGCAATCTCATTTTTAACAATCAGGGAACTACTAGTTGTCATTTGGAAGGTTATCTATGCACCATACCATCACCAAAGCTGTCTGGTCTGTTTGCCTTATATATGTTCCAAGGGAAAGGAGATGAACCACACAATTCTTACACCTGTCTCAGAATTAACTGATAAAATCCTGAGCCTTTGTATTGCCAAATCAGTAGGTCAAACAGTCCCTTTGGTACAACTCTTGATGTGAAACATGGCATTGGTACAGCAACCAATGTTTTTCTCATGCCCCCCACCCCCCAAAAAAAAGATCCATCTTCAAGGATATGTGTGATGGTCAGGGTCTTACTGTAATTACAACCAGACATTATGAAGCACATACCGAAACTGTATTCGTAACCACCTGTAATTCTCTTAGAACAATAATACCTCCCTGTGGATTAGTCACCCTACAGCAGCAAGTATACAAGAAAAATGTTGTAATTCAAGGAATTAATTTAGTAGTATGAAACTAGTTCAAAGCCTGCCCAACATATAAATTTTTGAATCTTTCTGTCTTGCAATATTGGGGTTCCAGAGAAAACTATGGACTCATAAACAAACAAACAAACAAATAAAACCAAGTACCGTTCCCTAAAAGATCCTTTAACAGAGGACTGTATCCAAAAATAATATTAATTTGGGAACTGTCACAGATCTATGTGATACCATATTCTTGAAATTCATACTGTTAACAAACCTAGTTGATCGAATGAACAATACCTTCTTTTTCTTTTTGCAAAACTTACATATAAAGGTTTCTAATTCTGTACCTTACACATACTTCTAGTGTGAATCATTAAGGAACTGACTTTCTCATTGACAGAGTTCCAGATTTTTTTAAAATTGCTTTCAAGTTTATTTTGAAAGACAGAGAGAGCATGAAGGGGGTAGGGGCCAAAATAGAGGGGAGAGAGAGAATCCCACACAGGCTCCGCACTGTGAGCACAGAGCCCAATGTAGGGCTCAAACTCATGAACGGTGAGATCACGACCTGCGCCCAGAATAAGAGATGCTTTACGGACTGAGCTGCCCAGGTATCCCGAGTTCTAGATTTTATTTCAAATCCAAAATGGTGCCTGATATTAACTGTTGAAGACAGCATAGATATTAAACAGAACATGAACAAAAACTAGGCATTAACGAAATGCCTGGCTAAATAATTTCCCAAAGTATGGATTAAATTTTTTTAAATATTCAATGGCAGTGTACTGCATCTACATCTAGACACAATATATATTGATCAAGTCAGATATAGACACCCTATCTACACCTACATCTAGATAAAATATGTATTTATCTAGTCAGACATAGATACATTATGTGTATCTAAACACAGATACTATATATATTTATCAGCCAGATATAGATACACTATCTATACCTACACCTACATAAAATATGTATTTATCTAGTTAGATATAGATACAATATGTGTATCTCCATATAGATACAATATATATTTATCAGGTCAGATATAGATACGCTATTTATATCTCGATATAAACACAATACATATTTACCAGATATAGATACACTATTTATATTGATACAGATACAGTATATACATCAGATATAGATACACTATCTGTATCTATATCTAGATATAATATATATTTATCTAATCATATATAGATACAATGTGTATCTAGATATAGGTACAATATATATTTATCAAGTCAGATGTTGATACACTATCTATACCTACATCTAGATACAATATATATTTATCTAATCACATATGGATGCAATATGTGTATCTAGATATAGATACAATATATACTTATCAAGTCAGATATAGATACACCATTTATATCGATATAGATACAATATATATTTATCAGTCACATATAGATATACTATCAATATATACATCTAGATACAACATGCATCTATCAAGTCAGATACAGACATAATATATATTTATCAGGTCAGATACAGATACACTATCTATATTAGATACAGACACAACATTTATCAGGTCAGTTTCTTAAAAATCACTGGATTATACTACAAGGAGAGAAAAAAATTACAAGCTTGAGCAAGGAATTTGGTGTGTGAGTTCCCAACACTTTAAGGAGTACATATTTATTTTAATAACTGATAGCAAGTATTGGTGCACATGAGAGTATGAGGAAAACTTGCTATGCAGATGGCCAGCCATCAGGACCAGGGTGAGCCATGTTAATAAGACATGATAAATCTGGAAAAGCACCAAGTTCTTTACATTATTTAGTCTCCCAGAGAGGTGACTTTCAAAGCGATTCTGTTAACAGATCACCTCAGAGAAGCACTTTGAGCAAATTCAAGTTTTGACTTCTTCATTTTCATGCTTTAACATGGAAATTCCCACCCAAATAACCAACAGAAATTGTAAAGTCCCACTCGATTGATGGGCTGCCATTCCAAACAGTCCTCTTCCTCTGGCACAGATCTAGGACGCTCTGGGGGTGAGATGCTCAAAGAGACGTTTATGGGACTCCCACTGCTATCCTGATTACAGCCGTAATTAACACAGAAAATGCAATGACAAATATCCAAAAGGAGCCACAGATACTTTCATTCTTCCAGCATCGCCTCTTTCTGAGCCTTTGGAGGTCAAACTTTTGCTTTTCCTCAGTGCCTGACTGTAAAGTCAGCAGCACAGAAGGCCACTGGCAGTGGTCCTCCCTTGAAGACACACGGTGGGTTCATTTCCCTACAGATCTGGACCCAAAGTTCCCAGGTAATATCTACTCACTTTCACTCTGTTGGTTATTTCCACAGTATCATGTTTGGGGAAAATACTGATGTCAAAGAGAAAAACCTGCTCACTCCCACCTTCTTTCTTGCCTCATCTTGGCCCAACGCGCCAAATTTACATCATCCTGAAGTCATGTGCTCAACTTCCTGACTGGGTTTTGGAACTTTCTATTTTTTTTTTTTTAAAGTTGGTATTGTCTTAGGGTTTATTGGTGTTATTGTGGCTGATGTTTGAGAATCTGGATATTCCACCCTCCTCCTGGGCACATTTCTGGTCCACTTAATCATAATCATAGTCTGGCCAAAGAGTCATTCTTGATATCTAGGTCTCAGGACCCCCAGTGCACTCATTCCTCACAACCAAGAGGTCAAATCTTCCTATTTTATGGAATGCAACCTTCTATCCCTCATTCATTTCAATCACTCACATACGGAATCACTCACACGTCTTGGAAATTTACTTTCATGCCCCGTGAACACATCTTGATCATCTCAAGAGGGAAACTATCGGCTCCTCAATCTTGCCCCACCACTCACTCTCCCTGGTAGCTGGACGTGTCCTTCCTCCGTAATTATAAATTCAGTTTTATCACAAGACCAACTATTTAACAAGTCACCATGAGAATTAAGGATTAGACGAATACAGTACTTAGAATGGCAGCTAGAATGTAATACGTACATGATAAATATTGGCAATTACTTCACGGTGCAATTGTGTTGACGTTCTAATTAGTATTCATTAATTCCTGACACTACTCATATAATCCCTTCTCATATGATCGTGACTCAGTAGAAGTGATTTACATATGAAATATTTCAGAAGGTGTTTAGGAATTTAGGGAATTAAACATTTATTTTTGAAAATGCTTTCTTCCTATCAACCCTTCAACACCCACCGTGTCCTTTCTCCTGTGTCATCCTTTATTGATGATTTAGGCTCCTTGCTGAATGAGTTAATGCTGGACTGATGTTCTAAGACTGAGACAGAGCTTTATGGGGAGATTTCTTTGAACCCCATGAAGAAGCTCTAAAGTATTTCATGCCATGTTACTTCCTTCTTCTCTACCTTTTATATGTTTTCATCTGTTTAATCTGCTTAATGTTAACACACACGCACACACACACACACACACACACACACACACACACACACACTCCACTTGGAAGAGGAGAAAGTCCCCCGGGTTCTTACCTATCAGACGGTCAATGAGCATGTCAAGGTGGGCGGGAAGTCTGCAGCCCATGGTTCTAACCCCGGGTAGACAAGGTAACACAGCGGTTCGGAGGCTGCTCTCCTTAAGTGGCTTCTCGCCTGCCATCTGGGGACTTGGATTTCAGCTGGATTCCCCCCAGTCCCTACCTAATTAGGGTGCTTCACGGCACCTAAATTCTTCGTACGCGCCATGTGGGTTGTCTTGTGCAAAAACTTTCCTTCTGCGCGTCTGGTATGTTGGTATGTGCTAGACAGGGGGTGCAACGTGACCAGCCCCCGATAAAGTCTTTGGGCACCGGTGCCTCCCAAGCCTCTCTCAGGGACAGTGCTGCACACGTGCCGTGAAACTCTGACAGTGGAAGAAGGAAGCAACTCCGCTGAGGAGACTCTAGAAATCTGGTTTCTGGTGTTGATGAGGGAGTGTGGGGCACGCTGAGGGCAGAGGACAGGCTAAGACCACCCCCCCCCCCACCCCCAGTGGGGTATGTGTGACATTCCTCAGACACTCCTGGCCACCCCAAAACAGGGGAAAGGAACAAAAGCAAGTGTCTGACTGATGGAGATCACAGTCCTGCAGGACGGGAGTCTCCTTCAGTGTATGCATCACTTAGTAAACTGCAAGAAAAAGGCAATCTTATCCACAACCTAATCCCCAGACACCTATAGACTCCGCTTCCTGGAGCCCTAATATCACCCTCACCAAGATGGAAGGGGGTTTAAGTGCTGGCCTTGGTGATGTGGGAAAGCAAAGGCGAACGAAAAATTAAATTCCCTGAATGCCTACAGCCGAGTGATGAGTCCTTGAAACAGGCAGAGTGACCCCCCTCTAGGAGCTCAGCTGCCTCGATGATGACACCTTGCTGGGGGCAAAAGGGAATCTTGGCTTAACATTATCCTGACTCCGCCAGGATCCTAGGAGTCTCCTTAAGCACATAAAGATTCCTTTGGAAACTTCCTTTATCTCAAGTCCTCCCCTCCCCTCCAAAATCCTGTAAGTGTACTTTAACGTAAGAATTTCTTTGGAAACTTCCTTCATCTCAACTCCCCCAAAAAATATGCTGGCATATTCTCCAAGCTTATGGCCCCTGATATACATCTGAAGGATCTCGTGGATGAGGTTTTACTAAACGGTAAAAAAAATAAAAATAAAATGGTGATTTTATTTTATAAAAATAAAAATAAAAATAAAATGGTGATTTTCCTAACAGCAGCTAGCCCCTCAAGGTCCTGGAAACCTTGCTTCCAAAATTTCTTAGACACTTATGCTGTCCCTGACCCCCTCCCAACACGAGGGGATATAATCACTGTCACAGCCCCAGGGCAGCTCTTTCTACCTAAGGGTCCTGTCCCCATGCTTTAACAAAATGACATTTTTACACCAAAGATGTGTCAAGAATTCTTTCTTGGCTGTCAGCTCTGGAGCCCCCACCATCACCCCAAACCCTCATCACTGTAACCCAACAGGAGTTTGGTCTTCGGGGAGTTACAGGCAGCCAGCTCCCCAGGTGGAGGGGTCCCACAGAGGACAGTATTTGCCGCAAGTAAGTTCACGGGGAATCACGCGCACAGAGCCGACTCCCTGAGTGAGGGTGAGGGGGCTTCTTCTACGTAGGGTTCCCACGAATCTTCAGAAAGAGGGGTTCTGGCGTCACCTGCAGAGGCAGGCATAATGTGCAGGTGGACTCAGAACCCCGGGCCGTAAGCGCAGCTCACGTTTCGTGAACGAAGCTCGCGGTCCTGTCTGGGCAGAGACTCTGAGGTGACAAGGAAGCACGGGGAGCTGTGGACGAGGGCAAGGGCGACGGGCCGGCTCCGAGGGCCAGCGCGGGCTGCACACGGGTCCGGGGCCCCCTCGTCTCGGGTACGGGACGCAAGAGGCCTGGCTTCCTTCCCAGCACTGGGCGTTTTACCCCTCATTTATGGTCTCTGTTCTGCCTCACAGCCTTTCCCTGGCCTGGTGTGAATGTTCGTTTTTGTGTTTCCCTGTTCCCTTAAAATCCTGAACTACTGAGGTTTCTGTGTTTCTCTGTGGTTCTGACACGTCCTAGGAAGCTGCTGTGTCCATAAGAGCAAGTCAAGGCAGCAGGGCCGGGGTTGGGGAAGACGGGTGCGAGCCTAAAATGACTCCTCTCTCCAGGGACCCCTCACTCTTTCTGCTCCTAATTCGGTCTGGACCTCACCCCATGCTCCCTGCCCTTTGCTCGCTTTCCTCTCTATCCTTCTGCTGTGATGGATCAGAGCTGTGAGTTCGAGTACACGCTGATTTCTCCTAGGGACCCCGCCCACGCGGGACTGGTCTCGGGGAGCCCGACAACACCCTCCTGGGAAATATGAAGGAACACGTATTTCCGGGCAGGGAACTCCCTCCCTAATAAGCCACTGTCTGTTCGGTGGCTTTCTAATTGCCAAAGCTTGACCCATAAGTCAAGTTCCAGTAAACTTCACCCACAAAGTCCTAATCAAGCTGAAGCAGGGGCACCTGGCTGGCTCCGTCGGTCAAGCTCAGGTCATGAGCTCCGGCTTCGTGAGTTCGAGCCCCGTGTAGGGCTCTGTGCCGACAGCTCAAAACCTGGAGCCCGCTTCGGATTCTGTGTCTCCATCTCTGCCCCTCCCCTGCTCATGCTCTCTCTCAAAAATATATAAACATTAAAAAATGCTTTTTAAAAAGCTGAAGCATATATTTTCTCTAGACTCCGAGATTTGTTTTATATGCGCATGAAATGATGTCTATTTTCCAACTGATGGGCATACTTTCTAGATATACTCATTAAATCAAATGCATTATTTTTCAAAGTCTGAATGTCTTTACTGGTTTCTTTGTTTGTTTACTACTGATCTTAAATTATTAAAAAAAAGAGGTGTGCTAAAATCAAAAGATGTTACTTTGGATTTTCTCACATCTCCTTATCACTTTTGTGGTTTCATATACATGAAGTTCCTTCACTAGGAGATGAATTCCATAAGAAAAGTCACCCTCAGGGCGCCTGGGTGGCTCAGTCGGTTAAGAGTCTGACTTTGGCTCAGGTCATGATCTCACAGTTCATGGGTTTGAGCCCCACATTAGGCTCTGTGCTGACAGCTCAGAGCCCGGAGCCTGCTTCCGATTCTGTGTCTCCCTCTCTCTCTGACCCTCCCCCAGTCACACTCTGTCTCTCTCAAAAGTAAATAAACATTGAAAAATTAGAAAGAAAAAAAAAAAGACAAGGGACTCTTACGTCCAGAGGCTGCCCATGGTTCCCTGACATATGGGCTCCCCATTGAGGTTGCCCACTTTCTGCACAGCTTGCTTCTAGAAAGCTCACAGAGAAGAAAGAGACTCCAGGAAAACACTGCAATCTTATATCGGACAAAGGGCTAGTAGCCAAAATCTATACAGAACTCACCAAACTCCACACCCAAAAAACAAATAACCCAGTGAAGAAATGGGCAGAAGACATGAATAGACACTTTTCCAACAAAGACATCCAGATGGCCAACAGACACATGAAAAGATGCTCAATGTCACTCCTCATCAGGGAAATACAAATCAAAACCGCACTGAGATACCACCTCATGCCGGTCAGAGTGGCTACAATGAGCAAACTAGAAGACTATAGATGCTGGTGAGGATGTGGAGAAACAGGAACCCTCTTGCACTCTTGGTGGGAATGCAACCTGGTGCAGCCGCGCTGGAAAACAGTGTGGAGGTTCCTCAAATCATTAAAAACAGATCTACCCTAAGACCCAGCAATAGCACTGCTAGGAATTTACCCAAGGGATACAGGAGTACTGATGCATAGGGGCACTTGTACCCCAATGTTCATAGCAGCACTTTCAACAGCCAAATTATGGAAAGAGCCTAAATGTCCACCAACTGACGAATGGATAAAGAAATTGCGGTTTATATACACAATGGAATACTGCTCAGCAATGAGAAAGAATGAAATGTGTCCCTTTGTAGCAACGTGGACGGAAATGGAGGGTGTTATGCTAGGTGAAATAAGTCATACAGAGAAAGAGAGATACCGTATGTTTTCACTCTTATGTGGATCCTGAGAAACTTAACAGAAGACCATGGGGGAGGGGAAGGGGAAAAAAAAGTGAGAGAGGGAGGGAGGCAAACCATAAGAGACTCTTAAAAACTGAGAATAAACTCAGAGTTGATGGGGAGTTGGAGGGAGGGGAAAGTGGGTGATGGGTATTGAGGAGGGCACCTGCTGGGATGAGCACTGGGTGTTGTATGGAAACCAATTGGACAATAAATTTCATATTAAAAAAAGAAAAAAAAGCTTTCCTCATCACTCCCTTGTGGTCCTGTGCAAACTGGCCGACCCACCTGGCCACCTGTCCTATAATCTGTCGGTTAGAATCAGGACAATAATTTCAGCACACAGCCAAGGATCACACAGGCTTGGATTTCAGGAGATAAGAACCATAGGTGGGGAAGGGGGTAATGCGGAATCTGACTGCATGACGTGCATCATAAATGTAGCTTTTATCATTATCATTACTGGTTAGTGGCTAGGTATATAAATCATGTAATTACAGTGGTGACTTTACAGAAAGAATGATATCTACCATAGTCACGGAGACAAAACCTTGTGAGAAAACACGTCTACAAATGCATGTTGAGCAACAGTTACCACATGACCTCACTAGCTTCACCCTTTCATCGGGGGATGAGACCTATGAAGTCTGCAGCTTTTCTCTTGCATAAAATTACAGCCATGGGTCTCTCTTGGAATGTTCTTGATGCTTTTATGCCCCACCAAAATTTAACAGCATGGCTTTTACTTACACATCACGGTGTTAGTTATGCTTTGAGAATCAAAACAAAAACCCCACTGTTCCAATAGATGTCTCTCTCTCTCTCTCTCTCTCACACACACACACACACACACACACACACACACACACAACTGTATTGATTAACAGAACAGATCGAATCTAAAATAGGGTTTAATGAGTCAAAAAATTCAAACAATCCATTTGAAAGCTAATTATGGTGCCAAAAGCGTCCTTGAGGCCCCTTTCATTAAATCTATGTTTTGCTTTATGATGGAAAACTAAAGGGCCCTTGTGGCTTTCTTTGTAATTATTTCTAAAGGGAAAAACTTCAACAACACTTCAGCGACATAATTTGAATATCACACGCATGCTTTCAGCCTGTTTTTCTTTTCCTTTGACATTTTTATAATATGAGAGAAAAATGGATTTATCAGAAGAGTGGGAATAATTAGACACAGGTTATCAAAAAAGAAACCTGTTGACGACCGTTCTTTGGGAATTGTCACAAGTCGGGATAAACCCCTCTTCCCAGTGATCATCGTCAGAGTGTGTGGGCAGCAGCTTCAGGATATGACAGGTGTCAGCGATGACCAACACTTCCTAGGACGATCTGTCAATTCAGTGTTCTTTTCCTGTGTCTGCCTTTGCAGGAACCGTTTTGTCCAGAGATTCCACTCACAAATTATACCCTCTGTGATGAAGGCACTTCTGAATCAAATCGCCTCCACTGGTCACGCTTAGGTGCTCCCAGATCTCTGTCCTCCATATCCTGGGGTATCCACGTAGGAGGGATGAATTCCCTTGTCTCCAGATGGGCAAGAACGTGGAGCTCTGCCAAGGACAGAGCTTTAAGGGAATGGTCAAACAGTCACAGGGCATAGTCCTACTCTCAATGCACTGTGTCCTAGACAATGGGTGCAAACATATAGGCTCAGACGTCACATGTTCTCCTAGATACCTCGTGAAGCAGGAAAGTAAGCTTGCAGGAGAGTAAACACAAGGAGAAGAGATCAGAGATGGTGTTGAAGGAGGACTTTTCTTGCTTCAATCTGTTATAAGCAGATTGGAGGAGGACCTTCACCTCTCTTGCCTAAATGTGTCATAAGCAGAATAGTGTTTGGTATTACTTTTAAACATAGAAGCATGCTGGGAAACCAGATTACAGTGTGGAACAGAATGCCAGGGTTTGTTTTGTTTTTTTTTTTAATGTTTATTGGTTTTTGAGAGACAGAGAGACAGAGCATGAGCAGGGGAGGGGCAGAGAGAGAGGCAGACACAGAAGCCGAAGCAGCTCCAGGCTCCGAGCTGTCAGCGCAGAGCCCGACACGGGGCTCGAACTAATGAGCCCTGAGATCATGACCTGAGCCAAAGTTGGACGCTCAACCGACTGAGCTACCCGGGCATCCCTAGGATTTAGAGGAGACATTGGATAACACACCAAGATGACCAGATTCATGGAACACAAAAGTAAGCCGGGACCTACACACTTCTAAACAGCATGATTACCATTTAAATAGGATCTAGGGGGGCGCCTGGGTGGCGCAGTCGGTTAAGCGTCCGACTTCAGCCAGGTCACGATCTCGCGGTCCGTGGGTTCGAGCCCCGCGTCGGGCTCTGGGCTGATGGCTCAGAGCCTGGAGCGTGTTTCCGATTCTGAGTCTCCCTCTCTCTCTGACCCTCTCCCGTTCATGCTCTGTCTCTCTCTGTCCCAAAAATAAATAAAAAACGTTGAAAAAAAAAATAAATAAATAAATAGGATCTAGGGGCTCAGAAGACACAAAATGTCTGTGATGTGATTGAAGAAAACACTTGCCCATAGAAAGAACCTGGAATATCACAACTGGAATGAGAAAAGATAATCGTGAGACACCAACACTGAGACGGAATTATCGGACAAGGATTTCAAAGCAATAAACATAAACTTTCTTCAGCCAGCAATGACACACTTCCAACAAACCAGGGAGAAAATCTGAGCGGAAGAATCAGAAGATAATTTAAAAAGCAGATGCAAATGTACAGAAATGTAAAATACAGTACCTGAAATAAACGAAAGGAAGATTCAATACTATGCCAGACCTAGAAAAGACAAAACCATTCATTCGTCTCACACCTGCCATGTAAGATGAAGAATATCCATTCAAGCAGATGATATAGTAAGGAATTCTCATCCACCCAAAGAATAAAGAGCAGTGAAAATGACAACTGGGTAGATCTAAAGACTTCCTCCTTATAATTTAAATGTCCTTAATTGGTAACAGAAATTTAAAAGCAATGGTAACAACAATGTATTGTGAGTGTCGTAACATACACAAGTAAAATTTACAATAATCAGAAGAGGAGAGAAATGGCCTTATACCATCGTAATCTTTTCCAGCATACAAAAGTGGTAGACTATCGCTTCAAGAAACAAGGTTTAAATTCAAAACAATCACATTACGTGTGGGTGACCTAAATACCCCCAATAAAAAAGCAGGTATTGGATAAAAAAGCAAGACTCAATTAGATGGTTCCCCCAGAAACTATGTGAAGTATAAAAGCTCAAACAGGCTACAAGAAGAAGAAAGGAAATGGGTAACCCTGATAACATCAATCAAAAGAAATAAATAATAGATAAAAAAAAAAAATACCAGAGTAAATTTCACGGCAATTAGCAGGGATAAAGAAGGTCACTTCATAATGATATAGGGATCATTTCCTTAACAGTTGTTATAACACTCCTCAAAATCCATGCACTTAGCCTCACAACACATGAAGAACACTCAAGTGAACTACAAGGAGAAAAAGACAAACCCACAACGATAATACAGTCTACAGAAGGTCCAGAAAGACTTCAACAAAACAAAATGGCAGGAACCACATAGTCCACCCATGAGACCTAGGATGTCTTTAGAGAAGAGGCAGCCCCCAGTAGCAGATTATACAGTTTATCCTGGTGAACTGAGGCAAGAACGTAAGGTCTACAACAGACCATATCTTGGGCCAAACAGGAGATTATAGCTTACTGTGGTGAACTTCAAGAACATTGGCCAAGGTAGACCAGATCCTGGGCCCAAAGTATTGAAGTCATAAGCAGGATGTTCTCTGACCATATGGAAGAACTTTGAAATCATAACCAGAAAGACATCTGGTAAACCCAAAAGCGTTTGAGAACAGTATCCTAAATATCCTATGGGTAAAGACAAAAATCAAAAGGGAAATAGTATCTATTTTGAACTGAGTGCCAGGAGGAGCACAACTTAAACAAATGTGTGAGATGTATTACGTGTGGCTATTATTACTGGAGATTGTATACCACCAAATCCCTATATTAGAAAAGAATAAAAGTCTCAAATCAATGATCTCAGCTTCCAGTTTAAAAATAAGAAACACAGGGGCATCTGGGTGGCTCAGTGGGTTAGGTGTCCGCCTTCGGCTCAGGTCATGATCTCACAATCCGGGACTCTGAGCCCCACATTGGGCTCTGTGCTGACAGCTCAGGGCCTGAAGCCTGTTTTGGATTTTGTGTCTCCCTCTCTCTCCTCTCCTTCTCTGCTCATGCTCTGTCTCTCTCAAAAATAAATACACGTTAAACATTAAAAAAAAAAAAAATAACAAGCAGAGAAGAAACAACAGATGTTGGCAAGGATGTGGAGAAAGGGGAACCCTCGTGCACTGTCGGTAAGAATACAAATGGGTCCAGCCACTCTGGAAAACAGTATGAGGTTCCTCAAACAGTTAAAAGCTGAACTACCCTATGATCCAGGAATCATATTTAGCCAAAGAACAGGAAAACCCTAGTTCAGAAAGATGCATGCACTCCTATATTTAGAGCAGCATTTTCTACAATAATCCAACTAGGGGAGCAGCCCAATGTCCATGGGCTGATGAATGGATAAAGAAGATGGGATATATATACACAATGGAGTGTCACTCAGTGATGAAAAAGAATGAAATGTTGCCATTTGTGACCATGTGGACGGAGCTGGAGGGAATTATGCTGAGAGAAATTAGGGAAAGACAAATACCATAGGATTTCACTCAACAAACAGAGATGTTGAGGCGCCTGGGTGGCTCAGTCGGTTAAGCGACCATCTTCAGCTCAAGTCATGATCTCTCAGTTCAAGAGTTCAAGCCCTGCATCAGGCTCTGTGCTGACCGCTCAGAGCCTGGAGCCTGCTTCAGATCCTGTGTCTCCCCCTCTCTCCCGCCCCCCTGCTTGCAACCTGTCTCTCTTGCAAAAATACATAAACATTAAAAAATTTTTTTTAAATAGTGATATTACCACTAAAAAAAAAAAAACTATAGACACTCAAAGCATAATAAAGGAACACTAAAACTAAAAAAAATTATTGAACAACTTTATGGCCTTTCCTGAGAAAATTTAGGTTTTCACTATGAAAAAGGATGTTAATCACAAGTCCTGTAACACACTTTGTCATGCTGGAATAGCACGCGCGCGCGCACACACACACGCGCACACACCGTTGACATATACATGGTGCTAGATTCATCTGGATAACATGTTTAAAGAATTCTGCGATTATGAAAAGGGATATTTTCCTCTTTGTTTTTGTATCAGGGTATGTTTAATCTCATCAAACAGACTTTTTCTTTTTTAATGTTTATTCATTCTTGAAAGAGCGCAAGCAGGGGAGGGGCAGAGAGAGAGGGACACACAGAATCGAAAGCAGGCTCCAGACTCTGAGCTGTCAGCACAGAACACAACGCGGGGCTCGAACTCACGAACCACGAGATCATGACCCGAGCTAAAGTCAGATGGTTCACTGACTGAGCTACCCAAGTGTCCCTCATTGAATAGATTTTTAAAACTCCCCTCTAGTTTCAGTTCCCGAAACAATTTGTGTAGAATTAGTATTTTGTTTAAATCTTTTAAATGTTTAGAATAATCCCCACTGAAGCCACCTGAGGCTGGTGATTTCCCGGTGGAAAAGCCTTTAAAAACACAATCAATTGACTCCAGTTGGGCTAAAGATTTGGATAAAGGCTTAAGAATTTCATAATGTCCTCAAAGAACCATCTTTGCTTTCGTGGATATCAAACCTTCTGTGGCTTGATCTGCTTCATACATCACGGTTTCTGCTTTATTATTATTTTCCTCCTCTTACTTACGTTGGGTTTACTTTCTCCTCTCCTCAAGTGTAAGATTAAGTCATTGATGTAAGGCATTATTTCCTTGCAAATAAGCGTTCATAGTATAAATAACCCTACAAGCACTTCTTTAGTTACAAACTACGTATGTTTTCATAGTGAAACTGAAAGGTTTTTCCCAGCTTTCTTGAGGCATAATAAATACATAAAAACTGCACCTGCCTAATGTACACAATCTGAGTCTGGACATATGTATAAACTCATGTTCCCAGCACCACAATCCAGAAAACACATACATCCGTCACTTCCTGATACATCATGTTTACATGTTTGTTCAGTGCACAACACTGATTTCTCTGTAATTTCCTTATTGACACATACATTATTTATTTTTTTAACATTTATTTATTTTTGAGACAGAGAGAGAGCATGAACAAGGGAGGGGCAGAGAAAGAGGGAGACACAGAATCGGAAGCAGGCTCCAGGCTCTGAGCTGTCTGCACAGAGCCCGACACGGGGCTCGAAACCACAGACCGCAAGATCATGACCTGAGCCAAAGTCGGACACTTAACCGACTGAGCCACCCACGCGCCCCTTAAAATGATTATTTACTTTGAGAGAGGCAGAGAGTGAGAGAGAGAGAGAGGAGACAGCATGAATGGATGAGAGTCAGAGAGGGAGACACAGAATCGGAAGCAGGCTCCAGGCTCTGAGCTGTCCGCACAGAGCCCGACGCGGGGCTCGAACCCACAGACCACAAGATCATGACCTGAGCCAAAGTCGGACACTTAACCAACTGAGCCACCCACGCGCCCCGACACATACATTATTTAGAAGCCTCCTGCTTCTTTTTCAAATGTTTGGAATATTCAGATACTGTCCTCAGTTGTTAACTCAATTCCACGGTCACCAGAGAACATGTAGGATTTAAACCATCTCAAATCTACTGAAACTTCATTTATGACCCACATATTGTCCATGTTCATAAACACGCAGTGTGCAAAGACAATATATATTGTGATGTTGAGTGTTCTATAAAGGCTAACTGTATTCTTCATCTCTTTATCCTTCCTGATTTTCTGTGTACTTGTTTCATTAAAAATTTGTTTTGAAAACTGAGTACAATTATGAATTTGTTGATTCTTTTCACACTTTTTTTTTTTTTTTTTTTTTGCTTCATGTATTTCAAAGTTCTGCTATTAAGTCCATAACCCTGAGGACAGTTATGTTCTCTGAAAGTCAGCTCCAGTGTGTTTGTGGGCAGCTCACAATGGGACCTTGCTGGCTTAATCTCTCTGCCTTTTAGCTGAGGTGTGCAGAAAGCATTTAAAATTGTTTTAACGTTTATTCATTTTTGAGAGACAGAGCATGAGCGGGGAAGGGGGAGAGAGAGGGAGACACAGAATCCAAAGCGGGCTCCAGGCTCCGAGCTGTCAGCACAGAGCCCTCCATGGGGCTCGAACTCACAAACCGCGAGATCATGACCCGAGCTGAAGTCGGATGCCCAAATGACTGAGCCACCCAGGTGCCCCCAGAAATCATGTATATTTGAGTAGTGATGTGCAGGTTTTAAACGTAACACCCCATACACCTTGCTATCTGTTTTCTCTGTCTCAACTGTTCTTTATTACTTTCCAATTTTTTTTTCTTTTAATTTTTGCTGCCTTCTTTTAGATCTTTTCTCTCTGTTCACGTTTGGGCCATAAATGTAACTTTTTTGTTTTGTCTTCAGAGTTTTCCTTAATGTTCATATCATACAAACTTAACTTGTCCTAGCCACATAGAAGCATCCCATGTCCTATTTTCAAACTTTGTGCTGGGGTGTCGTACTTTTAATTCCACCTGTGTCATTAACCACAGAAAGGTTTTTTACTCTGCTGTCCGGTCCCGAGTGTTGGGAAATGTGCATACATTTGCATGTACTTTCATAGATATCGTTTCCAACATGCTACATTCCTTTGAGTGGATCCCCATTTCCATTACGTACAACTGTCCTGCTGTCCCTAGGAATCTTTTGCATTTCTTACTGCGTTTTGTCTGCTGGTGATGGCTTTTTCAGCCTGTGTGTCTGAACAAGTCGGTATTTCAATTTCATCTTCAAGAGGTACTTTCGCTCAGTTCAGAATTCTAGGATGAAAAAGGCTTTTCAATTCTGGAAAGCTAACACTGCCCTACGCCCGGGGGTGTGCGGTTTCTGATGAGACGATGTGGCCATGCTTAAGCTTGCCCCTCTGCAGATAACATTAGTTTACCCCAGTTCCCTTTGAAAGGGTCTCTATCACTGGCTGATGATAGCTGGATTAAATTTGGGGTGGAGGGGTGGAGATGTCATTATTTAAATATTTTTTTCCCTCCCACTCTCTCTGGAATCGCAGCCACAAGCATATTATTCCGCGTGGTGTCATCTCAAAGTTCACTTGATCCCTGTGTTCTTCCTCACCATCCTTTGTAATCTTGATGTTTCATTTTGCATAATTTTTTAAATTTTGCTTTTCTTTTGCAGTCTGCTGTTAATTCCGTTGGATATCATCTTTTATTTTATTATTTTATTTTTGAGACAGAGAGAGACAGAGCATGAACAGGGAAGGGGCAGAGAGAGAGAGGGAGACACAGAATCGGAAACAGGCTCCAGGCTCCGAGCCATCAGCCCAGAGCCCGACGCGGGGCTTGAACTCACGGACCGCGAGATCGTGACCTGAGCTGAAGTCGGACGCTTAACCGACTGCGCCACCCAGGCGCCCCATCTTTTATTTTTTTAAACGCTTTTATTTTTGAGAGACAGAGAGAGAGAGAGACAGAGCACAAGCGGGGGAGGAGCAGAGACAGAGGGAGATACAGAATCTGAAGCAGGTTCCAGGCTCCAAGCTGTCAGCACAGAGCCCGACGTGGGGCTCCAACCCAAGAACTGTGAGCTCATGACCTGAGCCGAAGTGGGACGCTTAACCGACTGAGCCACCCGGGCGCCCCACTGTGGGCATCATCTTTATCCCAGACACTGTATCTTTTGACTCTAGGAGATTAACTTGGTTTTTGTATTTTCCTTGACTCTCTCTCTGGTACTTTAAACTGATGAGGAGTATTTATAAAGGATTGTTTAATGACCCGATCTACTAATTGTATGATCTGTGTTAGTTCTTGGTCCATTTCCCTCTACTGTACTTTTGTTTCCTCCACACGATCATACTTTTCTGTTCTTTGGCACGTCAGTTAATATTTCATTAGATACCGGCCTTTGTAAATGTTGACACCTGACCTTTGCTCTGGATGACTCTTAGGTAACTTGGGAACAGTTGTTCATGTCAAGCCTTATTTTTAAACATCGCTGGGAGGAGGTCCAGGAGACTTCAGTCTGAGATTGGACTGGTCAAGTAAAATTGTTTTGAATGTCACCTCCCTCTGATTTTTTTTATGGGGTAAAATACACATAAAATGTACTATCCTCACAATGGTTAAGTGCATACCATGCCTGCCCCTTGTGATGTATAGGACATATTCTAACATATCATTTATTTATTGTTTCTACTATCTCTTGCCTGCGTCACACCACAAAAAGTTAAAATCTGCAATGACTGGAAATTCTGGTTGGGTTCAAGCCAAGACATGTTGATCTAGAGCCCGGGCCTGTGTTTGGCAAACAGTGGGTATCACATAATTGTCGGATGAATCAGTCCATTCATGCCATACTTAAAAACAACAACAATACAATTTTTGTTTCTTCTTTTAAAACCCGTTGTCAAGTGATGGGACCTTACTAAGAGCTGAGAATGGTTGGAACCACTCTTGGTTACTTTCCTGTTTCCACCCCCACGTCGTCAGTTGATGGACTGAAAATCTGTGTAAAAGATAGTAATCTTTCTATGCACATAGACCTTTATTTTTTTCTGTGTATCTTTACTGTAAAGTGACATGCACATTTATATTATTTGAGAATTCTACAGGAACTGCAAAAATTGGCGAGAATGATTTCACATGGCATAAAGAGGTAATAATTGCTTTACAATTAAAAGCTGTAAATGTTATCACCTCTACTTGCAGATAGATGAAACTGAATCAAAGAAACACACATACATAGGAATATAATGGTTCATTTTCTCCAAACAAAAACTACAAGTTGTATTTCTTTTCGTACTGATGTTCTTACTGTAAAAACTGGAAATCTGTACGGTAAATATCCATGTAATTTAAAAACCATAATGTACTTCAGTCAGAAATACTTTAACAAAAATATTTCTCGTAAATACAATGAAAAATCTCTATGTGGAATATTTTTCTTCAATAATAGTTTTGACTGGAATAATTTCATTACCTTCTGTGAAGCCACAGTTTCAGATGTAACACTAGAAATCTTGCAATTATTCTGTTTTTATCTCTGAAAACAACATTTTATTTCACACTCCATCAAGGTCAATAAAATGGAGCAACCAAAAAAATAAATAAAATTCATTCCAAAAGTTAAGCAGAATTCATACATTTTGCAGAGATTACATTTCCAATGAAAAATAAAAGAGAACGTATGTCAGAACCATTCAGAGTTCAAAAACCTTAGTTTGATTAATGCTAGCTATGTCTTTCTTTTCCCCCATAGAAAATATATAGGCACGCTATGTCCTTGAGGCACTGTGACGTTTCATCTGTATTCTGTTCACTAAAACTCCAAGATCTCCTTCCAAAATTTAAAGCCTGTCAACAAGCTTATGATCATAGAGAATGGAAAATAAATATTTTCAAAAATGTTCTAAAACATGTTACTATGCATATGTGGGTTCAGGTAGCGTGCAATTCAGTCAACATATGAAACAAACAAAACCACGTTTTCGGTGTGCATTTCACCATGGATAAAACAAACAGATTTTAAGAATCAGGAAGAAAGAAAAATAAGCCCGTTGACACAAAGGTTAAAAAAAAAAAAAAAAAACTGCCTGAGACCAAAGCGAAAAGTAGAATGTAAACTAATTTTTATTTTACTTGAAATAAACTGCGGGCCATAAACACTAGTCATTTCCCTCCACCTGCAATCACTTAGCCAAGAGGAAATGCCGCATGCTCTCAAAACCTTAGTGTGTCGAGCAGATTTTTATTTTTTGAATGTTTATTTTTCAGAGAGAGAGCGAGAGAGAGAGAGTGTGGGGGGGAGGGGCAGAGAGAGAGGGAGACACAGAATCCAAAGCAGCTCCAGGCTCTGAGCTGCCAGCACAGAGCCTGTCACGGGGCTCGAACCCACGAACCGCGAGATCGTGACCTGAGCCAAAGTCAGATGCTCAACCGACTGAGCCACCCAGGTGCCCCAATGTTTATTTACTTATTTACTTGAGAGAGACAGAGACCGAGAATGAGCAGGGGGAGGGTCAGAGACAGAGGGAGACACAGAATCCAAAGCAGTCTCCAGGCTCCCAGCTGTCAGCACAGAGCCAGATGGAGGGCTTGAACCCACAAATCGTGAGATCATGACCTGAGCCAGAGTCAGATGCCCAACCAACAAATTTTAAAAGGCATTCTAACAGGGCACCTGGGTGGCTCAGTCGGTGGAGTATCTGACTTTGGCTCAGGTCATGATCTCACAGTTCATGGGTTCAAGCCCTGCATTGGGCTCGGTGCTCACAGCCCAGAGCCTGGAGCCTGCTTCACATACTGTGTCTCCCTCTCTCTCTGCCCCCCCACTCTCTCTCTCTCTCTCTCTCTGAAAAATAAACATTAAAAAAAGAAAAAAAGTAAATGTCTACAGGCACCTGGGTGACTTAGTCGGTTAAGCATCTGGCTCTTGGTTTCAGCTCAGGTCATGATCTCACGGTTCATGAGTTTGAGCTCCACATCCGCGGATGTGCTGACAGCACGGAACCTGCTTGGGATTCTCTCTCTCCCTCTCTCTCTCTCTCTGACCCTACCCCACTTGCTGTCTCTCTCAAAATAAATAATATTTTTTTAATGTCTAAAATTTGCCCACCTTCTCTACGTTTTGATGTGGGCACTCTCATGAAACAAGGGAGCCACGAACACTGACCTGTAGAAGAGATGAGTCACCATCGGGAAGAAAGACCACCAGAAGGTTGGCCTTGGTGGAATAATTCAAATGTCACGGCTTTATGCAGAAGCGGTGACCTTCCTCATTAACTGGGACTGGTCACAATGCAGTAAAGACACTGTCCAGACCCCCTGTGGGCCGTGCCAGCTTCTCATGATGCATGAGAAGTTCATGTGACACCTAATGTCATTTCACAGAACCTTCAGTCCTGGAAGGGATCCATTTGTTAAGGTAACTGTATCAGACAGAGCACACTAATTAGATTGTTCCCACTGGCACTGATGAACCTCCCCATGGGGGCACTGATGAGGTTTATGGGTAGAAACAGAAGCAGAGTCTAAGTAAGAGATTGGGAGGCTGGCAATTTCCATGATCAAATGACAGCGGCCCCGGAAGGATCAAATACAGCCACCGACAAACCAAAGGCATAGAGATGCCCCATCATCTCACTGCCCTGGAATCCCAAACCCCACGTTTAGGGAGACACGTGTGATTCCACACTTTGACAATCTGCAGCTTATGGGAATGTGTGAAGGCTTGACCTCAAGGACCTCAAGGAAAAAACATACCACACCCTCAAGCATCCTTGTAGCCCATGAGAGTTTGTTTTTAAGGTTGACTCATTTATTTTCAGAGAGCAAGTGGGGGAGGGGCAGAGAGAGAGGGAGAAAGAATCCCAAGGAGTCCCAAGCAGGCTCTGCACTGTCAGCACGGAGCCCCATGCAGGGCTCCAACTCACGAACCGTGACATCGTGACCTGGGCCGAGATCAAGAGTTGGGTCACTCAACCGACTGAGTCACCCAGGCATCCCCAATGGCGGACAGTTTTAAATGTCATTAAACAGTTATCACTGGAGGAAACAGATATTGGTTTTATCGCTGAAAAGAGAAGGCCTCAAAGATCTTTATGTTTGAGGAGAGCATCTTTGGGTTATGGCTGCTGGCGTTCCTTCCAATTTTTTCTTACGCCTACTGTGCCCAAAATTGTGTGTGGGTGGGTGTGAGGGTGTGTGGGTGTGTGTCTGTTTCCTCCCTCAATTTATTGAGATGAAAATTACCAACAGCGAAGTGCTGTGTTTAGTGTCTAACACGCTTTTTCTTTCTTATAAAGTCATTTAAAATTTTTTTTAAACTTGTAATCTATTGTTTGTAAATAATTAAAAGGGTTCTTCTCTTTAAATACTTTGGTTTTTGAGTCTACCAACTCAGTCACAATGCTGAGTATGTTCATCACTGGAAAACGTCCTCAAGCTCTTTCCGGGATGGAAAACCACGGTTCATCTTGCATTAGCAAGCTTGTTACTTCTCGTTGAGCATCCTACAAACGTTAAGTTCCACGTACAAATACACCCCCAGCTGTGTTGTTATTTCCACTCAACCTCACGTCTATGAGGGTGACCCGTACTATGCCTGCATAGGGACCTGATTTTTCTCTGCTTGGTACATAGTACCCCACTGAGCAAATATACCGCAATTTGCTTATCCACTCTCCTGGTGAATTTTCTTGAGTTTATTGAAAATGCTTTGTTCCATCTACTAAGCGGATTATATAGCTTTCCATCTTTATTCTGGTAACAGAATTAAAGATAAACACGGACTGATTTTCAGTGTTAAACCCACCTTACATTTATGGACAACATGCACTTGGGAATGACCTCTTGTCCTTTTTTTTTTTTTTTTTTTTTTTTTTTTACTTTGCTAGATTTGATTTGTAAACTTGGCACCTCGCTGAAGGAAATTCTTCGACAGAACCTCCTCCTCCACTTGATTATTTTCTTTTTTTTTTTTTTTAATGTTTATTTTTGAGAGGCAGAGAGACAGAGACAGAATGCGAGTGGGTTAGGGGCAGAGAGAGAGGGAAACACAGAATCCAAAGCAGGCTCCAGGCTCTGAGCTGTCAGCACAGAACCTGACGCAGGGCTCAAACTCATGAACCGTGAGATCATGACCTGAGCCTAAGTCGGAGGCTCAACCGACTGAGCCACCCAGGTGCCCCCTCCACTTGGTTATGTAAAGAGAAGGACCGTTTTAATTATTTATAAACAATAGAGCACAGGTTAAACAGAATTTTAAAATGACTTTACAAGAAAGAAAAAGCATACTAGGCACTTACTAAACACAGGGCCTATAATTAAGCTATTAACCTATTGTTCCTCACCCTAAGAATTAATCTAATTGTATCTCAAGTACTTAACATTTTCTAGGTAAAACTCCTTAATAGCTAACAGATAAGACAAACAGCGGGAGGCTTATCTTGAATCTCAGATCCAAGGATGCTTTCTAGAATGTGTATCTCTATGCCGCCCATCCTATTCCCCAGGATTCCTTTCTCTGTCCTACGTCTGTCCATTACACCTAGATGCCAACGTGCCAGATCAGGCTGCCCCTTTCACAGCTATTTGTAACTATAGGCTCGCCGTACTTTCTAAGCCTATCCAAGCCTTCCCAGTACAGGGAAGCCTGTATTACTGGCTTCCCTCCCTCTCAGACTACACAGGGCTTGCATATCAAGCACCCGCCATGTGTAGAAATGCCTCTTTGAAATCTCTCTGCAGGGTTGACACACAGGCAATGCAGCGCCTTCCATCTAAGTACCACATGGATGTGGGGAGACTGTCTTCAGCCTGCCCTTCCCTGTATTTACTGAGTGAACGGCCCAGAACGTTTCGTGCACATATGACGTGTCTTAAGTGGTGATACGGACAACCGTCAGGTTCTCTTGGGCGTGAAAACATACATCTTTGCCATATTACGCAAAATTTCAAGACACACACACACACAGGATGATGCCCAACACAGGTAAAGAAGAAGTAGAATGATTCCACTAGGCAGATCTGCAAAGAGGAATCTTCCAAGAATTTGGAATCCAGCTCCTATCTACTCATCTCATCCACCCTGCACAGAGAAGGAAACATGCTTCCCCAATCAGAAGAGGAAGGGCAACTTGAAGGGATGCACCATATTTTTCTACCCTCTTCTACACGGAGCGCCATGTTTCATTCTGTTGGATTTCAGTGTTCTTTTTTTTAAATTTTTTTTTTCAACGTTTATTTATTTTGGGGACAGAGAGAGACAGAGCATGAATGGGGGAGGGGCAGAGAGGGAGGGAGACACAGAATCGGAAACAGGCTCCAGGCTCTGAGCCACCAGCCCAGAGCCCGATGCGGGGCTCGAACTCACGAAACGCGAGATCGTGACCTGGCTGAAGTCGGACGCTCAACCGACTGCGCCACCCAGGCGCCCCTGGATTTCAGTGTTCTAAAGAACATACGTGGAGACACAGCCTGGTGAAAACATACCTGAGAGGGCTCGCGCTCTTTAGTACTTCTGGGTGTCCATCAAAATAACACCTGCATCTCTCTGAACAGTCTGCCTTTAATACTATTAACACCCATCACGCAGGGCTGTGAAGCTCATGTTTAGAACACGGGTTCATACTGTGCAACCTCCAACACACATGCATGTTAAACAGCTATGCTCTTGCTAAACTCCCAGTGGCTTAATTGCATTAAAAACCTCCAAGTTTGGGGCACCTGGGTGGCTCAGTCAGCTAAGCATCTGACTCTTGGTTTCGGCTCAGGACACAGTCTCATGGCTTGTGGGTTCAAGCCCGGAGTCAGGCTCTGTGCTGACAGCGTGGAGCCTGCTTGGGATTCTGTCTCTTCCTCTCTGTCTGTACCTGCCCCACTTGTGCGTGCTTTCTCAAAATAAACAAATAACTTAAAAAAAAAAAACAAAACAAAAAGCCTCCAACTTCAGGGCACCTCGGTGGCTGGGTCAGTTAAGCGTCTGACTCTTGGTTTCAGCTCAGGACATGATCTCATGGTTGTGAGACTGAGCCCTGTGTCCAGCTGGGCATAGAGCCTGCTTGGGATGCTCTCTCTCCCTGTCCCTGTGCCCCTGTCCTTCTCACACATACTCTGTCTCTGAAAACAAAACCAAGGGGCACCTGGGTGGTTCACTGGGTTGAGTTGCCAACTTTGGCTCAGAGCGTGATCTTGCAATTCGTGAGTTCAAGCCTCACGTCAGGCTCTGCGCTGACAGCTTTGGATCTTCCCTGCCCCTCACTCTCTGCCCCTCACTCACACTCTCTCTCTCTCAAAAACTTAAAAAAAAAGTATCAAAAACAAAGACAAAAAATATCCAAGTGTCATCAGCAATGATAAGCAATATTGAAGCACTGAGTCAATTCTGTGGCGATGAGGGAAGATACAAACCTGTCACGTTAAGTTCGGCAGTATGCCATAACTATTACATAAAAGCGCAACGGAGAAAATCTTTCCAAACTCCTGTAATTCGTAATGTCCAATGACAGCAGTGATTCAAGTCAACGCGTCAACCACGTATTAGACACTACTTTCTAGTTAAATGTATTTTAACATACCATTGAAGAAAGAGGGAAAGACGATGTTCACGTGGAGAGAAAAGTTCCAGTGCAAATTATGCAGAAACACTGCAACTCTTCAATTTCTCAAGGTCGGTGAGGAAATGAAGGTGGTCGGTACCAAGATGTTAATATAATAAGACAGAATTGTTTTAACATGTCTATATAAGGAAGGATTTTTACTTTTTTTAGGTATATTTCTATATTTTGAGAGAGAGAGACAAAACACGAGTGGAGGAGGGGCAGACAGAGAGGGAGAGAGAATCCCAAGCAGGCTCTGTACTGCCAGCACAGAGCCTGATGCAGGGGTTGAACCCACGAACCATGAGATCATGACCTGAGCTGAAATCAAGACTGGGATGCTTAACCAACGGAGCCACCCAGGTGCCCCTCTAAGTATAGATTTTAAAAAACATGATTTCCAAGAATTCGTCACCCAATTAACGAGATAAGGACAGAGAGCCCACACATGATCGAAGAAAGGATAAAATAAAACAAAAACTTCTTCCTCAGGAATGCAAATTCTCAGCCAAATGCCCCACGACCAACGAAACAGAACCATCCACATTTGCTTTTGGTTTTTAAGCATTTCTTGCTAAAAGTAAGTGTGTTTCACAATCTGCAGCTCAGAATGCAGCCTCCAAATGCTGGAGACAAGTATTTGCCTTTAGAGACCTGATCTCCATGAAATTAAGGTGCCCACACGTTTATTTTCCTTCCCAACCAAAGATTCACTGTTTTCCACCACACTCTTAGAAACGTCTTACCTCCTCTCTGTGCTGTTTTGTGGTCTTGAGGAGGAATAAGTTATTCAAGTGATGTTTAGGGAGCTAATAAAAGCAATCCTCAGAATAAAAACGGCCAGTCTACAGTACTGAGTTAAGCAGCAGGACAGAGTGACCCAAGTTCCTTCATGCCACTGCGTTCAGTCACGCGTAGGCCTGCTAAAGATTTATTTGGAACACAGGTGGACGTGTGCATGGAAACCAAAGCTCTCCGAAAGCCTCCCAAGTTCAACCCCTATGCTTTTCCAGAGAGCTCCTTAGACTTTACATCAGCACAGTCAACCCTCCAATCGTCATTCCTTTTGCACTTAAACAACCCCAACTACTGGTGATCTGGTCACTCTGCAACAAGTCATTTTATCTTGCAGGGCAAAACATTTGTGGCGCTGTCTCTGTCCCCTGATTCTTCAGCAGTTTTTCTGGGATTTCACTGTAGGAGGCAGGTTTTTATTAGCCCAGCTACACCGTTTTCACTTCTTTAGAACTCTTGAATCTTACAAACTAAACATTTCTACGCCAGCAACAGATTTAAAATGCATTCATCTTGTTATGGTTATTTTTTTTTTTTTTTAATTTCAGAGACAGTGCAAGTGGGGGAGAGGTGCAGAGGGGGAAAGACAGAATCCTAAGCAGGCCCCATGGTCAGCATGGAGCCCAACACGGGGCTCAACCCCACGACCCTGGGATCATGACCTGAGCCTAAATCAAGAGTCACACACTCTGCACTCTGAGCCACCCAAGCGCCCGTAAAATGCATAATTTCAAAAAGAAACTGCATGTGTTAATTTTTCAAAAGTTATAATTTGCATTAGCATCAAATACATAGCTACCTATATGGGTCGCCTGGGTGGCTTATTTGGTTAAGTGTCCAACTTTGGCTCGGGTCATGATCTCACGGCTTGTGGGTTCGAGCCCCACATCGGGCTCTGTGCCGACAGCTCAGAGCCTGGAGCCTGCTTTGGATTCTGTGTCTCCCTCTCTGTCTGCCCCTCCCCCGCTCACACTCTGTCTTTCTCTGTCAAAACTATTTATGTATCATCTACATGTGTTTATGCACTTGGGGAAACACATTATGTGTAGATATTAATGCATGCACATATGAGTGTATAAAATACAGCCAACAGATGAGATAAAATAATTTAAGGAAAACAAGATATCATATTGCACAGTATCATAAATACACATATGCCTGACCAATAACATAAACTTTATACGTTGCACATACTCTGTATGTTGTATGCATTATACAGTGTATTCTTACAATGAACAAAGCTAGAAAAAACAAAACATGATTAAGAAACTCTTAAGGAGGAGGGCCTTGGGGGCTCAGTCAAGTGTCCTACTCTTAGTTTTGGCTCAGGTCATGATGTCATGGTTCTGTGGGTTCGAGTCCCATGTCAGGCTCTGTACTGATTCTCTGTTTCTCTGCCCCTCTCCTGCTCATGATGTCTCTGTCTCTCTCAGAAATAAATGAACTAAAAAAAAATAATAATAATAAAAAGGGAAGGACGCCTCGCTGGCTCAGTCAGTAGAGTGTGCAACTCTTGATCTCACGTAGGTGCAGTCAAATTCCACATGGCGTCTTTGTAAATCTACAGAAGTGGTCCAAACATCTCAAGACTGGCTCTCTGTCCCTTGCACGGTGCCAACGTTTGCCATTTGGGGCTGGCGCATGGGAATGTTTCCCTGGGGTGGTTTGTGCCTTTGGAGAGTCACCATCCCATGTCTTTCTCCAGCTCTTTCAATACTTTGGCCAAACATTCCCGTCTTAAACTAGCTGGTTGGTGGGGGAAGGGCACGGATCATGAATGATATACTCTGTATTCTGAATTATTTTAATGTATGTACGTTACATAGTTGATTGGCCATCAGTTAAGTTCCTATGTGCCCTGGAATGAATTTGGCACATGTTAAAAAGACCCAGGGGGCACCTGGGTGGCTCAGTTGGTTAAGTGTCCAACTTTGGCTCACGTCATGATGTCACGGTTCGTGAGCTGGAACCCCACGTGGGGCTCTGTGCTCAGAGCACAGAGCGTGCCTGGGATTCTCTCTCCCCCTTTCTGTGCCCCTTCTCCCCCACTCTCTCCCAAAATAAATAAATAAACTTATAAAAATATTAAAAAAAAAAAAAAGACGACCCAGGATATTATGAGAGCTTCCTCGACCACCACTGATAAATACTTGTCTAGACCAATGACCTGTCAATTTCCAGAGACAACAGATACTTTTGTGTGAATGATAAGCAATATTAGTATCAAAAACCTAGAATACCTGTATGTCTACACTTTCTAGATTTACGTCTCATTCCACCAAACAAACAACAAAAAACTATGGTCATTAAGTGTTCCAGTAAAAGTTTACAGTCACTTAGTGACTTCTTGACAAACGTGCGTTGACATTTTAAGAATTACGAACTTTATTTAAGTGAGCCTTTAATATTAGGGCTGTAGTGATGGCAAAAACTGAATAAAAGAATAACTTTACAACTTCTAGGTAACTCATCATTTGAAAAATGTATTAAATTCACATTATGTCTTAAGAATTAAAGTTTGATTAGATAACGCAACTCAATTTTGCAGCAAACAGGAGTTAATTCCTTGAGGAATTACGCCAATATATAAAACAGAATAGAATTTCAGGATGCCACCTTTTATCTACGTTAAGATTTGTGCTTGTTTGTCAGTGAAAAGAATAATCAATTCTCTCTCTTTCAAGCTTCATAAATATTCACGCGATGTTCTGAACTCTCCCTTCTCATTTTATTTGTTTACTCTTGATAGATGTCAGCAATGCCGATTTTATGTCGTGGGACTCAACCCGCTGGCTTGGGCGTGCATCGTTTCTAATAACTCAACAGGACTGAAACCCTAGACCACCAAAAGGAAGTTATGCTATTTTTTATACTGTATATGAATTAAATGAGCATTCTGCCAACATGCATTTCGAGCATTACTGGGAGAGATCTGTATTTCAAATCTTGGCTAGTTACAGCTCTAGAGCTCCAGACACTGATGCGGAAATGGAATTGCAACATGAAGTTATACGATGATTTTTAATTTCTACACGTCTCTGTCACGTGCCTTACGCGGTACACGTGAATAGCAGTTGTAGGTTCCTCATCAGCTTGCAAGATATTTACACATTAAATCGTAGTCAATTTTATGGAGCAGGGAACTTAGCATCTAACCTTGCTCTACCCAAAGTTTCCAAGAGGAGGCCAGCATGGACAGAGCATGCAAAGAAGAAAGAAATCCCCTGGAAAACCATCCACTCTCAGGAAAGAACCCAGAAAGGGGATTCAGAAGAAATTAATCCTAATGGAAAGAAGCAAATGTAATAGGGTTTCGTGGGTTCGGCTGAAATTCTTCCCGGACACAAGCCAGGGCCCAGAAATTTAAGAAAACCCCAGAAATTAGATCTTTAAAATCTTAAAAGACTATATGGTATGTATCAGGAAAAACTGATCTGCAGATGACTTACCAGAATTTAACAGAGAGAGAGAGATTATCCATGGGATTCAGTTAGCCTATGCTGGTTCCAAGAAAATTTACTTTTTCAGAGGACTTACCCCTATGACATGAGTCCACTGCCCATGTTAGGTAACAATGTTTGTTTTTCTCTGAGATTTCTAGATAGTTAGTTCGCGTTGGGACTCCAAAGTAGGCTACTCTTTCTCTGCCCAGTTCTCAAAATTCCCTGTTCTTCATAGATGCCAATACGTTCCTAGTCCTGTCTTGTTCAAACCCAGCCTCATTGGGAAGCTGGCTTCAATCATTTCCAGAATCATCTAAACACTGGTGGCTCTTCTGCTACAAGCTTCACAATCCACTCACCGCTTAACTCCTTAAATCTACAGGTTGAATACTTAGCAGATTTGTGTCTTGGACAGACAGCAAAACATTGGCCCAACAATTTCTCTCTTAAGTGTTTCTACTGCATTGATATTTATTTTGGTAAGTGATAGGTTCTATTGGTTTTGCCCCATTTTTGCTCCTTTAAAGGGTTTGTCTGTTTTATTTCAAGTTGTTTATGTGGATACTCTCATGCTCCTTACCCATCACTTTATTTTTCTCCTGTTTTCTTCCTTTAATTTTGCTCCATTGCATTTGCTTTGGTAAAGCAACAGGTTGACTCTCTTTTAGCTCACTTAAGAGTTAGTTTTTTAGGGGCGCCTGGGTGGCTCAGTCGGTTGAGCGTCCGACTTTGGCTCAGGTCACAATCTCGCGGTCCGTGAGTTCGAGCCCCACGTAGGGCTCTGTGCTGACTGCTCAGAGCCTGGAGCCTGCTTCCGATTCTGTGTCTCCCTCTCTCTCTGCCCCTCCCCCACTTGCACTCTGTCTCTCTCTCTCTCTCAAAAATAAACATTTAAAATTTTTTTTTTTTAATTTTTTTTTTCAATGTTTATTTATTTTTGGGACAGAGAGAGACAGAGCATGAACGGGGGAGGGGCAGAGAGAGGGGGAGACACAGAATCGGAAACAGGCTCCAGGCTCCGAGCCATCAGCCCAGAGCCTGACGCGGGGCTCGAACTCCCGGACCGCGAGATCGTGACCTGGCTGAAGTCGGACGCTTAACCGACTGCGCCACCCAGGCGCCCCTAAAATTTTAAGTTGTTTAGCTACAGACTTTAAAATTTCACTTTTATATTTATTAAAATGAAAAAAAAATAAAATAAAATAAAATGAGAAATAAAATACCATGTCTTACAAAGAGTGAAGAAATTAAATGTTTATTATTTCAAAGTCTCATTTTAAGTATTTTTCATGTAATTTTGCTTTTTGTTTTGCATCATTAAGTTTTTACATAATGATATTTCTCTTTGGAGATATAACAATTCCCTACTATATACATATGGCCTACCATAATTTTGTTTTTGTAAACTTCCATCATTTTGCAATCTTAACATTTACTGTTATATGAGTAGATCTTCAGAATAAACCAACAAAGTTAATGTTAGTGTATTATTAGGATAGACCAACAAAGAAAAGTTGGCAAGTCGAATTATTTAGGTTCTCATGAAAAGAATAATGTGAAGACTCGCATAAATGAGAGGGTTACGGTAATATTATTTGAGATAAACATTCGAGTAATATTATAATGAGACAAAGATCAGCCCAGTGACAATTTTTTTTTTTAATGTTTTTTTTTCAACGTTTTTTTATTTATTTTTGGGACAGAGAGAGACAGAGCACGAATAGGGGAGGGGCAGAGAGAGAGGAAGACACAGAATCAGAAACAGGCTCCAGGCTCCGAGCCATCAGCCCAGAGCCTGACGCGGGGCTCGAACTCCCGGACCGCGAGATCGTGACCTGGCTGAAGTCGGACGCTTAACCGACTGCACCACCCAGGCGCCCCCAGCCCAGTGACAAATTTTTAATTGTTTCTTATAAACTACCTACCAAGTATATTAAGTAAATTCATATTTAAACTACTTTTCTTTGTAAGTCACAGGTTCACTCAAAGAAAATAAACACACTATATACACATATATATGTGTGCATATTATATGTTACATATACCTAATATATTTACACTATGCATTTAATATAAACTTATATATTATGTTTAATATACATTTAATGTTGTAAACTTATATATTACACATATAATATACATTATATGTGTAATATATATTTGTATATGCAATATATATTTAATATACATTATATATATTCAATACATACTGATATGTATAATATATAAAAAAGAGAAAACATATATAAAGTGTACGAATAAAAGATTTTTTTCTAATAGACAGAATTTTTCTTGTTCAAGTGTGTGAGCCCTTATTCATCTCTAGAAGCCAAGCAAAGTACCCGATTAAATTTTAAGAAAACGTACCTAATTCATTATTTTCAGAATGATTCTAAATATGGCATTTTCCCCAAAATATTTCAGAGTAATAGGCTGAATCCCGCTTTTCCAAATCCCAACAGCAGCTGGGAAGACATCTGGATGGACCAGCACAGCAGGCTGGAACTACATGCGCTCGTATCCAGGAGAAACGCTCATTAATTGAAGAAACTAACACATACAATCCAGTGTCACTGAGTCCCTTTACAGTGACTTTCTGAAGCCGCCAGGCCATTCTCTTCGGACTGTGACCATTAAAACCATGACGCTTGTTTTCATACCTTTCTATAAAGGGCTTAATTGACTTGGATGTGGGGAAGTTATTAAAAGCCGGTTTAATTAGCTGTCAGACCCCATATTCTAAGAATTATTTATGTAACTTCTAAAGACACTGGTTTCTCATCTTTCACTTCCAGGGCCTTATTTCCAGGTCTACGGCATGACCTTGGTTTCTAAGGAGTCAATCGTTCAGATGACTCACTACACTTCTCAGAGATCATTCACTGAATGTCAGAGATCTGGATTTCCTTGCGGGTAGGGCTCCCCATAGGTGTGCTAGTTTATTAGAATGGAAAGCGCCTTCTGGAGCTGACTGCATATGGAGACCATCCTTGGGCGCCTGGACGGCTCAGTCGGCTGAACGTCAGACTTCGGCTCAGGTCATGATCTCACGATCCATGAGTTCGAGCCCCGCGCCGGGTCTCTGTGCTGATAGCTCAGAGCCTGGAGCCTGCTTCCCATTCTGTGTCTCCCTCTCTCTCTGCCCCTTGCTGGTGCCTTTGAGTGCTCTCTTAACAATAAATGGACATTAGAAGAAAAATTTTAAAAAGACCATCCTTGGTATAGGAATACCATCTTGCAGATGTTAATCGCTGAGGCCAGAATGAGGACCCATGGAGAGGAAGACCTAAGGAGGGAACCGGATCTATGAGTCCGCATGAGAGGAACTCACGCCCGAGTCGCAGACACAAACACGCAGGGCCACGTGGTCACCAAGACAAAGGAGTCACAACTTCGAGTCCCAAACGCCAGGAAACACCCAAATCCTCAAGGCAAAGAGAAATGCAAGTGCACACAAACAAAACTGCACATTCTCTATGATCTTCATCAGCCATGTAATCCTCGGGAGCCAAAACAACACAGCAAACCAACCGAAGGCGTTTCTCTCCGATGCCTACGACCAGTCCTAGACGCCAACAGAGATCGCATCCAGGAATCCGTTTGCCTGACAATCAGACTCACAACCCAAAGCCGAGGCGCTCACTCCCTTGACGTGAAAATGAACGACAAGGTGGCCAGACATTCAAGGCGCACGTATTTGAGTAAAGAAAGGTGGATACTTACATAGGTCAGCTGGTGGCCCGGACAGCAGCCAGCGTCCATCTACGTACACACTCCTGTCCTCTCTTTGCCGGCCTATCTCTCTTTGCCCTGCATTTTCAATTTTTACCACTCGCTCAAATCACAGTCATTAGCCTACAAACAGGCTCTGATGTTAACAACAACTGGAAAACCGCGCTGGGCTCCAAAGCCCGCACAAAAGCACTGACTCGCTTCCCGAGTCCGTGTGTGCGTGTCCGTGAAACAGTATGTAGGTGCCATCTGCACACAGTGTGCCTTTAGTAAACCTACCTCAGGTGACGTGCGGTCACGGCTGCAAGCGTTCAGATGTCACAATTCTCCAATGACTGTCCTGTCCCTTGATGACTTCAGCCCTGGCCATCTGGCAGAGTTTCAGGGCCACATGTGCAGGGTCAATCTGGCCAATTTAACACCTGCATGGGCAATGAAAACACACATGAATGAGGTAAACATTGAACACACACCGGGTCAGTGTAACTGGTCGATGGGGTAGGTGAGGAATTCAGGGCTTGTTAGGAGACGGAGAAGTGATGGAAGAGATGCCATTAGTGACAATAAACGCAGTCCTTAGGAGTTGTTTTGATTTTTGCTTTTTGTTTTTCTTTTTAAGTTTACTTATTTTGAGAGAGAGGGAGAGAGACAGAATCCCAAGAAGGGTGCATCAATGCAGAGCCTGATGTGGGAGTTGAACTCCTGAAGTGTGAGATCACGACCCGAGCTGGAATCAAGAGTCAGAACCACAGAGAAGTCTGGGAAAAACAAGCTTCGGGTTTGACATGTGTTGTTCACTATGTCCATCTGACGGCCCACCGGCTGGATCCTTCAAAGCCTAACCCATGGTAAATGAGCGTTCGGGGAAAAAAAAAAAAAAACAAAAAAAAACAGGGGCGCCTGTATGGATTAGTGGGTTGAGCGACCGACCGACTTCGCCTCAGGTCATGATCTCACAGTTTGTGATTTTAAGACCCACAAGCAAAGCCTGCTTCGAATCCTGTCCCCTCTCTCTCTCTCTGCCCCTCTCCTGCTCGCTCTCACTCTCTCTCAAAATAAATAAATAAGGGGGCGCCTGGGTGGCTCAGTCGGTTGAGCGTCCAGCTTCAGCTCAGGTCATGATCAACGGTCCATGAGTTCGAGTCCTGTGTCAGGCGCTGTGCTGACAGCTCAGAGCCTGGAGCCTGCTTCGGGTTCTGTGTCTCCTTCTCTGTCTTCCCCTCCCTCACTCGTGCTCTCTCTGTGTGTCTCAGAAATTAACAAGAAAATTTTAAATAATAAAAAACATTTAAAAATAAAAAGGAATTAATGCATGTAGGGTAAAGTAGTAAGAGAAACACAGGAATGACTGAATTGCATTTTTGTGGCTATCCCTCCACTCGTATTCTGTTCCACCCACAAGACAGAATCTTTGGCCTTTCAGGACAAGTACCAACCACATGGTCAGGATTTTCTCGACGAGCTTAGGCAGTGATCATTTCTCAGACCCCTAGAAGGTGGGAGACATACGTCACCCCTACTTTGACTTTCTCCAAATCTTAATGCTTAAGTCTGTTTCACGCCCTGACACTGGAACTTAAGGTCCATCCGGGATTCCACTGGAGATGAAGCTTTCTTCTTTTCTGGTTTTTATTCTTACGGGTTTCACAAATGGCTGTAAGTAAGGTGAATGTGAGTTTGCTCCCACAGCTAACTTTCAAGTCTTTTAAACACTTAAATGTTCCAGCCTTAAAGGGAAATTTATAGCCCTTTTGGAATGTGAATTATTTTCCATTCATGTTTCCTTAACTCAGTAGATAAGAATAAAGAAGCACATTTCAAGTCAAATCGTAAAGCTCGTCTGTTACTGCACATAATAGCATGAAATTAAAATGTTCCCTTCCCCTTCTATTTGGGAATAGCAAAGTTTAATGAATTATTCTCCACATCAAGTATTTTACTATCACATTTAGTGCCTCTCCTGCCGGCCATCCTTGCTGCAAGCAGAAATCATGTTTTCTTCTGGCCTTCGCAGGAACATCTTCCCATTTGTAAGATCAATGCTTTTACTGTGAAACACGACCAAATCAAACTTTACTGCTCTGTGATGAAAATGACCTTAAGGATATTAACAGCATAAAGCTCCCGACCCAACTCAAACTGAAACTTGACCAGCCATGAAATTCTAGGCTTGCACCCGAACTCATTTTTGGATCTTTTTTTTTTTTTTTTGAACTCACCCCTGTTTTACTTCTAGGATGAGAGACCGAAGATGAGTAATTGATATCGTATGATACAGTGTATCCGAAGGAACACCACACATTAATATTCCAAAGGCATCGCTGGGAGTTCCTCCCACACCCCCAGTGAGCTGTGAAGGGGAAGGGGGGGCATGCCACATTGTGCCTAGAATTCATAAAGCAAAGTATCACCAGGAACTAACTCTGAGGGAAATGTTTAGGGAGACAACCACTGATGGAGCCCCTACCAGGTACAAGACCCCGAACACAATATCAGAGGCATGCCAGGAACCATCCCTGGGAGCCCTGAGGACTGGAGAGGTAATTACCGGCCTGTGGGAGGATTTCCCGCTGCTGAAAGGCTCAGGAGGCAGGTGCAAAGGTGTGCTGGCTGCAGGCTCACTATCGGTGACTCTGCACCTTGCAACGGGGGACAGGGCCCGGCCCCAGGCCCCCCGGTCTATGCAGGCTCACTGGCGGTAACTCTGGCCGTTGCACAGGAGGACAGGGCTCGGCCCCAGGGCTCCTAGTCTATGCAGGTTCCTGGCGGTGACTCTGGACGTTGCACAGGGGGGCAGGGCTCGGCCCCAGGGCTCCTAGTCTATGCAGGGTCACTGGCGGTGACTCTGGCCGTTGCACAGGGGGGCAGGGCCCGGCCCCAGGGCTCCGGGTCTATGCAGGTTCCTGGCGGTGACTCTGGCCGTTGCCCAGGAGGACACGGCCCGGCCCCCGGGCTCCTGGTCTATGCAGGCTCACTGGCGGTGACTCTGGACCTTGCCCAGGAGGACACGGCCCAGCCCCAGGGCTCCCGGTCTATGCAGGCTCACTGGCGGTGACTCTGGCCGCTGCACAGGGGGGCAGGGCCTGGCCCCAGGGCCCCCGGTCTATGCAGGTTCCTGGCGGTGACTCTGGCCGTTGCACAGGAGGACACGGCCCGGCCCCAGGGCTCCTAGTCTATGCAGGCTCACTGGCGGTGACTCTGGCCGTTGCACAGGAGGACAGGGCTCGGCCCCAGGGCTCCTGGTCTATGCAGGCTCACTGGCGGTGACTCTGGACGTTGCACAGGAGGACAGGCCTTGGCCCCAGGGCTCGCGGTCTATGCAGGCTCACTGGCGGTGACTCTGG
>NW_024412465.1:3467006-3493818 GCF_014898765.1 Herpailurus yagouaroundi | reverse complement strand
TGCACAGGAGGACAGGGCCCGGCCCCAGGGCCCCCGGTCTATGCAGGTTCCTGGCGGTGACTCTGGACGTTGCACAGGAGGACAGGGCTCGGCCCCAGGGCTCGCGGTCTATGCAGGCTCACTGGCGGTGACTCTGGCCGTTGCACAGGAGGACAGGGCTCGGCCCCAGGGCTCCTGGTCTATGCAGGCTCACTGGCGGTGACTCTGGACGTTGCACAGGGGGGCAGGGCCCGGCCCCAGGGCTCCTGGTCTATGCAGGTTCCTGGCGGTGACTCTGGCCGTTGCCCAGGAGGACACGGCCCGGCCCCCGGGCTCCTGGTCTATGCAGGCTCACTGGCGGTGACTCTGGACCTTGCCCAGGAGGACACGGCCCGGCCCCAGGGTTCCTGGAAGGCCCATATTCACAGCCTCAGAGTTCTCACCTCTTGCTCCACGGAGCTTTGCCCCGCACCGCCCGTGGGCTCACCCTGTCCCCGGCCTGGACACCTGGCCCGGCCTTTGTCTCTCAGCGGGGCTGGGGCATCCCGCCAGGATGCGGATTCCTGTCCCAGACCGCGATTAACCAGGCTCCTCCCTCAAAAACAGCCCCGGGACAGACTGAGAAGCACGCGGGACGCCAGGCCCTTCAGCTCGCTCCCAGAAATCCCTGCCGGATTCCGTCTTCCCGAGGTCACGCGAGACTCTGCGAGACCCCCTCCAGATCCCGTGAGGCCGCTGTGAGCTCTCGTGAGACCCGGCTCCTCCCGGGAAAGTGGTCCAGCTCGGGTCTCCACCCAACCTGAGCCCTGAGGGATGCTCCTGGTCAGCCTCGCAGGAAGCTAACCTTTTTAAACACCTGCTTTAAAGGCGCAGCGCAGTATTTTCCCCCTGCTTTTTCTAACACAAGAAGAAACGCTGTATACGTGCAAGCAAAACAGCCCATGAGGATTTCCAGGTATCAGGACACTAATTTGGGGAAAACAGCAAAGCGTGTTGTTCAAGGGGATGAGCTGGGTTCGCCATAGAATTCAATGTACAACGGGGCACCCAAAGCGCTGGCTGTTTGTAAACAGGGCTGCTCAGAATTCACGCGTGTATTATTAACTATGATGTCAATTCTTGCCCGTGTGTTTTGTTGTTAAATCCCCACATGCAAACAATCGAAATATTTTCCAAAGTCTTTGATTGCTCTAAGTTCAATTGAGGACAATGATGAAGCGGGAGGTCAGGGAAGATGGAAATGCCGGGGTGTGTATGGTGCTCACAGATGTCGTCCATCTGCTGACTCAGTTATTCTGTATCTTGGACTAAACATGGTATTGCAGACCAAGTATCTCCAGGTGCAAGTGAGCAACCCAGGACCTCGAGGAACAGGTGAGGTGCAGTTAAGAGACAGAATAATGGGCACGTGGATGGTTCAGTTGGTTTAGCGCCCGACTCTTGGTTTCGGCTCAGGTCGTGATCTCACAGTTTCCTGCGTTCGAGACCGTGCCTGGCTCTTCACTGGCAGCAAAACGCCTGCTTGGGATTCTCTCTATCCCTCTCCCTTTGCCCCTCCTCTGCTGGCAACGTCTCTGTCTGTCTCAAAAATAAAGAAACTAAAAAAAAAAATTTAAAAAGAGCAAGTACATAAGCAGTTAACATGTGATAATTAGTATAAAAAGGAGAAATAGATACGTTGTCATAGGAACGGAAGAGAAGGAAGGTAGGACTTGCTTGGGCATATGTACGTGGGAATGTTTAGCAGAAGAGGGGATGAAAAATGGCCTGATTCTAAGTGATGGGCATGACTCCCTTCAACGGGAAAATGCAGGAAGAACTTTCCAGCCACTGACAACATCTGTTTCAAATTCACAGGTATGCCAGGTGGTAATGGGCAGACATCAGGAGGCATTGATTTTTTTCAGGTGGGTCTGTAGTGCAGGGAGAGGAGCAATGTGCTGATGAGAAAGCATTTCGATGTCAGCAGCGACATACGTGTTCCTTCATAAACAGAGCACCGTGGTCCATTTTCAACAAGCGTATGAGCCTGTGTGTAGCAGGCTATCTCGGATTGGAACAAATTGTCTTGCCGAGGTAGAGACACACATTAGCTGGCTATAATTTGTACTCTAGGCAAGACATGTTGCAGCTTAAGTGTATGTTCAAGGATAAGGACAGAGAAGGTGGGATTATAGAGACACAAATGAGCGAGGCTTGGTAGATTTGTCTCGTTACTGAACAAAACGTATTTGCCAAAACAAGACTCAACAATGATCCCAGTGGCTTTCCATTGGGTGGAGAAGAAAGGAGTGAAGGAACAGAAGCTAGTTTTGAGGGAAGCTGATTGCTGAAAACGTGTGTATGTTGGTTGTGAGATGCAAGTCTCTAAGCCAAGTGAACAGGTCCAGTATACAGAAGAGTAATTTCAATACGAAAGGGAAAATAGCCAATACTTGGCAAAAATGGACCCTCTCAAATAGAAATAATGTTCCCCACTCATCTAATGTTCCCCACTCCCATCTAAAAAGTTAATGTGGGGGCGCCTGGGAGGCTCAGTTGGTTAAGCGTCCGACTTCGGCTCAGGTCATGATCTCGCGAGGTCTCGCGTGATCTCGCGTGAGTTCGAGCCCCGCGTCGGGCTCTGTGCTGACAGCTCAGAGCCTGGAACCTGCTTCAGATTCTGTGCCTCCCTCTCTCTCTGCCCCTCCCCCACTCACGCTCGGTTTCTGTCTCTCAAAAACGAATGTTAAAAAAAAATATTTTTAAGTTAACTTTGGAAAGGATTTTTCTTACTGCTCACTGCAGTATTCTGCATTAATTTAACACTCTTAGAAGGTGTTCAATTAACATCTGTTGCATGAACGTGAAGTCAAATGAGACATTTGGCAGACAAATGTGAGAATATTGTACAGTCCTTTTTTGAGCACCTACTAATTTATAGATGTAGCATGCCAAAATACCTAAGGCCCTACCTTTGAAGGTCCTACTTTATATCAATTTGGCTGGGAATCTGGATGAAGCTAATTCATTATATTTGAGAAGGTAATGAAAGGTTAAGAAAAAAAAGAAGAAACAGGAAGTAGAAATTATAAGTGTTCAGATAAAATAATGTGCTGTATACACTGAGAAAATCATATTTGATGCTATATATACATATAATAATCTCTATATTACATAGATCTCCTCTATGGTAGATTACATATTGTATCTTAAATAACCTATAGAGAAATGATATTTACATATTAATCACCGATATGTCAGCACATTTCTATTATAAAAGCTGCTAAGTGAAAAATATAGGAAAATCAATATATAGAAGTACAGGGGTAACTGACAAAATGATACATATAGAATAAAAAATTATAACATTGCTGGAGTGTGGAGAGATCTGAGACATGTGTGATTGATTTGAATTGTTTTACTTAATCCTTCTCATTATTCCCTCTCAGTATCAACTCATGATTTTTTCAGAGTTGGAATGAACAGTATTGGACACTCTTGCATTTATACATGTGGAAATCTGCCAACAATTTGCTTTTCAATCTTCCATAACCACCTTAAAGTTCATGATTCCCTCTATTTCCTTTTTTTTTTTTTTTTTTTTTTAGTTTATTTTGAGAGAGAGCGCACACAACCAAGCGAGGGCAGAGAGAGGGATACAGAGGATCCCAAGTAGGCTTCCCATGGTCGGCACAGAACCTGATGTGGGGCTTGAACCCAGAAGACTGAGTTCATGACCTCAGCCAAAGTCGGACGCTTAACCAAATGAGCCCCTCAGGCACCCCATTTTCTTCTTTTAACACAGTAATTCTAAACACTAGTCCGCGTGTGTGTGCTGCACACACTGGAAAGACTTCCAGGATCTCTCCAAGTATAGACTCCCCCAGTTTCCATTCATGAAGATACAAGTCAATGAGCAGCTGGTTCCAGCGATTCGCAAGTCCCGGGGGAAGTGAATTGTGATAACAGACTTACCATTGGTTCCGTTCTGAAACCACTGCATCGGGTTGTGTGCAAAGGGGATCAGAACAAACTTGAATCCTAACTGGATCCCTCAGTAGTCAATACTGACTGCTCAAGGAGCCTTTGGCAGTTGCTTTTTTAATTAGCTGTGGTTTCTTTATTTCAGCAGATACAATAAGTTTCAAGATTGTGGGGGAAAAAAACAAAGGAAATATTTTGCAGCTACAAGCCCTGGTAAGTTTATCAAGTGCACATGCATTAATTTTGTTTCATTTGTGGACACAAAGGTGTCGTAAGGAAGAGTTTTTTTTTTACTGGAGGGGGGAGGGAACAACACATACACACACACACTCACAATTAAACAATTTGGGGTTTGTATGTATTTTTCCATTTTCAGGAGCACTTGAGGATGCGGTTCCCTAGCTTCATGGCCTAGAGGGGTTCTCATCTCTGCAAATAAAGCTATTTGAACTTGAAAGATTCCCAGCAAGTTGCAACTGTTTTGTGCTCAGTGACTTTAAAGTTTACCAAAGGAGGGATGCGTGGAAACGGCTTTGTTACCTTGTCTCAACTGTAGAGACTTGAAAGCTAATACCTCCGTTTTATTTCCTGAACCCAATGTCTTGGGCTCCTTGGCGTCTTTTCGGTCAATGATGAGAGTCAGCTGAACTTCAAAGATCTTCCCTTCCTTCCCTTTTTTTTCTCAGAGATTCAAACGTTTGGTCCACATTTATGTTCTTTTTCACCTTCTCATGATTTATTGTTTTGGATCTTGATCTTTTACACTGTCCATACCTCCATCCTCCAGGATATACTGGACCTTCCTCAAAAAATTAAAAACAGAACTACCCTATGATCCAACAGTTCTACTTCTGGGTATTTTACGCCAAAAGCTTAAAAAGAAACAGAAAGGAAATATTAGATGCAGCATAGGTACTCCCAGTTTAGGGAAGCACTGGGAAATGTTTAGTTATGTTATCTGTATGATAATAATAAAGCTACAGAATGTACCAAGATAAGGTAAGAGATCCGTGTTGGGGAAATTTTTCTTTCAGTTTTGTTGATATGATCAACATAGAGTGGTACATAAGTTCACGGTATAGAGCATAGGGACTTGACTTACCTTTGTCGTGAGATGATTATCACAATTAAGTTAGCATCCATCATCCCATACAGATAAAAGGAAAACAATGCTTTTTTTCCCCCTTGTGATGAAATCTTACTTGCTGCTTAAAAACTAAACTGTGGTTTCAAATTCTCACCTAGGGGGAACATCCAAATATTCAACATTTCAAGTTGTAGAAAATTTTTTCTTAATTTTATAAAATGTGTTTATTTTTTTTCTTTTTAATTTACATCTTTTTACATCTTTTTAATTAGCATATGGTGCAACAATGATTTCAGAAGTAGATTCCTTAATGCCCCTCCCCCATTTAGCCCATCCCCCCCAACCCCCCTCCCCCCGTAACACTGTTTGTTCTCCATATTTAATAGTCTCTTATGTTTTGTCCCCGTTTTTATATTATTTTTGTTTCCCTTCCCTTATGTTCATCTGTTTTGTCTCTAAAGTCCTCATATGAGTGAAGTCATGATTTTCGTCTTTGTCTGACTAATTTCACTTACCATAATACCCTCCAGTTCCATCCACGCAGTTGCAAATGGCAAGATTTCATTCTTTTTGATTACCGAGTAATACTCCATTGTACATATATATACAACATCTTCTTTATCCATTCATTCATCGATGGACATTCGGGCTCTTTCCATACTTTGGCTATTGTTGCTAGTGCTGCTATAAACATTGGGGTGCATGTGCCCCTTCGAAACAGCACACCTGTATCCCCTGGATAAACACCTCATAGTGCAATTGCTGGGTTGTAGAGTAGTTCTATTTTTAATTTTTTGAGGAACCTCCATACCATTTTCCAGAATGGCTGCACCAGTTTGCATTCCCACCAGCAATGCAAAAGAGATCCTCTTTCTCCCCATCCTCGCCAACACCTCTTATCGCCTGAGTTGTTAATGTGAGCCATTCTGACGGGTGTGAGGTGGTATCTCCTTGTGGTTTTGATTTGTATTTCCCTGATGATGAGTGATGTGGAGCATTTTTTCATGTGTCGGTTGGCCATCTGGATGTCTTCTTTGGAGAAGTGTCTATTCATGTCTTTTGCCCATTTCTTCACTGGATTATTTGTTTTTTGGGTGTTGAGTTTGATAAGTTCTTTATACATTTTGGATACTAACCCTTTTTGAGAGAGAGAGAGACAGACCATGAGCTGGGGAGGAGGAGAGAGAGAAAGACACAGAATCCAAAGCAGGCTCCAGTCTCTAAGCTGTCAGCACAGAACCCGATGTGGGGCTTGAACCCATGACCCATGAGATCACGACCTGAGCCAAAGTTGTACGCTTAACTGACTGAGCCCCCAGGTGCCCCTCAAGTTGTAGAAATTTGTGGCATGAAACCAAAAATCAAAAACTGAAGGGTGATTAAACAGTAACAAGCATGGTCATTATGCCCATATTATATAGCATCATGCCGACCATTAAACTATCTTTTGTCTTTTGCAAGCTTTTTAAAAGAAAGTGAAGTCATTCACAAAACTACTCTAAGTAATATATTGAGCAAATTCTAAGTCATTAGGATGTGGGAGGCAGAGATCTATGCACCTCTTCTGGCCGCCTACCATGATTATATTATGGAACACGGGCATGAAATATTTGAGGAATAGCTGATTATTAAAGTAACTAAAAATGTATAAAAACATAGGAAAGTCTGTTGACTCCCCCTACCCCAGACTTTCCTATGTTTTTATACACTTTTAGTTACTTTAATAATCAGCTATTCCTCAAATATTTTTTTCTTACTAGATTCTTACTAGTGTTACTATTTGCTTGTCTGTGGCCAGTTTTCTTCCTAAATAGATTCACCCAGTTGTAAACACGATTTTTCTGTCCATTTTGCAAAGCTATAAATGCATTAGTGTGTGTGTGTGTGTGTGTGTGTGTGTGTGTAATAAAGAAATAAAAAGGTATCAGAAATCCATGGGGATGTTTATGGCTCAGAACATTGGTGCAAAATCTCCTTTTCTTGATTGAATCTAATTAGCTCTGGGATGAAAAATGTGTAATTTAATTACTGAGGTTTCCATTGGAGAAGTAAGCTCAAAGTACTTACATTTATTCATGTTCAAATTAAAATGAATTCAAGATACACTTGAGTCCAACAAATTGAATATAATCATATTGATAACTTCTGATCAATATGGTGAACTGAAATGATCAGAGAGTATTTGCTCTCCTTTCCAACAGAAAGGCTGAAAAAAAAAGATCTGTCATCAATTCAATATCACGGAAGGAAAATCTGTCCTTGTTAGACATCCAGCGAACTCTAAGCCAAAGCTGTAAGACTGGACTGAAACAAAAAAGTCATGGGAGGAATGGACAATATATACAGTTGTTAACAGGTAGAAGTCGAGACCTCACTTCCACACAAGGAGTTCAGCCCACATGTCCAAGAGCATAGGGATTTTTAAAAATTATTCTTTCTGAGCATTGTTGGTATTGTTACTTTGCATTAAGCCTTGAGCTATATATAAGGAGCTTTTCTGTTGAGCAACCACACAAGAAGGGAGAAATTCTAAAAGACTCCCATTTGAAATATCTGACAAGTAGTAAGATGGTGAGGCTTAGAGTGACCAATAGAGGTTAGCTCATGATCTGGCACAAATTCAACCCTCAAAGCATTAATGATTCGCCACTGGCAGTTAAAATGAGCTCTCCTGGAGAGTCTGAAGACCCGAGCAAAGCCACTGACATCTACCCTTTTGCTGGAAGACAAAAACAACATAAGAGCCCGCCTTGAAGCAGGGGTCTGGTAAAAATCCCAAGCTGCATTTTGGAGCCCTGATGGGCTAGATCACAGGAGTAGGGGTGAACCAGAATACGTAAACAAGTGAGTCTTGGCAATGGATGAAAACCAGCTTTAAATCTGTCTATATGATGCAATTAGGTCAAGAAAAAAATAAACCCTCTTTGAAGGATGCTAACACCATCCGTTATTTTATTTCTCAAAATTTTTACCATTGCCAGCTTTTTATCAAAAAGTAGCAGAGGTAAGGGGTGCCTGGGTGGCTCGGTCAGTTAAGCGTCCGACTTTGGCTCAGGTCACGATCTCACAGTTCATGAGTTTAAGTTTTGTGTCAGGCTCTGTGCTGACAGCTCAGAGCCTGGAGCCTGCTTCAGATTCTGTGTCTCCCTGTCTCTCTGTCCCTACCCTGCTCACACTCTGTCTCTCTCTCTCTCAAAACTACATAAACATTTTTTAAAAATTTTAAGTACTAAAGGTACTTAGGTAAGTACTAAAAGTAAGAGGAAACAATATCAAATGGCTGAAAGCCTAGATAAATGGAGAAGAAACAAAATTGCCCAAAAAAAAAAAAAATCCAGCTATCACACTTGTCAGATGGGAGTCGTCAATGTCTATGATTAATATATTCAAAAACTTAAATGGTAAGGACTGTCAACAGCAATGGAGAGCATAACGTATCAGGTATAAATTCTAGAATTGAAAACAAAACTAAGGCATTGATACATGATTAGTTATGGTAGAAGACAGAATTATTACTGGAAAGAAGCATCCAGAAACAAAACATATGAAAGCATAATAGGGCAGAAAAAGAAAAAATATATATATGTATATATGGAATATATATATGGAATATATATATGGAATATATATGTATATATAGAATATATATATATATGGAATATATATATGTGGAATACATATATGGAATATATCTATGGAATTAATATATATATATAAATTATATATATAGACTGTATATATATAGATTATAGATATTATATATATATATTCCATATATATATGGAAATGGGGAGGGGGACAATCCAACTGGGAAAGATAATCTCAGAATTTGTCAACACTGTTAAGTGAAATCAAATGCACATCTTGAGAAGCCACGTGAACCCCGGGAAAGATAAAGATACACAAACCCCATAATAAAAAACAAGTTAACAAAAAGACAAGTTGTAAAGATGCCATCTGGGGGAAACAATGTTATATTCAGAGGAAAATCATAAGACATGAATTTCTCAGTAAGATAGTGAATTTGTGACTCAGAGGCAGAAAACAAAAATGCAAGGAAAAACATATGTGGAAAACTAATGTATGACAAAGATTGGAGACAGATCAAAGGAAAAAGATGGGAGACCGATCGAAGAACACAAGCTGATTTAGTAAATCAGAAGAAAATGGTGTGCCCCTACAGGAAAACACAAAGGAACAAACAAATAAACAAAAGATCTCCCTCAAACCACAGAGGGGAAGAGACTGCTTTTTGGATGTACACAGGAAAGGTAACACCATATTATTGTAGAAGGTATTACTGAGTGGCGTTTCCTCCCACAAGGATTAGACAAAGATTTATCAAAGGAACACACACAGCAAGGCTTTGGGGAGTTGATTTTCAAACAGGTGTAGAGGTCCTGTTGTGCAAGATGAATGCGTTCTAGAGGTCTGCCGTACAACATTGTTTACAGTTAAAAATACTGCACTTTATACCTAACATTTTGGGAATCAGGTAGATTTCATGCATTTTTTTTTTTTGGCCACAACTTTAAAAGTGCTTTTACAGAAAACAGTGACACCTGGGACTATTACTTTTAACATGTGAAATGCTTGGTTTTCAATCCACACTGTTAAATAATGAGAACACTAAAAAAATACTCAAAAATAGATTATATTTGCGATAATATCTAATGTTGAATAGTGTCCGCAAAGGGCTCATATCCAGCATTTAGGAAAATGTACTATTTTATATCAATTATAAAAATACAAGTGAAGAAAAAAATATAAAGTAGGCACTTCACTAAATAGGAGTCAAAATGCCAATTTTAGTCACCTGTGTGTTGTACAGGAAAGCCATACTCAGACCAATACCAGAGTGCCTGAAATTAAGAGGACTGACAACCTAGGGGCGCCTGCGTGGCTCAGTTGTTTAAGCATCCGACTTTGGCTCAGGTCATGACCTCACGGTCCATGAATGTGAGCCCCACATCTGGCTCTGCTGACAGCTCGGAGCCTGGAGCCTGCTTCAGATTCTGTATCTCCTTCTCTCTCTGCCCCTCCTCCGCTTGTGCTCTGTCTTTCTCAAAAATAAATAAACATTTAATTTTTTTTTTTAAAAAGACTGACAATCTCAAGGGCTGGCTATAATAAGAACTTGGAATAACGGTCCCCCTATGATGCTTACTTTTTACATTCCAATCAGAATAACCATTATACAAAATATTTTAGCACTCTTAACAAAAGTTGAAAGTAAGCCTATCCCATGACCCTGGCCATCTATTGTTATATAGATAAAATTATAGATGTTGATGCAGATAGGGGCACATACTCCTATATATCAGAATTTTATGTTTTATGTATAAGTATGTATACAAATATACACACAAAGTTATCGAGAAAGCTTAAAGTACACATTTTTGTAAAGAAACACATTTCAATCACAGTTATCTCCAGCTTAGACACTAAAAAAAAAAAAATGCCATGACCAAAGAAATAACACCTTACAGAAAAATTATCTGATGCCTGTTCCATTTAATTAGCATTAAGCAATAACAGAATCATGGTAAAAACTACCAGATTGAAACCCATTTCCCCCTAGGGCTTTATGGAGGTAATCAGTAGGAAAGACAAATACACTACAATTTAAGTGTAGCATATATACAAAGTTAGATCAAGCGATGATTAAAATGAAAACAGAAATATACGAACAGGTAAGAAGAAAGGGTAACACTAATTTAAGACCAGTGGAGGTCAGCATGCCTATTTCAGAAATCACATCGTTTGATAAAGTTATCCCAAACTTATTTTGTTCTAGTTGGAAATATATAGCCTTAGTTTCTTAAAGGACACCCACACAAGATAGTAAAGGAACATCATCTCTCAAAAAATATATTTAACCATTAGAAAAGTAAGCGTGCAAATGTCATTCAAAATGGAGTGCATTAGACACTCATTAAATAGTTGGAGTAGTGTGTAAATATAGGATGCCCACATTATATTTGCAAAGATAGTAACTCCGGTGTTCTAATGGTCACTTCTAGATCGGGCACATGGCTGTCTGTCCCCAAAAGAGGTGACCCATTCAGCTATCAAGTTGGCAACAATTATACTCAAGGTAAAAGAAAATGACCTCTTTCTATTTAGCAGCATTTTTGCTATTTCGTGTTAAGGGATATTGAGTTTCGTATATAATGTTCACCTTAGCAAGTGGTAATTATGTAAATGTCTATTTTATTCGTCCATGGCTCTTGTTCTAAAAAGAAATCACCGATAAAAGAAAAGTAGGCATTTAAACCATTTATTTACTCCAAGATGACAATTCAAAGGCCGGTCAAGATGTGTATGAACGGAGGTGAACTTAACCACATATTTGAGAGATCATTTTAATAAAAGCTCTCCATGAAGAAAATAAGTTTGCAGTATGAACTTGTAGATTAAACCACCTGCCATCCACCCTCAATGCTTGCTGTCATTGTTGGTGTTTCCATAGGCTATGCTTAGCTGTAACGCAGAAGGTCTGAGACTTGGTGGCTTCAACTCATTGTTGGAACATTGTTGGTCTCTGATGTAACAACTTAGATTCTGACGTGGGCTCACCAGGAGAAGATGGCCCTCTTCAGCACCCAGGCTTTTCCACGCTCGTTTTGGATACTTCCCTTGGCCACAAGGTGCAGCCGACTCAACCCATAGCCCCCATTTCACATTCTTCCTTCGCTGCTGGTGGGAATGCGACAGGGTGCGGCCACTGTCGAAGACACCATTTCCGTTTCTTACAAAACGATACATACCCTTCCCATGAAACCCAGCAGTTGGCACAAGGGAATTGTAAACTTGTGTCCACACAAAAACCCATACATGGACGTTTATAGCAGCTTTGTTATCGTTGCCAAGAGTTGGAAAGGACTATCATGTCTTTCATCAGGTGGATGGATAAATAAACTGTGGCCCATGCTGGCAACGGAATATTATTCAGCACTAAAAAGAAACGGGCTCTCGAGCCCTGAAAACACATGGAGGAAACCGACATATGCATACTGGGTGGAAGAAGCCAATGTGAAAAGAACATGTCCTGTGTGATTCCATCTCTACAATATTCTGGAAAAAGCAGGGAGACAGTAAAAAGATCAGTGGTTGCCATGGGTGGGGGAGGGGGAGGCATGAACAGGTGGAACACAGGATTTTTAGGGCGGCTCAACTATTCTGCAGGATGGTATAATGGTAGATACATGCCATTATACATCTGCCCAAATCCAAACAATGTACAACGTCAAGAGTGAGCCCTGATGTTAGCTATGAACTCTGGGTGATGACGGTGTGTCAGTATAATAAGTGTAATAAACGTACCATCTGGTGGTGGGGGGGGTGTTGGAAATGGGGAAGGCTGCATGTGAGGGCAGGCAGGGGACATACGGGAAATCTTTATACCTTATTCCCACGCTTGCTATAAATCTAAAACTACTCCTCAAAAATAAAGTCTCTTAATTCAAAAAAGAAAGGGAGGTGCCTGGGTGGCTTAGTCGGTTATGCATCCAACTTCGGCTCAGGTCATGATCTCATGGTTTGTGGGTTCAAGCCCTGCATCGGACTCTGTGCTGACAGCTCGGAGCCTGGAGCCTGCTTGAGACCTGTATTCTCCCTCTCTCTATGTCCCTCCCCTGCATGTGCTCTCTCTCTCTTAAAAATAAATAAACATAAACAATTTTTTAGAAAAAAAGAAAAGAAAAGAAAGAAAAATCATGGGTAAGTATAATCTTAGCTCATGCCCAGGAGGAGAAATTAAATAAATGTGAGTGGTTGGAACGTTAAAACTTGGTCCACACGGCTCAGGTTCTAGGTCTCACTTAAGGGCCTTTTCCAGGTGATCCAAGGTGCTGTGGGGGGTAGCAGGGCATGGTTTTGGGGGTGCTGGCTGTGACTCCCAACCCAGCAATCCGTGGTCCTGCTCTGAGCCCTCATCTGTGTCCTTGGGGAGGCTACACACAGCGGTCCAGCTGTCCCAGAAGGACACATCACCACCTGCTGTGTCCTCAGGCTCTGGGGATCACATTCCCACCAATGTGAAGGTGTCAGATGTGTTTGCAGTGGGTCAGGGCCTGTGGGGAGCTCGACTCGCTCCATTTTGGAGCTGGGGTCCCCAGACACTACTGGCCCAGGACTGTGGGGCCCTTGTCACAGCACCTGTCCTGCATATCGATTACCGCCCAAGCTTTCCTGTCTGCCCAGTTACTCCTGCCTTCTTGCCCTGGTCACTGTCCTCACCTCCATGCTTTGGGTCTCTGGTTTCTGCATGCAATCATGGCTGGGTCCCCTGCAAGAACTAATTACCACTCTACCTCCAACCTAGGAAGTCATCCATTTAGTACCAAAAATCCAGCAACATACTGGCGTGAGGGCCGGTTCAAGACCATGGGCAGAGTTAGTGGTTTGACCCTCAGGGGTCCAAGGCCAAGGCTCCTGGGTGCCAGCAGGTGCCTGTGGGAGGCCTACCTGGGGCTCGGGGTGCCCTGCTCAAATACGCCGGAGCCCGTCGCCTAGGCTAGGAGACACATGGTGACCCCAAAAGACTTACAATTCCAGAGTCCTATAGGAAACATATGCTTTCAGGGATGGTTGGCCTCTGGTGTAACGCCTACTGATAACTTCCCGTTACCAAGACAGCAGCACCATGACTCTCTGAATCCTACTGAAGAAAAGTGTGGAGAGTTCAGAGACTAACTATGAAAGCAGTCTTACTGATTTTCACACGAGCACATTGGCGACAATTTCCACTATTCCTCGACGTATATATTTTACTACTGTTTCAGGTAAAACTGTGAGATCCGTGTGTGTTCATCAACTTTCATATAGTGAACATACACATTTTAATTTACGAAGGAGGCTCCTTTAGCAACTGAAATACTCAGGTAATCGAACAAAATCACCACAAAACCTCTCAAATTCACTATGTTCCTTTTTTTTAGGTTAAAATTGGAAAGTTTCACACAGGCTGATGGGCTCACAGAGTTACACACGAGATTGTAAAACATGATAACTTCCTCTTGCCTCCCATCACAACAGAAAGATGGATGGATTATGAAAAGATTAACACCTTACTTCTTATTATTGAACACTGGTGATGTACTTTTGAAATTCATTGTTAAGTTACTGTTACGTTGTGAGCTTACCTTTTGCTGAGAAGGAAATTTGTTAGTCTGAAGTAGGAGAAGCCAAACACAGTTTTGGTTAAGAAGGAAACCAATATCCAGGTTAATGTGTATTAATTTTTTGAAAAAAAAGAAAATAATGCATAGCTCTTTTTTAGATTTTTTTTTTTAGTTTATTAATTTTTGAGAGACAGAGACACAGTGTGAGCAGGGGAGGGGCAGAGAGAAACACAGAATCCGAATTAGGCTCCAGGCTCTGAGCTGTCAGCAAAGAGCCTGATGCAGGGCTTGAACCCATGAACTATGAGGTCATTAACCGACTGAGCCACTCAGGCGCCCCACTGCATAGCTCTTCACTGATGAAAATTGCACCAGAAAAATGATACAAATAAAGGTTCCAGCAAACAGGCATCATGCCAGAGAAACAACTCAAAAAATAGCAACTAAAACTTGAAAGTAGCAACGTGTCTCCAGATACACACTGCAGAATTAAAACAGCTTCAACTCTATTACGAAAGTGTCTCTTCATCTCCAGGCTAACTTGGATTCTTTCAAGATCCATCCCTGTCTTTCAGAGGTGGAAACAATAAACAGAGTTACTTAAGCATTAAAAAAAAAAAAAAAACAAAAAACAAAACAGAAAAACATAAGCGTTGTTCTAAAAACCATCAGGACTATTCCCTATATAGGGAATTATAAGATATAAATGAAGTTAGAATTTCTTACCGGTTTAGATGAGAAATCTATTCTATCATAGGCATCCTATGAGAAAACTCATTTCTACTGCGATATCCTGTATCTGAGAGCTCATGGGAGTTCGGACAACCAGTCTTCCCTGTAGTTTTAGAATGGATTTGGCTTTGGGGCACCTGGGTGGCACAGTCGGTTAAGCGTCCGACTTCAGCTCAGGTCACGATCTCGCAGTCCGTGAGTTCGAGCCCCGCGTCGGGCTCTGGGCTGATGGCTCAGAGCCTGGAGCCTGTTTCCGATTCTGTGTCTCCCTCTCTCTCTCTGCCCCTCCCCCGTTCATGCTCTGTCTCTCTCTGTCCCAAAAATAAATAAACGTTGAAAAAAAAATTTTTTAGAATGGATTTGGCTTAAACACAATGAGGGTTGATAATTTTATGTCAGCATTTCCTCAACATTTACAGACTTATTATTACGCAGTAATATGTCGTATCCCCACGTCAATCATATGGTTTGAAGCTTGAGGCTCACTGCCTTTTGTGCCAGGAAGAGAGGTTTCGTTCAGTTCGTGGTACTTCTGCGTATTCTTTAGCAGAACAAGAAGCAAACTGAATTAGAGAAGTTCAGATAGTGCCGTACTGCTGTGCATAATAAAACAAATTATACTGAAATAAAAATAAACTCACTCTCAAAAATAAAATAAACATAAAAAATTTTTAAAAATAAAAAAAAGAGGGGGCACCGGGGTGGCTTAGTCAGTTGAGCACCGACTTCGGCTCACGTCATGCTCTCACGGTTCGTGGGTTCGAGCCCCACATCCGGCTCTGTACTGACCGCTCGGAGCCCGGAGCCTGCTTCAGATTCTGTGTCTCCCTCTCTCTCTGCCCCTCCCCCACTCATGCTCTTTCTCTGTCAAAAATAAAATAAACAAAATTTTTTTTATTTTAATATTTAAAAAAAAAAAGAATACAAACTGAATGGATGCTTTAGAAGCTCAAAAGAGATTTGGCGAAAATGTTCCCTGAACAAACAAAAACAAAAACAAAAAACAATATGGTGGTTGCCCAGGTGTGCAAATCTTTGCCAAGTAACACATTTGGAAAGGGAGTTGAGAAAGCTTTGTGGAGCGACCTAACCCAAATGCATCTCCCTGAAAAGGCTTAAGTAAGAAACAATGTGGGTGGTCAACACCTCGAGGGTTGAATGTCCATTTTGTCCTGGATACAATTATGGCTCTGATTGGCTCTCAGGGCCGTGGGCATTTTTACTCAGGCTTTACGTGAAAGAGAAGACACTCTTCTCTCCAGGACACTCTTCTTGCAAGGGCAAGAACCTTCCCACTTGGTGATAACTGAGTCCTTCTTGGCTCCTTCCCAGGGTTTCCAGGAAGGCTGATTTGGAATCATAACCCACTGTGTTCTCTACCCATGTTAACGTAGCCTCATCTTCTCCATCCAAATTGCCGAAAGTCTGTGACACACCATCCAAGGAGAAGTGGGAAGAAAAGTGGTGTAGCCTGCCTGCTGAACATGTGACTCTCCTTACAAGTAACATTTATGGAACCTAAGTTACCATCCATCTGAACCACTGTAGATTATTGTATAGAACCACAAACTCCATACCTTTTCCTCTGCTAAGATCAGGAGTCTTGAGTCTGCCAGGGAACAACTGAGAGACCATGTAACTTGGAAACACATCAGAACGATGTCATCAAATGGAATTAGGAGCAGAAAGACTCAGTAAATATGAGTAATCGATCTGATTCACAGAAAAGGGTCACATGTGTAATCAATGTTCCACACGTCAAACAGCCTTTCATGTAAGGTTAGCAGAGTCGGTCATACCAGAGGAAATCGTTTCTCAAAGAAATCACTGAACGAAATGCCACAAAGTTTTGGAGAATTTGAACTCACTCCACCAAGGAAAGAAACAATCCATTTGAGGGACTTCTTGAGGGAGGCATGGATGAAAGGAACAGGTGAGGTGGGAAAGAAATCAGAATGACTTTAATCGGTAACCATAGTTATCTGGGCTCACTGACTTGCCAGCGACGGGAGCTGTCTTGTCTGTGGGACCTTTTGCAAGAGTTTTTTTTTGGGGGGGAAACTCACCCAGTGTCATAGTTGTGCACAGCTTTTTGGGAGAAAAGCATGCCGCTCAAATATTTCCTAAAAATTCTTGAGTTGTCATCCTCAAATGATTTTTACAGTAATGGTTTAGTCTGGTCGGGCTCCCATAACAGAATAGCAGAGAGTGGCTGGCTTCTAAACCACAGACACTTACTTTTCACAGCCTTACAGGCTGGACATCCAAGATCAGTGTGCCTGCAGGTCCATTGCGTCTGGCGAGGGACTTCATCATTCGCAGCTGGACATCTCTCTATTCAAACATACGGTGCATAATAGGTAACCACATTCGGGTTCCTGATAGCAATGACTTGGGGTCCTTACTGCTGGGTCATGTATGCGTCTCACTAACAACACACATACAGATCTATGATGGGCATGAATTTTGTCAATAAATGTACCTTTAAATAGTTTCTATCATAAAATTATTCTTACATGAAAAAGTGGGAATAAGGCCAAAGTCTTATTATTTTGGTTGTGGTTTTTTGGCACATTCCCCCAATGACACACATGCACATTTTTGGAAAAATGCATGTCAATGTTAAAATAAACTGATCAAATTCAACACTGTTTTAGATGGTAAGATTTTAGGGTATAGAATATGTATACACCCCAGTGGGCCTGCGTTACTGATGAATGTATTGGATTTTTCAGTCTTGTAAATTGTATATCTCTTAGCTTGTATCACAAGTTTGCAAATCTTTTTGAATTTTTTTAATGTTTTTATTTATTTTTGAGACAGAGAGAGACAGAGCATGAGCAGGGGAGGGGCAGAGAGAGAGGGAGACACAGAATCCAAAGCAGGCTCCAGGCTCTGAGCTGTTAGCACAGAGCCCGACGCAGGGGTTGAACTCACGGACTGTGAGATCATGACCTGAGCTGAAGTCGGACGCTCAACCGACTGAGCCACCCAGGCGCCCTGCAAAGTCTTTTTTTTTTTTTTTAAAGGTCCAGATTAAGATATTTCTGTCTTTTTTACGTATTCAACTCAGCCATTAAAGTACAATACTAGCCCTTGGAAATTTATAAATAGTTAGAAGGGCTGTGTTCCATGGACGTGTCTGGGTTCCAACAAAACCTTAAAAAAAGAAGCAGTAGGATTGTTTTAACCACGGACTGTAGTTTCCTGATGCCCACTCTGTAGTAATTTCGATGCCCACAATAAGGGAGAGAAATTTAACTGTAAATACATTACCTCAAAAACTTATGCTAGGAATTTTGGTGTTTCCAATGCATTCATCCCAGAGGGTACATATGAAGCCTCACTTTAATAAAACAGATTCTAGTGAGGGAACCTTATAATATTTGGGACATGTGGGATTGGAGTGAGTTTCTCATTGATTTACCAGAGTTCTAAATGTCTCAAGCAAAACAAACTGTTGAGATCTCAAATACTAATAGACCTTAAAAGTAGCCCCCTACCTTGTTCTCTTTAAAACTTTGCTCATATGTTCTCATTTCTAAAGCAAGAAACGTGGCTCTTGGAGTCCTGCAGAGGTACCTTTGATCAGGATGAGTAAATGAATTGCTATCTTGATGAGTTAACCATCTCTCATCTAGTTTGGAAACGTGCATGCCATCATTCCTAGAAACCTCTCACGTAGACAGATGAAAATGTCACGTGGTTTGAAGTCTAGAGCACACAGTAAAAGTTATTGGTTTCCTTACATCAATTTATTCCCTCTCTCAAAATCGGGAAAAGCAGCAAACGGTGGCTATTTTTTCACACGTTACTCCATTTTAATCCAACAAAGTGTTTTCCTTCACTCAATTTTCCAACTCCGTAAAACACAGTGGTTAAAACATGCAGCCTAATTTTAATCATCTATTGACTTTGCCAAGTGTTTTCTTACCAAAACCAGAGATTGTTTTTACTTCATATCAAGACATGAAATGGTAAACACACGCACATCAAATTGTGCCCACCACACGTCTGCAATTCAACTTTAGAGAGTGTACAGGCTACTGTTTATCTCAATCGTAATTTTATTCCATTGCTTCGGGAAAGGAAGAGTATGGTCACATCTCTGAAGGCTGAGTTTCACAGAGAGTGACTAGATGTAATTCTGCAAACAACTGCAGCCATCTGAAGGGGAAAATTGACTTTCTTTCCGCTGTCATAATCTCGTTCTTTCTTGGCTCTTTCCATTTGCGGGTGCCCTCCTCAGAGGTATTTAGTCCGTTCTTGGAGCTTTTCTACAAAGTTTCCATACACACTGAGATAGAAGAAACAATCTATGGGGATTATGGGTCTCCATGATTTTACGCCCCAGTAGATGATGGTGTCGTGTGGGGCAGGTAACATGTCTTATCTCTCTTGGTTTTCCAGCTTTTTCAGCTCAGTATTGGACACCTGTTAGATATCCACCAGATATTTAGTAAATAAAATAATCAGTTTGGCCAAATAAACCACAGGAATAAAGCCAGACAAGGAGACAGAAGATAATTTATATGTAAATGTGACTATTGATCCTTTTGGGTGCATTTAATATTTCTCATATTCCAACATCATTATGATTGTTACAGGAAATTCTTCAATACGTTTCACTGGCTTATTAGGTTTTCCTTCTGCAAAGCACTACAGATTCTCAAGCTGATAAGAAAGTTCAATTGTTAAGATTTTAGGTGACAGCAGTCATTAGCATGATTGTCGAATGCATGATTTGCCTTTTGTGACAGGAACAATTGTGTCTTCCTTGTTGTTTTTCTCAAAACGTGTTAAATAAATGAATCTATCCATAAATGACTTCTCAGAGAGAGAGAGAACATTAAAACAAACCTACTCCTGTCCTTGCAGAACCTATTTTTTAAAGTTTATTGAGAGAGAGAGAGAGAGAGAGAGAGAGAGAACAAACCCCAAGCAGGCTCCTTGCTTGTCAGCACAGAGCCCAATGTGGGGCTCGAACCCACAGACCATGAGATCATGACCTGAGCCGAAATCAAGAGTCAGATGCTCAGCCAACTGAGCCACCCAGGCGCCCCAATAGTAAATATGCTTTGAGAAAGGCAGAAATATATGATTAATGGGAAATTAATGTGGGACTTGGTGATAAAACTGGCCAGTTGAGATAAATGTGAACAGTCCATTTATACAGTGAACCAAGTTTAATTTTCTTAGTGGTACCACATCCCTGACTCAGCAGTTGGCCAGTATGTGGAAACACTATATTATGAATTGTGTAGACAAATGCTTTGCAAAACACACATTCTGATTATCCTCCCCACAACAAGACCTTAAGTTAGTATGCATGTTTTGATATAGTATGTGTTCATCTAATTTTTTTAAAATTTTTTAATGTTTATTTATCTTTGAGAGACAGAGAGAGAGAGTGTGAGCAGGGGAGGGGCAGAGCAAGAGGGAGACACAGAATCCGAAGCAGGCTCCAGGCTCTGAGCAGTCAGCACAGAGCCCGACACAGGACTTGAACCCACGGACCGTGACATCATGACCTGAGCTGAAGCCGGACACTTAACCGACTGAGCCACCCAGGTGCCCCTGTGTTCATCTTAATTTAACATTCATATCAAAGTGTTAATTGCTATCTGCATTCACATAGATCCTGTTTAAGAAGCAAAAGGAGATATTCTTTGGATTTTTTTTTTATAGTTATGTTCCTCGTGTAACATACAGAATTGGAGAGCCACTGTTTTGATAATCATCATTACATATATTATCTCTTGCTACTCACAGTGACTATCCTTTGACACTAAATGCTACCCAGAAAATGTCGAAAGAATCTAGTACGAGTGATCCTTGTTACCCTAGTATCATTTGTAACAATAAAAATGCACTCAAAATGCACCCTTTGGAAATGTTACCCTGCTGTTACCCTGTTTAAAGATTGAGAATATTCCACAAAAATAAAAGTATGTGTGGACACAAGTGTTGTTTTTCCTTATTCTTGACACCATTTAAGTCATGTTAATTGCCTCAACATGGCTTACATGAGGATTTCATCGTTGGTCATGTCAAATGGGGTGAATGATGAACCCCATGTCAATGTATGTTTGGATTTCCATGGCAACGTAAGAGTCTGTTTGGTAGAAACACAAAGGGAAAAAGGGCTGTTCATTCTCTTCCGAGAGTGTCTCTTCATCCTTTGATATTCAAAAAAAAATTTTTTAATCTTTGTTCATTTGAGAGAGAGAGAGAGAGAGAGAGAGAGAGAGAGAGAGAGAATGATCATACGATGGACAGAGGCAAGGGGGGACAGAGGATCCAAAGCAGGCTGTGTGCAGACAGCAGTGAGCCCAATGCAGGGCTTGAACTCACCAACTGTGAGATCATGACCTAAGCCAAAGTTGGACACTCAACTGACTGAGCCACCCAAGTGCCCTGGGATTCACATCTTTCTATTAGAATGTCCTGCTCAGTCACATCCTTATTTCCTATTATTAATTAGTAATTGAACTCCCAGGATTCTTGTTTGTTGATGATTCTGCATGGTATTAAAAATAACTATCTTGGATCACTTTAAAGTCTTAACAAAATCCTGGTGTTTTGGGCAAGACTTGAAATTGATTTGTAATATGATGTCAATATTTAGACACCTATCAGTCCTAAAGAAGTCAACTGACAGAAACAGTTCAATGGATGCTCTGGGACAGTTGATGCTCTAAAGAAATAAGCTTAATTATAGTAGGTAAAAATTCTGTAATCAGCCAGTACAGTCAGGAATTATCACATGAAATGATACCCCATACTAGGTATGGTGGTACCCCATACTATGCAAAAGTGTAGTTTTCATGCAGATTCCTAATAACATTATGCACATACAACTACAATTCCAAATCCAAGTCCATATGACAAAAAAATCTAAAAGCCAGTATTAGTGGACTAATTTGTTCAAATTCCAAGTAAAATCAGAATACTAATTTCAAATTTCTATTCACATTGCAAAACGTGAATAACCCAATTTGCGAGCACCAACACATTTATTCGCTCAAATTCTAAATAACACCAGGGTACTTACTGGATCACATTATAATGCTAATTAAATATTTCCAATAACACTAGTTATTTATTATTCCAGTTTGTACTTCAAATTTCAGAATCCAAATAACAGTGAGAATAAATACTGGTACTCATACGATTTCAATTCCAAATCAAACTGTTGTACATATTAACTTATATTCTGACTCTAATTTCCAATTAGAAAATGTATTTATTCACTTAAATTGCAGATAGCACCTGTGGCCTTCTTCATTTACGTTGCAATTCAAATTCTGAAATATAAATTGCATTTGCACCAAACACGGAAACTCTTATTAGTTGTAATTTCAAATAACACTGGTGTAATTATTAGTTCATATTTCAAATGAAATCCTAAAATCTGATATCTGTGATAACACGTGCTGTTACACTTATTAGCTCAAATTCAAATTAATGCTGATGTACAGTCAGGTTCGAATTCTATTTCCATATCCAGTATGGCACTTATCTCCTCTCACAATCACTGGTGTCCATATTGGTTCTTCTTCACTTAAAACCAAATTCTAAAATCTAAGAACTGGAAAACAGCCTGGCTCACTTCTTCCTTGGAATTCCAAAGATGCTGTTGGAATCATGAGTCTACCTTGTTCCCAATATACCAGTCAAAGAATTGTGATAACAATCAGCGACCTTGTGTTCAAATTCCGAGTGGCAGCTGGTGGAGTTCTGGGGGCGACGGTGGGGGGTTCAGAGCCGACAGCCAAGAAAGGATTCTTGAAGACGTCTTTGGTACAAAAAGGTTTATTAAACCACGGGGACAGGACCTGTGGGTAGGAAGAGCTGCCTTGGGGTCATGATGGGTAACTCCTTATCATATACTCTCAGGTTGGCAGGGGGTCAGGGAGAGAGTACGTTTCTGAGGAATTTTGGAAACAAGATTTCCAGGACCTTGAGGGGTTAGCTGCCGTTAGGAAAACTCCATTCATTACCATTTAGTAAAACCTCGGTCAAGAGACCCTTCACAGTATATCAGGGGCCATATCCTGGGGCAGTTGAGATAAAGGAAGTAGATTTACAGAATCCTGGAGGTTGGGACAATGTTAAGCCAAGGTTTTCTCCTGCCCGTTAGCAAAGTGTCTTCTTCGAGGCAGCTGAGCTCCTAGAGAGACATCACTCTGCTGGTCTCAAGGACTTGCCAATGGGCTGTAGGCAGTAAGGCAACTTAATTTTCCATTTGCTTTAGTTTCCAACATTACCATGGCAAGGACTTATACCCCTTTCCTTTGTTCTTGGGAGCTGGGAGTGTTTGAGGAACGTTGCAAAGATCCCACGTGGCGGAGGGGGGGATGCTAGCTTGTACACTCCCCTCAGCTTGCCCCGCGCTCCCTCATCAGTACCCATGCACTTAATACATCGTATTTTATTCCAGTACCTAAGCATCTGAATTATGAGTACTGGGATAATTATTCATCTAAATTTCATATAACCCATGCATACACATCCCAATTTAAATTCCAAACTACAAGGCTCAAATGAGACAGATTTGCTTATTAATCCCTATCTCAATCCAATTCCAAAATGCAAATAAAACTGATAACAAGCATTGATGTGCTTACTCCCTCCCATTTCCAATAACGCTGATGTACATTTTAGATCAGGCGCCAACAGTGAGGCAACTTTGAAAACAAGGTCAGGTGAACTTATATCTCAAATGCCCTTTCTGTTTCAAAGTGTAAATACATCTGACCCCAAGCATCAGGGCACACATATGGTTCAGTTTGCATTAACCCTGCTGCTTATTGGTTCACATTCCAGTTGGAAGATCCAAATATCTAGATTTCCAAGCAATGCCATAATTATTGGTTCAAATTGTACATGGCACCCGTGCCCTTATGAATTCAATTTCCAATTCACTATCCAAAATCCAAATCACAGGAATATACGAGTATTGGTAAATGTATCTGTTTGAATTCCCAATAACACGAGTATAATGAAGTTCCAAATAAAATTCCAAAAAGATAAATAATAAAAAGCGAAAAGATGAAAAATATTTAAAATAACACTGGTGTAGTTAGTAGGATGTACTCTACTTTTTAGTTTAAAATTCAGTTAGAATTCCAAATCCCAGAAATGTCCTGGGAACACTTTGTTGTTTAAATTCCTCTTAATGCTGCTGGCAACTCAAATTCAATTTAAAATCCCAAATTGAGTAATACAAATATAAAAAATGAAAAAATAAATCCCCAAATCCAAATAACACCCATAGCAAGGATGGACACTTTTCCCAATACCAAATCACACTGGTGTAATTATCCATTCAAATTTCATTTAAAATTCCAGGATATGAGTTTCTCCAAAAACAACCATTATTCCACTTAATCAAATTCCAAATAACACACACACACACACACACACTTGTATGATCTATATATCCACATTTCAGATAACAGTTAACTTCTTAGATCAAACTCAAAATATCAGTTGCTTCCTAATTAATTTTGACAAAATGTACGAGTACATTGATTAGCTAACGATTGTGGTCTAGTTATTCAAATCCTAATTCAAATTCTCCAAATGACAAAAATAAAACGAAAACAACATCACCAGTGCACTTATTAGCTGAACTTCCACAGGACTTCATTTTCTTTCTGGCTCTAATTCCAGTACCAATTTTAAAATTCAAATAAATTTAATAACCAGCATTGTTCTAGGAATGTATTCCTTTAAATTCCAATTAACAATGGTATGCATTTACTTGAACTTTCAAATGATTCCTTACCACTGATGCAGGTGTATTTATCGACTCAATTATAACATAAAGTTCAAATTCCAGATAACAGACTGGAGCTTCTAAACTGAAATTTCCAGTTGAAATTTCAAAATAGAAATGACACCCATAACAAGTACTCATGCACTTATTAGTTGTAAGTGCAAATAACAGTGATTAATTATAAACTCAGATTTCAACTCAAATTCGGTAATCTAAATAAATCCAATAACACATACTTATGCAGTTACTGGCTCAAATTCAAATAACAGGGGTATACTTACTGATTTAAACTCAACTCGAATACAAAGCAAATTCTCATTTCGTAATAACACTAGTACATTTGTTAGTTGAATTCCCAATTAAAAATCAAACACATAAATAAGACTGTAAGAAGGATTGTTACGTATATTAATTCCAATTCCAAATAACATTGGTTTACTTATTAGCTCATATTTCAAATCAAATTCCAATATTCAAATATATCTGGTAAAAGCATTGCCATACTTATTAATTCAAATCCCAAATAACTCTGATGCGCTTATTCAAATTTTCAAATAACAATCATTTATCTAAAAATTCTAATCCCAAATAACACTGCTTTATTCATGAATTCAAATTATGATTCAACTTCCAAAATCCAAATAACTAGCATAACAAATACTGGTATGCTTATTATTTAACATTCTCTATAAAACCATTATTTTTATTTGTTCAAAATTTTTAAACTAATACCTCCTAAAACAAGCACTGAGACAGGAAGAGGTCAAATTCCAAGTTACAATGGCGTACTTACTGATGCAAATTAAAACGCGTATTCGGATTTCCAAATAACACCATGTTCTGTTTTGATAATTAAAAAAAAAAAAAAAACCCACAAATGAACTTAGTTGCAGTTTCAACTCAACTAGAAAGGTGCTCCTAATACAAGCTCTATCCTAGCCCATATAGTTTAGCTCAAACGGCAAATATTTCCTGTGTCGTTATTTGTTCAAAATCAAAAATCAAAATGTCTCCTTGGTTTTTTGTGTTTTTTTAATCTTTATTTATTTTTTTGAAACAGAGAAGAGACAGAGTGTGAGCAAGGGACGGGCAGAGAGAGAGGGAGGCACAGAATCCCACGCAGGCTCCAGGCTCTGAGCTGTCAGCACAGAGCCCGATGTGGGGCTCGAACCCACGAACCGCGAGATCGTGACCTGAGCCAAAGTTGGACGCTTAACTGACTGAGCCACCCAGGCACCTCTCAAAATGTCTCCTTGTGAGCATCCGTGCACTTCATAGTCTCGATTGCTCATAACCCTTATCTGCTAATATACCCATCTACATTTGAAATGTATGTAACTCCATTAACAGACATGGGTGTGTTCATATGTGCATGTTCAAAATAACAATTCGTACAACTTTTTATTTCAATATTCTTTCAAATGTCATGGTCTCAACAACTCTGAAAATGAACTTACTAGTTTACAGACTAGTTTAAATGTCGCTAGTTAAAACTTATTAGTTTAAATGTCAAATCTACTGAATATATAAACAATCTAAAGTTTATTGCACTTACTGATATATTGTGATATATTAATTATCGTACTGATGATAGTACTTACCAGTTTGTACTCCATTCAAATTCCAAACTCCTAGGAACTCCGTAAAAGTTGAATAGAAACTTGAATCCAAATTTCACATGGAACTTTTGGGATGTTATCTTTTCTTCATTTTTATTCTTAAAATGTGTTTCATGTTGCCTGATTCGAGGATATGCTGATTTCATAATAACAGAAGGGAAAAAAGGGAAAAACAACAGAATACAATGAACACATTGCATTCAGATTATTTTCCTCTAATGTTTGTTTGTTTGTTTGTTTTTTTCCAACGTTTATTTATTTTTGGGACAGAGAGAGACAGAGCATGAACGGGGGAGGGGCAGAGAGAGAGGAAGACACAGAATCGGAAACAGGCTCCAGGCTCTGAGCCATCAGCCCAGAGCCCGACGCGGGGCTCGAACTCACGCAAGATCACGGGAGATCACGCGAGATCGTGACCTGGCTGAAGTCGGACGCTTAACCGACTGCACCACCCAGGCGCCCCTAATGTTTGTTTTTTAATGGAAAAAAAAAAAAAAAAAGCTTCTGTGTCAACTGTACT
>NW_024412465.1:3462037-3466906 GCF_014898765.1 Herpailurus yagouaroundi | reverse complement strand
GGGTGGCTTAGTTGGTTGAGCGTCTGACTTCAGCTTAAGTCACGATCTAGCAGTTCATGGGTTCAAACCCCACATGAGACTCTGTGCTGACAGCTCAGAGCCTGGAGACTGGCTCAGATTCTGTGTCTCCCTCTCTCTCTGCCCCTTCCCTGCCTCATGCTCTGTCTCTCTCTCCCCCTTTCTCAAAAATTTTCAAAAAATTAACAAAGTTTAGCATTCATAACCAAATAATTAAATATCATCATTCATATGCAACATATTAACTAAATGCATTAAATTCTCACCATGCAGTAAAATTATAGACAAGAGCCCATTCCAATTATCTGCCAACATGTTTGAGTGAAATATATCATCACTTTTAAAATACAACTTTCAAAAATGTTGAAAGGTGTGTAGACATATGGGAAATAAACATGCCTGAGCGCCAGAATGCATCAATGAGGAAAGTAACAGAATGATACATCTGCTTCACAGAGAGTTTCACGGAAAGCTTTATATAGTAGCTAGTCAGGAAAGTAATACTACGATAAGTTTGCTGCAAAACTGGTGAGTGCAGCTAAGGCAGTAAGAAACGTTAGGTTTATGTTGTCTACTTAGCAGAGTTAATTTGCAGCTATCGTAGATGGAAGTTATTGATAGCCTATCAATTTGCCACATGATAATGTGTGATACCGTAGAGCTGGCCGTCTGACTCCCAGGGGATAGTAACACACACCTGATTACACCCAGCAGGTGGGTACACGGGGCTCAGGTGGATTCGGGGAGTGAGATCACAAGCAGGGAGAGCTACCACCTTAATTCTTGAAAACTTTTTTTAATGTTTATTTATTTATTGTTGACAGAGAGATAGCTAGAGGGCGAGCAGGGGAGGGGCAGAGAGAGAGGGAGACAGAGTCCCAAGCAGGCTCCGTGCCATCAGCACAGAGCCCGAGGTGGGACTTGAACCCATGAACCGTGACATCATGACCTGAGCTGAAACCAAGAGTCGGATGCTTAACCAACTGAGCCACCCAGGTGCCCCGAGCGACCACCTTAATTCTTAACAGAAACATTACAGATCACAGTGTTTATGTGTATTTTATTTGCTGTGACAATAAGGAGCTTTGTTGAAAAATGTTCTTTTAGGGCACCTGGGTGGCTCAGTCGCTTCAGCTTTTGATTTTTGGTTCAGGTCATGATCTCACAATTTGTGAGCTCAAGCCTCGAGTCAGGCTCCACAGTGACAGCACAGAGCCTTTTTGGGATCCTCTCTTTCCTTCTCTCTCTCTCTCTCTCTCTCTCTCTGCCCCTCCCCTGCTTGCTCTCCTCTTTCTGCACCCCTCCCCTGCTTACACTTGCATGCATGCTCTCTCTCAAGAATAAATAAACTTAAAAAAAAAAAGATAAAATGTTCTTTTGCAATCACTAAATTCCACACCTGAAACTAATATTGGACTGTATGTTAACTAGCTGGAATTTAAATAAAAACTTGGAAAAAAGAGAAGTTCTTTCCACATTGTTTTACTGCAATAAATAATGATATGTCTTTAGTGGAAATGATATCCATAGAGTTACTATGCATACTTCTTTAATAATTAAGTGATTTAATTATTTAATAGTGGTAGCAAAGTGATCAGTACAACACAATGCATATTTATGTTTTAAAATATTATTAACCCAATAAATTTTGGGAAATGTATTTCTTAAGGATAAAATAAATTTTTGAGTGCTTAATGCAAAGCAACTAAAAATAAACTGTTTGGCGGTAAGAATTTTGTTTCTGCGAACAGGAAGTATAAAACACCAAAAATCTATGCGAAAAGATGAGAATTAACTGTAAGTAGATTATTTCGTGACATAACAAATCACGGTTGGAGTTCTCCTTCACGCCGCATACAGCAGGGAAAGATATGTTTCCCCCTTTAACGTGGTTGAATTCATTATCATACTTTGCAAAACAACTTGCAGCTGCTGTCATGCTGGGAAACGTATCTGAACTCGTCCAACCATACCATTCATCACTGAAAAATCACATCCCACGTTTCGCTAATTCCAGGCAAAAAAAAAAAAAAAAGTGCTCTTGAAGTGACCCCTCATCCTGACATAATTTTTCAATAATGTGCCATAACCTGTTTTCCCTTCCTAAATCAATGAACTGACATTCATTGGTTTCAATGGCCAGAAGGAAGTAAAATGATTGCAACAAAGAAACAGTTACTGGTAAACGTTTAAGCACACAATACAACACAGTTAAGTACAGGGTCTATACTCAGGAGGCTTTGGGGACCTGATCGGGTTGCATAAATGGAGGTGTTTGCCCTTTGATCAATGCCTCCTGCTTCCATATGCCTCCACCCTGTTCTAAGCTTGGTAGATCCTGTGCTAATTGCTTTCTATCACAAAACAGAATTAACTATTTATCTTATCACAAAATAGAACAAAAACTAATAATAAATTGGGTAGGAGAAAGCTTTTGGAAGTGTTGGAAATATTCATGACAAACATTGTGGGGAAGGTTTCATGGGGATGTACGTAGCTCCAAACTCATCAGTTTGTACGCACCATGTACAGCTTTTTGTATGTCGATCATACCTCAATAAAGTGGTTTTAAAAATACTGAAGACGGGGCGCCTGGGCAGCTCAGTCACTTGAGCATCTGAATCCTGATTTTGGCTCAGGTAATGATCTCACAGTCGTGAGATCAATTCCCATGTTGGGCTCTATGCTGACAGTGTGGAGCCTGCTTGGGATTCTGTCTGTCCCTCTCCCACTTGTGAACTTTCTTTCTCAAAAATAAATACATAAACTCTAACAAAAAATACTAAACAAATTCCAAAATGTTTAACAGATGTGCTTTAAACAAACAAAAACCTGTCAATAATTTCTGGGGCACCTGGGAGGCTCAGTCGGTTAAGTGTCTGACTCTTGGTTTCAGCTCAGGTCACGATCTCACAGTTGCGGAGTTAGAGCCCCACATGTGGCTCTGTACTGACAGTGTGGAGCCTGCTTGAGATTCTCTCTCTCTCTCTCTCTCTCTCTCTCCCCCTCTCTCTCTCTCTGCCCCTCCCCTGCTTGTGCTATCTCTGTCTCTCTCAAAATAAACACACTTTAAAAAATAATAATTTCTAATACTTTACCCTAATTCCTTAATTCTCCAAGCTTTCTTGTATATATCTAAAAATGAATATTGGTAAAAACACAGTGTATATTAAGAAAAAATCCCCACTAAAATATGAAAAAGTCACATTGTTCACTCTATATAGATAATAGACATACTGTACATACACAAATACATAAAATAGGTACAGGTTTTACTTCTGTTCGGTATCTTCTACCATTAAAACTTTACCCAAATATAACTGTATGGTTAAATCCTGTTTTTGGAGGGGCGCTTGGGTGGCTCAGTCGGTTAAGCATCTGACTTCAGCTCAGGTCATGATCTCACAGTTTGTGAGTTTGAGCCCCGCATCAGGCTCTGTACTGATGGCTCAGAGCCTGGAGCCTGCTTCAGATTCTATGTCTCCCTCTCTTTCTGTTCCTCCACCATCATGGTATCCCACTCATAAATAAACAAACCTAATTTTTTTTTAAATAAATAAAAAATAAAACCTCTCTATGGAGACTTTAAAGTTCAATTTTATTAGAAATCTGAGTGATATTTCTTCCATGTCAGCTCATGATTTAGAGCCTTTTGAGTGGTTGTTTTGGGCTCACACTTTAAACCCAATTTAAGGGGCTCCTGGATGGCTCGGTCGGTTAAGCATCCAACTTCGGCTCAGGCCATGATCTTGTGGTTCGTGAGTTTGATCCCCGTGTCAGGCTCTGTACTGACAGCTCAGACCCTGGAGCCTGCTTTGGAATCTGTATCTCCTTCTCTCTCTTTCTGCCCCTCCCCTGATTGCACTCTGTCTCTCTCTCAAAAAATAAAAAATAAACAAACTTGACCATGGGTACTTGGAACAGCAACAGAATCTACATATATTTCTAACATGTTTAAATGTGCCCAAGTGCAACTTTAAATTCTGTGATAATACATGCTCATATTTGAAGCAAAGGCTTATGAGATTATCTGTTTGGAGCGTTTCTGACAGAGCGGCCATACAAATGTCATTTTTCCTAAGACGTGGGACAGTGGTTCCACAATCTGAATGGTTTCCTTACAGGATGCCCATGTACCTCACCCCTCCTTTTTTATGCCTTGGGTGATGTTGCTCACTGTGTTAGCAGAGCTGAGAGAACCCATCACACTATGGGTTGGGGTTTTGGGTTTTCCCCTAGCTGCTGGGCAACGTCTCGAACTCAGTAGAACCTCTATAAATGTTCTAAGTGTTTCTGTTTTTCTCACATGTCATTATCATGATACAAAAGTTTTGTGAAACCACCCAGTAAGTAGTCAGGTTTTGGCAAATTCTTCAAATGAAGAGAAAAGTGTGTGCAAGAGGGACAGAAAAAGCCAAATAAATGCTTATTTATAGTTTATTGCTTGATTTAAAAAAATCAATATTATATATCTAAATATAAAATCCCTCTTTCTCTTCAGTTCGCCTTTGGACCATCTGTGTTCTGCATCCCAGGATTCAGAGTTCAGGGATCTTCTATTGCATCAGGGTTCTTTCACACAAGGAATGCACTTGAGTGGTATGTAGGTTAATATTCAGCAAAACATCCATGCCTCCAACTGTACCATAATCATTGGCTTTCGTATTACAAAAGCTATTACAAAAAATGAATTCCATTATTGGAGACATTCATTCTACCTACCTATCCATCATATCTATCATCCATCCATCATATCTATCTATCTATCTATCTATCTATCTATCTATCTATCTATCTATCTATCATCCATCCATCATATCTATCATCCATCCATCATATCTATCTATCTAT
>NW_024412465.1:3394594-3462027 GCF_014898765.1 Herpailurus yagouaroundi | reverse complement strand
ATCCATCCATCATATCTATCATCCATCCATCATATCTATCTATCTATCTATCTATCTATCTATCTATCTATCTATTATCCATCCATCATATCTATCATCCATCATATCTATCATCTATCCATCCATCCATCCACCCACCCATCATATCTATCTATCTATCTATCTATCTATCTATCTATCTATCTATCCATCCAACATACCTCTCTACCATCCATCATATCTATCATCTATCCATCCATTCATCCATCATATCTATCTATCTATCTATCTATCTATCTATCTATCATCTACCCATCCATCCATCCATCCATCCATCCATATTTATGTATCTATCTATGTATCTATCCCTGTTATCTATTATCTATCATCCATAAATCTACCCATCAGTGTCAACAATGTCTAATAATGAGTATATATTAGGTAGGGAAAAAAATCCAAGTTTTTCCTATCATATTCATTAACTACACCTAAAAATACCAGCTGGCCCTCTTACAAACATTTAATCTGAGACATGGAAGGACCTCCCGGGGACAAGTTGCATATCTTCATACAGACTCAGGTAAGCACTGATGCATTATAAATTAATCCCATCAGTACAAACCCTCTTCATCCTATCAATGGTGGGAGCTACCAGGTTACCATTCAAAGCGCAGGAATTTAAGTTGGTACAGTTAACACCATTTGGAGGTTTGAGGATGCTTAACATTTTTGCTGGACAGTCCATAATTTAGGTCAAAAGTAGGCCATTTATTTGGAATCTACAAGGATTGATTGGCAGTGACTACACTGTACTGAAGTCCGTGCCCACCTGGATGAATACTAGCAGCACGGCAGAAGGCAGTGGTGTCCTTGTGAGGGTCCATTCCCAACGTCCCGTTTCCTTTCTAAGAAGGAGAATAAACCATGTCACAGAACTTGGCTAATTGCTATGATTGCTTCCAGCACTCAATTCACGTCTGACTTTCAAGGCTATGTAGTGAAATAAGGAGTGTGGGATTTGGTATTAAATTGTCAAGAACTGCTCACAAAAGCTTTCCAAATGCTTGCTGTTGTGAATGCAGCATGTCTTATTAAACCTCCCTTCAGACAAATAATTTCACATACGGCCTCCCATTTCCACTGTGTCCCTGCAACAACAACAAAAAAGGCAAAACTAAAAACACTCTCCTGTCTCTAAAATACTTGAAATGTACTGTCTCGTGAAATGTACTGTCTCTTTCCTTTGTGAAGGAAAGAAAATGATGAATTCCTGAAAAGCGTACGGCAGTCGGAGATCCTTTGAGTACAGCCAACACAACTGAGATCCATTTGTTTGGAGGGACAATAGGTAGCTTCTGTTCAAAATAGAGAGCTCATACCAGCATGGTCACATCATCAAGGGCCTCTTCTTCGTAACGCAGCTGTGTGTTTATTCAGTACATGGGTGGTGAGGAAGGTTTTTGGTGGGAGAAGCAAAATATGTGTGTGTCACATATTTGAATATGTGAATGCACACACGTTCTGTTTTATGTCCAAGAGAAGGAGGGATTATAGCTTGCATGAGAGAGTAAGTCTGAAAGGCTATGAAATTTTGGGGTGGGCTTCAGACAAACTAAACGCATTCAATTTTAATTATAAGTAGTTGGAATGAAGGAGTTAGTCCTCTGGGGTTTTTCCCTACAGAATGAACCTACAAGCTATTGGACGCACCAGAATATCTGTGCAAGACAAAGAGGGTGTATCACTTCTTATACTGAAAGAACAGCTGTAAGGCAGCGTTATCCCAGGTACATGGGACATATGGCTGGCCAAGCTGTGGATCCCAATTCCCAACTGTTGGAAAGACATCTTGCGGGCAGAAGCAGTGTCTGGTCTATGTGCAACAATGATGGTCGAACGAATGGATGAAGGCAAACGTGAAGGGTGAAAAGCAGTGTGTGTCAACTACACAGGTGTCAGATCACATTGAACACAGTTTCATGCAGAACAGCAACATCAGCAAATACTACGTTTATTCATTTTGCAAATTTATTTTGCGCATTCTGTGTTCCGTGGTTTTTGTGTCCTATATCTTTTCTCTGACTACCATGAGGTACTTCAGGGTAAATTAAATGTGAACTTATGTAGTCCATACTTTTGAAATACAGGCATCATCAGATCTCTGTTCTCTCTCATGCCTTGGCTTTTGTGGCTCCTTTGTGTGACCAGTGGGAACCTGGATACAAAGCCTACTTGCTACTTCTCTGTAAGGGAATCCACCTTTCTTCCTGGTTGCAGGTGGGTTTACTTCAGCCCTGTAAACAACCCACCTGTGCTTCTGAACATCCATTTTGTTCCTACCCTGCATGAAGACCATCATCTCATCTCATATCCTATTATCTGGGCATCCTAACGGGACCCAAGAGACCAGAAAGCAGAACAGGCACATCGTGTCCACGTGTCGGTCGGCGTCCTGGATCTGTGACACCCAAGTATTCTTTGTCAACCGCTCATAGGTTTTTCTCCATGAGGCCACCACCTGGGTATGTGAACAATCTTCTCCTGGGAAGGATTTGAACCCATATGACCTGCTTCATCCAATGTTTATACAGACATGTCCCATTGTGGATGCCTTGCTCTGGGCTCCTTCGCTCACTGGGCTGGCGAACATCTTGTCTCTGATACGTAGAGTTCAAGATGCGTCATCACTGGACCACGAGGGGAACCCTTGGGTGTTACAAGGACTTTGTGAAATAACAAGCAGTTCTCAAAAATGAGAAGGTTTTGCAAAGATGGTATAATGTTTGCTACAAAACCCTAGGGTTTCGCTATAATTATCTATAGGGGTGTCCCACAGCTCTCTCAGTGCCATGACCTGTTATGCTGCAAGTAACAATACATTTGCTGGATGGCAACGCTTATAGGGGGTTTGCGGATGACCTCAAAGGTGAGTTCTTACTCCCACCAAGCCAGCACGTGGAGTCTACATGGGTATTTTAGCTCGTTTTTATTAGTAGAAATGAAACAAAGAGGATGGTATCTTGTTGGACAACCAGACAAAGCACAGAGGATTCAGACCCCCTTTGTTTCATGCAGCACCCTTCATGGATCAGATCCTAAGAAGGCAGTGGAAGCTTGGGCTCTGTGGGACCATCTTACAGAAATAGGGGCTGCAAGACTGGCAAAGGGTGGTTGAACAACTTGGGTTCAGCAAGAAAACTGAGGATGTGTCCTTTGGGGCCAAGTTCATGTAAAAGTTCTCGTGGAACAGATTTGCTCTCTCAGGGGCTCACTTGGCATTTCCCAGAACTTCTAACGGATAAAATAGAAAATATACTTAAAAATCAAAAACACTTCCTCACCTTGCAAATTAATCATTAGACCATAGAGAAGTCATCATCTCATGTAAGTTTTACATAAATAAGGTTTAAAATGGTGTAAGTTGAAGTTCTGATTTTTGAGAGCTATCTTTTGCATGCACACTGTAGACATCTACACAGTTAATGCCTTTAGTGTGAAAACAAATTTTAAGCATGCAGACCAGCTCTTAAAATAAATCAGAACACTGGCTTAAATGAAATAATGGAAACAGAAAAAAATGGAAATATCTTATTTTTCTTTTGCTCTCATGACTGTTACGATTATATGTAAATTTTTTTTAAGATTTTATTCTTAAGTACTCTCTACACCCAATATGGGACTCGAACTCAAAACCCTGAGATCAATAGCTGCACACTGCACTGACTGAGCCAGCCAGATGCCCCTATAGCTAAAGATTTTTTTACACTGAATTAACACACTGGAAAGATATACATTGAATTCACATCTGATATCTCTAGAAGTATATAAAGAGGAATACAGTTTGCATGAAACTGACCTTTTAAAGAATTGATTTTGCTTAGAAAATGCATATTTTCTAGTCTATCAGGTTTTATTTTTAATGTTCATTTATTTTTGAGAGAGAGAGAGTGAGTCAGTAAGTGTGAGTGGGGAATGGGAACAGAGAGAGGGAGACACAGAATCTGAAGCAGGTTCTAGGCTCTGAGCTGTCACCACAGAGCCCCAATGCAGGGCTCAAACTCACGAACTATGAGATCATGACCTGAGCTGAGGTCAGACGTTTAAGCAACTGGGCCACCTAGGCACCTCACTAGTCTATCAGGTTTAAAGCATCATTTAACTAAGTCATATTTCGTGATTACCATGTTTAAAATGTATCATTTCACTAATGTAGGTGATCTTACACGTTGTTAACTTTGAGTTAACAACTGAATGAAAATCATGGAAACATATTGTTACCACCATCTTAGATGATGATGTGTTTTAGGCACAGAATAATCATAGTTCAGCAGACAGAATACCATACCTATGTAAAAGTTAGGAAAAGTAAAGGTATCAGATGATGCTCTATAATTTGCAGATACATGACTGTATGTGACAAAACCTTCCTGCCCCTGGTAGAAATCTCACAGATTGTTGGTACATCAAAAACAGATAGGAAGACCAACTTTTAACTCTCTGTCATTCCATCCCTAATTTCCCAGGAATGCGGGGAAAATCCTGTCTGCAAGAAGATAGGTTTTCTTTTCCTTCCATTTTTGATACTGGTATTTGTCGGTACTATAACCTTGACTCAATGCTCCATTACAACAACGGGAAAATTGGACACTATCGGATGACTTTCTGTTCATGAAGTTGATGGGGTAACAAAAGTATCAATAATTATGTAGGCAGCATATACTTTTGGCATGAATTGAAACCAAAAATTACAGCTCACCCTCCAATTAATGAGAATCTAAATTAAACACAGATGTTGAAAGGGATGCCTTCTAAATTCCAATCGCTATATCCACTTGCTGTCATATACCTTGATTAGTAATGGCCTTTGACATGAGAGCAGAAAACTTTCTTTCATGAAATTTGAAACTGAGTTCTCCAGTGAAATGGATCCTGTAAGTCACACATTACCATCAAACTAAAGTGACTTTATGTTTCCTGGGGTTCACACAGGCCTGTTTGTCACTGCTTTGTCCTAGCTGTTATTTTGATGTTATTGGTATTTTCTCAAGCAAAGTAAACTCTTGTGACGTAGTCACTTTGGGTAACATTTCATTAAAAATTTGACTTAATTCAAATCATGTGAGGTATTTAAGCCTTTAAAATTAAGATAGCAGGTGAGGCATGCATGAGCTAGTTAATACATGTTTTAGAAATGATTCCTTTCTTATTTGTTGGTTGGCCCAACTGGGTTTTCGATTACTCTTATTTTTAAAATACGTTTTTGGGGCACCTGGGTGGCTCAGTCGGTTAAGCGTCTGACTTTGGCTCAGGTCTCGTGGTCTGTGAGTTCGAGCCCCATGTCGGGTTATGTGCTGACAGCTCAGAACCTGGAACCTGCCTCAGATTCTGTGTCTCCCTCTCTCTCTGCCCCTCCCCTGCTCATGCTTTGTCTCTTTCTGTCTCTCCATAATAAATAAATAAATGTTAAAAAAAATTAAACATAAAATAAAATACTTTTTTAATATTATATCTAGTACCATAGAGTAAGGCATTACATAAAATGTCCACATGAGGCAAATACACGGTCCTTAGATCATTCTAAATTTGGCCCACGAAGAACAAAGGATGGCTACCTAGACAGCTCAAAGAATCAGAAGTTGCTTGCTCTGAAAGACTCCCAATGACCAACTTTGAATATATTAAAGAAAAAAAGGTGTTACGTTATGAAATAAATAGCAGTCATTTCACCCCAGGACATCTGGTGAAGTCTAGAGAACTTTTCGGTTGTTACACCTGGAGACAAGGGTTTGCCATTGGCAGTGAGTGGGTCGAGGCCAGGGATGCTGTGAACAGCGTAGGATGCACCGAAAAATTATCCAAACCAAACGTCAGTAGAGTTAAGATTGAAAAAACTTGCCTTATCATGAAAGAGCCTGTCTGTCAGCATGTTGGTCTATCCCAGTGGTTCTCAACTAGTGGTTAAGAAACCCTAGAGAGAGGACCCTCCATGGGGATGGCTACGGAAAGCCTATTTTAGGTACGCAATGTCGTACAATTTCTCTTGTGACAGTTACTGTTTTCCAAGGTGACTGCGTTCATTTTCTAATATGTGGTAAAGACCAGAAGTCCAAGATCAAGGTGTAGATCAGGCCATGCTCCCTGGGAAGGTGCTGGGAAGGATCTGCCCCAGGGCTCTCTCCACATTGCTGGTACCTCCTTGGCTTGGGCCGTAGAAATCCAGTCTTCCCATGATATAGTTGGGTGTGTGAGTGTCTCTGAGTCCAAATTTTGCATTTTTATCAGGAGACGAGTCATATTGGGTTACCTCTTACCCTTCTCTAGTATGACCTTATTCATCTTAACTAAAGACATCTGTGGTGACTCTATTTCCAAACAAGGCCACATGCCTGGCTACACGGTTCCATCAAGGAAAGGCAATCCCATCAGTTAACCATCATTATTGCATGCACTAAGAAAATCATTGCCTTCCAGGGTGCCTGGGTGGCTCAGTCGGTTAAGCGTCCGACTCTTGGTTTTGGCTCAGGTCGTGATTTCACAGTTCATGGGATAGAGCCCTACATCGGGCTCTGTGCTGACAGGGATTCCCTCTCTCCCTCTCTCTCTCCCCCTCCCCCAATTGCACTCTCTATCTCTCTCAAAGTAAATGAATAAACATTTTTTAAAAAAGAGAGAAAGTCACTGATTTCAGAGGAACCATGATATTTCTAGAAGGAGCATAAGTGCCAGTGATATTCTCAAATTTTACATCTAAAATAAGAGACGATGTCAGAGAGAAGACAACCCCACTGCATAGACAGAGTATTTGTAACCTGTCCATTCTCACCTACTATTTTAAAACTATCAACTTAAAATAATCAAATATCTTCCTTCTTACTAAATTCTATTTTATCCCAGAAAAACAAGGCTCTTTTCTTCTCTTTTTTTGCTAAACTTTTAAAAAAATATTTTCAAAAATCCTATAGTTTTCCCAAGAAATGAGTTTCAAAGGTTGCCTAAGGGAGGCAAAAAGAATAATTTTGTACCTGCATAGGAAGCAAAAATGCAAGATGCTTCAGTTTCTCCACTGTGGGCTTCAGAATAAGAGACTGCAGCATTGAGTCGATACATAATTTTCTCCATGAGACCTAAAAGGAAATTAAATGTACGGTCGTGAGTATCATATTTCAGAAAGATCAAGAGGTAAATGGTACCAATAAAATATCAGACGTCCTTGTCGCATCTGGAGCAGAACAAAACACAACCATAGCCACGTGCTACAAAGGAAAGTCCCAAGGGACTGATGAAATTTGGGAAACTTGAAGGACGTGAAATGTTTAGAAGTGCACTTTTATAGAATAAATTTCAATTTGCAAACTCTTAAAGTGATTTAAAAAGTAGAGTTGAAATACATACTTGACTTTGGCTCCTTTCTGCAAATGTATGTCCATTTCTAACTGACTTTTCAATTGGTCATCACATCACCACTGAAAAAGGCTAATGTCCCCCTAAATACTAAGAAAAGGTTGGTTGGAAGAATCGATTGTATTGAATCTGAAGAAACGCATGTATTTTCTCTGTTTGTGAATTCCAATATCTTATTTCAAGCCAGGAACCAGGTCAAGCTATAGCTGGAAAACATTCAAAGTCAAGAAAGGGGGCGCCTGGGTGGCGCAGTCGGTTGGGCGTCCGACTTCAGCCAGGTCACGATCTCGCGGTCCGTGAGTTCAAGCCCCGCGTCGGGCTCTGGGCTGATGGCTCAGAGCCTGGAGCCTGTTTCCGATTCTGTGTCTCCCTCTCTCTCTGCCCCTCCCCCGTTCATGCTCTGTCTCTCTCTGTCCCAAAAATAAATAAACATTGAAAAAAAAAATTTAAAAAAAAAAAAAAAAAACCAAAGTCAAGAAAGGACTTAAATGAATCTTCTTTTAAGGTTTTAAAACCTTAAAACCTTACAACCTTACGGTTTCTCTTACGGTTTCTCTTACGGTTGTAAGAGAAACTAAATATTTTTCCTAGATTTCCATTCACTCTGAATTTTTCCAGGTGGTCTTTCCATTCTCTTTATTTTTTTTTAATTTCATAACATTTTATTTTTTAAAGTTTATTTGACAGAGAAGGGGGCGGGGAGAGAGAATCCCAAGCAGGCTCCGCACTGTAAGCACACAGCCTGACACGGGACTTGAACTCATGAACGGTGAGATCATGACTTGAGCTGAAGTTGGATGTTTAACTGAGCCACCCAGGTGCCCCGAGAGAGACAGACTCTTAAGCAGGCTCGACGCTCAGGGTGGAGCCCAACACAGGGCTTGATCCCATGACCCTGGGATCATAACCTAAGCCAAAATCAAGAAATGGGCGTTGAACTGAGACATCCAGGCTCCACCATTAAAATAACTTTTATAATATGCTCAAAGATTTTTAATTTAGCATAGAATTTTAAATGCCATAGCTTGGGATTCTCTCTCTCTCTCTTTCTATGCCCCTCCCCTGGTCACTCTCATTCTCAAAATAAATTAATTACAAAAAAAAAAAAAACCCACCCAAAAACAAAACAGTGGCCTATTTCTGCCCATAATACTTCTTTACATGTAATTACATACATGAGTGTGTATATAGTAATTTGTGTATATAATATAGTGATTTGTAAAAGTCATCTCTTTTGTACTACAAGCCAAAGAATGGGGTCCCTTCGATTTTTTATGTTACAGTTAGGCTAAAAAGTATCTTATACAGACAATAAGGATATCATGGGATATTTAAAGTGATTTCTTGTGTGTTCAATACGAATATAAATTTTCATGTAGATACTATAAATCCTATTATGAAGGGCTTGCTTAAATTATTTCTCTTTAAGCATATTTGAGGGTTTAATTTATACCTTAGTTTTATTGTAAGTATCATTAGAAACTTTATATATAAAAGATATATATATGAAAGTGGTCAGGATAACAATAAGAAGGAATAAAACCACTTAAGGAATAATAGCTAATAGTCACCAATGTCGATGGATATATTAATATCACAGGATATTTTTTAATGTTTGTTTATTTTTGACAGAGACAGAGAGTGTGAGCAGAGGAGGGGCAGAGAGAGAGAGGGAGACACAGAATCCGAAGCAGGCTCCAGGCTCTGAGCTGTCACCACAGAGCCTGACACGGGGCTCAAACTCACAAACTGTGAGATCATGACCTGAGCCCAAGTCAATCTTCTTTTTAAATTATTTTCTATCACATTTTCTGTTTATTGTAGCAATTATAAAGTATCAGGTGACTTTAGAGTTACCAAGATTGTAAAAAAATATATATATATATGCATACATATGCATATATATATATATGCATAAATATATATATTTATGCATGCGAAATTGTGTATCATTATAGAAAACCACACATTACAGAAGAAATTATGACTTTATTAGATATACTTTTGCCTGGTTCCAGAAGGGAAAAGAAAGAGCCTTATGAGAGTTCTGCAGGTGATGGAAAATGAATCATTTTAAGTTACACCAAGAGAGATTCACATTCTATTTTCTTAACATAGAGTCATTTTTTTAAGGATGGCTGCCATCTAAAATGACACTCATCTGGGGCATCTGCATGGCTGAGTCAGTTAAGCATCCGACTTCGGCTCAGGTCATGATCTCATGGTTCGTGAATTCAAGCCCTGTGTGGGGCTCTGTGCTGACAGCTCAGAGCCTGGAGCCTGCTTGGGATTCTGTGTCTCCCTCGCTCTCTGCCCTCCCCTGCCCCTCTCTCTCTCAAACACAGATAAACATTAAAAATAAAATAAAAAGGCACCCATTAATTGTGCATGATGTAACCGCCAGCACCTATTTCCAGTTTATGTCCACAGAAAACCATATGCACATAAAATTCTAGGTTATAGGCCATGTCTGAGGAAACGATCTAATATACCATTTTAGCATTTTAATGCTTCTGGGCCATAAGCAAGCTGTTTCATTGTTTGCAAACATTACAATTGATGGCACATTCTCGTTTGAATAAATGGCTGTACATTTGCTATTAAAAATGACAAGAGCAAACTATTATTTGCAATCGTATTACCAGATAGGCCACAGAGAGGGGTGCAGGGATTTTGGTGATGAGTAGAAGTTTCATTCTGCAAAGCTCCCATCTTAAATATTTAACTGGAAAGAAATGTTTGGTATATATTCATTAAAATGTTGTCATTCAGCAGAGCTAGAGAATGGTAACAAAAATATAAAGCCCCCTCTCTCCCCAGACATGTGTCAGTCACCGTGGTGAGGTTTTTAGAATGTTTATTTGGTCTCTATGGGTATTTGTAACCCTTCAAACCACCTAGAGAATACCTATATATAATATAAATAAATATAAAATTACATATACAATATAAACAAATATAAATTTAAAAATATATATTATGTCTAATAAATATAAATATAAACTGCATATATAAAATAAACAAATAGAAATTGAAAAACATATATTATGTATAATAAACATAAAATAAACACAAATATAAAATACATATATAATATAAATATAAATTTAAAAATATATATTATGTCTAATAAATATAAAAATACATATATATAATAAATGTAAAATAAATATAAATATACAATACATATATAACACAAACATAAATTGAAAAACATGTATAATAAATGTAAAATATAAATATACAACACATATACAATATACACAAATATAAATTTAAAAATATATATTATGTATAACAAATATAAATATAAATATAAAATACATATATAATATAAATATAAAATATATATTATGATAATAAATATAAAATAAACACAAATATTATATATAATATAAACAAATATAAATTAAAAAATATATATTATGTCTAATAAATATAAATAAATATAAATTACATATGTACAATAAATATAAAATAAATATAAATATACAATACATATATAACATAAACAAATATAAATTGAAAAATATATATTATGTATAATAAATGTAAAATAAAGTATATAATATACACAAATATAAATTGAAAATAGATATTATGTATAACAAATATAAATATAAAATACATATACATAATATAAATATAAAATATATATATAACAAATATAAATATAAATATAGAAAACAGAGATAATATAAGTAAATATAAAGATATAGATATATATAAAATCCAAACATCAGCTTAGACAGAGGGAATGATTTTTTTTTTTTTTAATGGCATGGCTGTTCGTTCTCAGAATAATTATTGTGGAGACTATAAATATTGATGAGTAGTGTTGTCTCTCCTTCACAGTCTCTTTGTTTATGTGACTGGTGACTATGTTGGGGCCACTTCTGACATTTCACCTGTTAAATTTTTTTTTTTCCCCAAACTATGAAGGTAACGAAGTCAAGCTTTGTTCTTAAACTTCCTAAGACGGAAACAAGTTCTCCCTGCAGCCCAGTTGGGCTCAATCTCTCCATGCGACTCCAGCAAATGTTCCTCTTCTTTCTCTCTGCATCACTGTCACTGCTTGTCCTGGAGATAAGGGGTCAGAGATGCCTTGTGGAGAGTTTTCCAGGATGGAAAACGAGCGGTAATTATTATCCGTGTAGCACAATGCTATAGTCGTTCCGGGCATCCTTCTGGTTCAAATAAAAACCCAAATGGCAGAAACTTTGGAACATCCACTTCCATCAACATAGACTCTTGCACGTGCTAATTCGAAAATGCCAATATTGAATTTGTGTGGTCAATACGTCCATAGACAACATTATCTTAATTCAATGACATTTTTTAAGTCGTTTTTGTATTTTTAGGTAAGCTCCATGCCCAATGTGGGGCTTGAACTCACAACCCTAAGATTAAGACTCACATCCTGTACTGACTGAGCCAGCGAGGTGCCCCTAAAGGATGACATTTCTGTGTTTCCTTTCCACACATATTAAAGTATCACATCTTATCAAAAACCGAGAAAAACTGGAGACACTCAGCCATAGACATTTATGCCATCGTTGGAAATACTCAGTTCCCCATGGTCACGTTTTCTCTCGCTCCTCTCATCCACATACAATTTGGTTTATCTTACTTATTTAATCTAAGAAACGCAACTTGAATGTCTACTCTGTGTCCCCATCACAGTCTCAAAACGCAGCGAAATATCTACATCTTGTTTCTGTCATAAATCCGTAACAATTATACCAGTTGAAGTTGCTTAGGATATTTAACCTAAAACATGTTTAGCGTGTGCGCTTACATATCTGATAGTCGATGTGAACACTATTATTTAAACACATCGTGTCCAGCTTTACAAGGAAAGTTAAGCTCAAGGGATTCATTGCATTTTATGAAGGAACCAAATTTTGACCGGCTAGAGTTTTAACGTTCTGTGTGTGCAAAAAAAAGAAATCATATTGCATATTAGTGTTTTTTGGCTTCTACTAATTATATTGACTCTTTACCTACAGTGTATTTTGTTTTACAACCAACCAGATGCATACTGGAGGTTAAATTTGAGATAACCAGAAGTTATGTTATTTCTAAATAAATGTGAAATCTTTTGTCATAATTTTCTTTTCTTCCGTTTCACCAACTTTACCAAAACCAAATATTTACATAGGCGCAGATTTGGAAAGGGCAGAACCCTGGTATTATTATCATCGTATTAGCTGGCAGATAACGTTGGCCTTGTTGGTGATTATGCAAATCCCAACCATTTCCCAGCAAAATAAGAGTAAGCTGTGCTTTCTCTTTTTGTCCGTGAATTCTGAATTCTCTTATTACTATTTTTAACAAATGGGGTACTCCAAAGCAAGTAGGAGGTGGTTTGAAAATCAAGTTAGATGGACAGCTATCATTCACGTGGTTTAGATAAGGACTTTAGGGATCTCCTTTAAATACTACAGAAGAAACAATGCACGTGGATTCAGATGAGAAGCTTTGGGCTCCTACAGCACCCGTTTTAGGTTTTCTACCACACCGAAACCTGACAGCTTGAGAAGACAGCGGAGGCACGTTCATTTCAAATAAACAGACCCCACTCTCCCACTGCCTCTTGAGCCAAGCGCTTTCAAGAGCGAGACATTTTGCCTTCTTTCCACAATGGACGAAGTCTCCCGAAACCATTTTTTGCAATACACTCAGCTGCTTCTCTGCAGCCACTACTGACCAAAACTCGAAAAGCTAGCTTTTCTGCGAATATTGCAAGCTTGATTTTAATTCTGGAATGTATGGAAACTTTTTTTTTTTCCCCTGCATTAGTTTGCCAAATAGCTTAACTGCACACTACTTTTGCTCAGCCCATGTGTGAATACTGATGAACATTTTAAAAATGATCATTGATTCAAAAAAGAAAAATCAATCCACTAACAGGTGTCTCACTAAGCAAATGTCAAATGTCCAAATGTCAACAGACAAAACCTTTCGGAAATCTTACGCTTAAGGATTACGATAACAGCAGCAGGAAGTACATGAATGTGTATGAGTGTGTTATAAAGTCCATATAAGAATAAAGCATTTCTCACAAGATGGGGATCTCCAAGAAGGAAGTGGGAGAAAAAAAGCTTTACGGTAGATGTGGGCAACCTGAGTATTATAGGGAAATAAAGGATAAACTAGGCAGAGAGGGAAAGGTTAGGACCTGAGGACCCTGGGTGGGGAGGAACACGTATTTTGGAACAATGCTGGGAGCTTTGACTACAGCAAACCCCCTCAGGTGTAAGGTTTGTCTTAAGAATGTAACAGACACCCTGTACTCCCTCTCAGGTTCCGCTCAGGAATATGACTAAAGACCTAACTAAAAATAAGTAGTAGACCATGAAATGTAAGACCATAAGGAATGCAGCCAATAAGGGTAGAACCTCAGAAAGAACAAGGGGGAAGGGGAGGAGGAGGTGACCAAAACCTTATGAAACAAGGAACCTTCCTTTACTCCACAGGCATTCACTTTCGAGTGCCTCCTCTCTGTGAAGAGAGCTTTCATATTTTCTTCCTTTCTGATCTTACACTCTGATGAACTTTTGCCTGCTGCTCATTCTGTGTCCAGCTCTTAATTCTTTGCAGTGGCCAGACAACAAATCCTGGACATTGAGGTGAAAAAGTCCTGCAACATTAGCTGGATTTTGGTAGATCCCCACAATTTCAGAAGCAAGAGGTAAGGTGAAGTTAGCTTAGGTAAGGCAACCCCATGGGCCGACTTTATCATTTTTGTAGAAATTAAGGATGAGTATCTAGAACATTGGATTATAAAGGAAATGGGAGGCTTTGCTCCTTGGGAGCCATGAAGGAGACTTCCCCAAACTACAGATAAAAGAAAGAACGTTTAGGGTATCTTAGGCAATGACAATAAATTGAATTAGGTTTTATGGTCACACTAACTAAAAATCATTAAGTTCTAATGGTGAAATCCTGATATGTTTTATGTGTGTCATCTCAGTAAAGATTTCATTCAACAAAACAACCCCCCCCCAAACTCCAAAACTTTGCACCAGGAATTATTATTTCTATTTACACAAATTTTTAGCACACTACCACAAGGCATGTAGCTTTTCAAACCTGAGTTCTGTTCTGTTCTTACATGTTGAAGATTCTCTGAAAATATGGGAGAATGGGCTCAGCCATAAGGAACAGAGGGTCTTGTGATAATCTACAGATAAATGACAATAAGAGATGTGAACCGTGTTGGAACAGAGTGGGGCGGATAAACATTTCCACCAAGGGAGAAAAGAATTGGACACTGGTAAGGCGCAGACACAAAAGTCTCAGAGAGATAACAGAATATTTCTTCCAAAGTACACTCTCATCCAATAAAAACAGAAGCCATATTAAATATTTGAATATTACAGGATTTCTAAGTTACTTCATGATTATCCTTGAATCAAGATTTAGTGTGAAAATAAAATCATTCTAAGTTACTTCATGATTATCCTCGGATTAAGGAGATTTAGTGTGAAAATAATACAGACAATGATAGCTTTTCTTCAAACATGTCAGAGAAAGCAGAATACTGAATTACTAATTGAAAATGTTTACATAGAATAAATAAGATAGAAGACATAAAATAACATGTTCTGATTTTTATTTTTATGTGTGTAGGTTTTTTGTTTTAGTTTTTGTTTTGTTTTGGTTTTGTTTTGTTGTTTTTGGTCTTACTCGCTACTCCCTTGGGACACACTGCCAAATGATCATTAAATATAGCTTATGGAATTTACATGTGAGAAGCATACAAATATGCAATATTGTCCCTGGAGAGAAAGGGATTCTTCCCAGTGTGGTTCAGTAACTTATAAAAGGCCAAAAGTAAAAACTGTCAATTTCCAACAATAACCATATCGCTTCTATGAAGATAATTATTTTGAGAGGGAACCATCAAACAAAATCAAAAGCAAAGGTAACCTACTGAGTGGGACAAGATGTTTGCAAATGACATAACCTATCTATCTATACAGATACATAAATATATATATATTTTTTATATATATATTTATGTGTGTGTGTGTATATATATATATGGGTTTGCTATATATATATATACAGCATATATATATATGTATATATGTATATATATGTATACATACATATATATATAAGTTATATATATATATATATACAGCAAACCCACAGGTACACAGAATTTATACAACTCAATACCTAAAAACCAAATAATCTGATTAAAAATGGGCAGAGGATGTGAATAGATATTTTTCCAAAGAAGACATCCAGATGGCCAATAGACACATGAGAAGATGCTCAACATTGCTCATCATCAGGGAAATAAAAATCAAAATGACACTGAGATACAACCTCACACCTGTCAGAACAGCTAAAATCAACAACACAGGAAGCAACACATGTTGGCAAGGATGTGGAGAAAGAGGAACCTCCATGCACTGCTGGTAGGAATGCAAACTGGGACAGCCGCTGTGGAGAACAGTATGGAGGTTCTTCAAAAAAATTAAAACTAGAAATGCCATATAATCCAGTATCTCCACTACTTTGGCCATTTACCCAAAGAAAATGAAAACACTAAGTTGAAGAGATTCATGCACCCTGATGTTTATAGCAGCATTATGTAAAATAGCCAAATTAGAGAGGCAGCCCCAGTGTTCATGGATAGATGAATGGATAAAGAAGATGTGGGATATATACAATGGAATATTACACAGCCATAAAAAAGAAAGAAATCTTGCCACTTATAACAACATGGAAAGACCTAGAGAGTATGAAATAAGGGAAGTAAGTCCCTCAGAGAAAGACCAATAGCATATGATTTCACTCGTGTGGAATGCAAGAAACAAACAATAAAGGAGGAATAGACCCATAAACACAGAGAACAAACTGGTGGGTTTCAGAAGGGAGAAAGATTGGGGGATGGGCAAAATGGGTGAAGGGGAGAGGGAGACACGGGCTTCCAGTTATGGAACGAGTAAGTCACAGGGGCAGAAGATACAGCATAGGGAATATGGTCAGTGGTATCGTAACAGTGTTGTGTCATGAAAGACAGTAGCTGCAGGTGTGGTGAGGACAGAATAATGCACACACCTGTTGAATCACTATGTTGTACACCTAAAACTAATGTAACATTGTGTGTCAACCGTTCTTTGATAAAAACAAAAAAACTCTTAAAAAAAGAAAGGAAACAACACAGGAAGTATTTTCCAAGTGTCAGAAACGTATTTGTTATTCCTCCCTGTGTCCTCACAGGGCTGTCCCTCTGTGCATGTTTAGGTCCTCACCTCTTCTTTTTACAAGGACACCAGCCCTTTTAGATTGGGGTCCACCCTACTGACCTCACTTTACCTTAACCACATCTTTAAAGACCCCATTGCTACATACGGCCACATTCTAAGGCTTCGAGTTACAAATATTGGAGGGACCCAATTTCAGCCCATGACACATACCTCGACCTATTTTGCAAATCAGAAATAAATTTACAGAACTTAAAAATCTTTTCAATGGGGCACCTGGACGGCTCCCTGTGTTGAGTGTCCAACTTCCTCTCAGGTCACGATCTCACAGTTTGTGGGTTCAACCCCTGCATCGGGCTCTGTGCTGACAGCTCAGAGCCTGCAGCCTGCTTTGGATCCTGTCTCCCTCTCTCTCTGCCCCTCCCACACTCATGTTCTCTTTCTCTCTCTCAAAATAAATAAACATTAAAAAAATGTTTTTAGGGGCGCCTGGGGTGGCTCGGTCAGTTAAGTGGCCGACTTCGGCTCAGGTCGTGATCTCGTGGTCCGTGAGTTCGAGCCCCGCGTCGGGCTCTGGGCTGACAGCTCAGAGCCTGGAGCCTATTTCAGATTCTGTGTCTCCCTCTCTCTGCCCCTCCCCCATTCATGCTCTGTCTCTCTCTGTCTCAAAAATAAATAAACATTAAAAAAAAATGTTTTTAAAGTCTTTTCAACAATTACACAAGGGAAAACAAACAGGATTATTAAATGCAGGCCTTTGTATAATCCAAAGTCCCCGTTATTTCAGTATCTTGTATGTTTAGTCATTTAGACACTTCATCGATGTCACAAGACCACATAACAGCAGATAGAACCAATGATTTAAAGGCAAAACAAAATAAGGGATCATGTTTAAACTAAAGGAGAAGAAAATAGTACTAGCTAAATATGTTTGCTAAAAAATACAGTTTTAAAGCTGTCTGCACATAATGTTTATCATCAAGACTCTCCAAAAAGAATCTCTGGAAAAATACCAACGCTTTAAAACTGACCATGTAATTTCATATGCATGGGCACACATTTTCTCCTGTGAATTGGCTTATTGATTTCTAGACCATAAGTACAGAAATGTCTCTGTAGATAGTGATTTTGGAAAACCTGGGTACTGGGCAGATATGCACAAGTTATATATAAACAGACACACCAGATGGAATTGTGTCCCTTACCCCAACAGTAGCCAAAAAACTAGAACAGTATGTATCATGAAACAGTCTTTCAAAAAACACTTATTGATAATATGTGAATATTGAGAAATAATTCTGAAACATGAAAATACAGCCTTTTGTGAAATACATATTTTTAACTCTACAGAATTTGATTATATGTATTATTCTATCCATCTGTTTTTACGGAAAAAGGTAACTTTGCGATCTTTCCTGTCAACTGATACAAATCTATCCCATTCTTTTGAATTTTAATTATATCTCCCTGTCCCGATATAACCTCATTTAATTGAGCTTATACACATGGACAATAGTTTCCAGTTTTTAGTGCAAATGTTTTATAAGGGGTGCCTGGGTGGCTCAGTTGGTTAAGTGTCTGAGTTTTGATTTCAGCTCAGGTCATGATCTCATGGTTTGTGAGTTCAAGCCCCATATCAGGCTCTGCACTGACAGCATGGAGCCTGCTTGGGATTCTCTCTCTCCCTCCCTCTCTCTCCCCTTCCCCTGTTGTCTCTCTCTCAAAAAATAAGTAAATAAACCTAAAAACATTTTTTAAAAATATTTTTGTATATATTCTTTTTTTTTATGTTTTTAATCCTGATTTATTTTTGAGAGAGAGAGACAGACAGACAGAGACACAGAGAGACAGACAGAGCATGAGTAAGGGAGGGGCAGAGACAGCGGGAGACACAGAACCCAAAGCAGGCTCCAGTCCCCTAGCAGTCAGCCCAGAGCCTGATGCGGGGCCAGAACCCACGAACCACGAGATCATGACCTGAGCCCAAGTCAGACGCTCAACCAACTGAGTCACCCAGGTGTCCCTGTATATACTCTTTTTGCCCATGCAATCATCAATGTACTTAATCCCAGCATTCTTTTTTTAAATATTTATTTATTTTTGAGAGAGAGAGAGAGAGAGAGAGACATGCACAGAGCAGGAGCGGGGGAGGGGCAGAGAGAGAGGGAAGCAAAGAATCTGAAGCAGGTTCTAGGCCCTGAGTTGTCACCACAGACCCCTACGTGCGGCTCAAACCCATGAACCTGAGATCATGACCTGAGCCAAAGTCGGACCCTTAACTGACTGAGCCATCCAGGCGCCCTTCAATCCCAGCTGGGTTCTAACTGCTGGCTTGAGGGTTTGTGAAACTAAGTTAGCATGTTTTTCTACATTGTCTTCAAAAAGTTTTATTAACTGTGTTTCCTTCAAAATGTAAACGGTGTATGAAGATATCTGAATGCCAGTCTTCCCCAAATTCTTGCAGACTTGAGTATTATGATGAAGCTTGTAAAAGTGTACAAAAATAAATAATAAAAACTTGTATTTATTGTTTTGCTTACCGTCTAATTAAGAGGAAAGGTGATCAGTCTTTCCTTCCTAAAACCACTGGTCCTTACCCAACATGTACACCATGCTGTGCCCAAATAAAATAAATGAAATAAAGGCATACATAAATGTTAAAGATTATATAGAGAAAACTTCCCAGCAATAAGACTTATTTCTTCAGACTGACAAATCATACTATCCCCAGAAGAAACGTCAAGCTGAAATATTTCCTGAAAATTCCATATGTTCCAAAGATAGAATCCTTACAAGAGCATGTCACATGATCAGCTCAGCTATGTGAAGATTGGGCATGATGGCAGACTTCAGTTTTCAACGCAGAAATGCTCAACGTTGGAAGACCGTGTAACAACAATGCACGGAAAGAACTGAAGGAACACATGTGATCCAAATGGCTTAAAAAATGGTCACACTGTCATTCAAATGTAGGTCTACATGGGGGGAAATGCAGACATATTTATGGCTTTAGGCACTGTAGTTTGTTTGAACCCTGCTGGAAAAAAAATTCCTGCAGGAATAAATATATATATTTGAGAGCAACAGAGCATGAGCAGTGGACTGGGGCAGAGGAATGGAGGGAGAGAGAGAGAAGGAGAGACAGAGAGAGAGAGAGAAAATCTTGAGCAGGCTCAGAGTTTAATATGGGTCTTAATCCCAAGCCTGTGAGATCATGACCTGAGTGGAAATCAAGAGTCAGACACTCAACCAGCTGAGCCACCCAGGTGCCCCCTGCAGGATTATATTATAATCCTACAGGATTATAATTATATTATAGGATTATAATATAATTATATTATATTAAGGATTATAATATAATTATATTATATTAAGGATTATATTATTATTATTTTAAGGATTTTATTTATTTAAGGATTATATTAAGAATTAAATTATATTAAGGATTATGTTATAATCCTACAGGATTATATTATATACTAAATTATATATTATATTATATATTACAATTCCTACAGGATTATAATATTTTCTATTGCTGCCATCACAAATGACTAAAATTTTGTCATCTGTAAACACACCCATCTATTATCTTGCAGTTCCATGGGTCAGATGTATGAACGTTGTGTGGCTTAGTTGGTTTTCTTTTTAGGGTCACCCACGAACTGCACGATCGTGATCTGAGCCAAAGTCAGATGCCTAACTGACAGAGCCACCCAGGCATCTCAGAAGCTGTGTTTCTTCACTCATGCTGTCGTTCCTCAATTTACAAAGCTACCCTCAAGAAATCAGGCTCTCTCCTGCGTTGAATGTATCCCATCTCTCTGACTGTTTTAGTTTTTATTTCCCATTCAAGTACCCTTGTGATTTTACGTTGGGTCCATGCAGGGAATACAGACAATTCCCCTATCGCAAGACCATTTGATTTATATCATAATTAAAACATCAAGGTATCTTCACAATGGTTCCTAGATTAGTGGTTGGTTGAAGAACTACGGGATACAAATCTTGTGCGTATGTTTTTAGAATTCTGTCTACCACAGTTTACCTTCTGGTCCCAAAGATTCATGTCCCTCTCAAAAGGAAAACACATTCACCCCACGCGAAGATCCTTAGAAGTCTTATACTATTTCACTAGCTGCAAAATGCAAAGTCTCTTTTATAACACATCAGCTCAGAACTCCCAAACGTTATCATCTAGTTCAGGGATGGAGGACATTCCCACATGTAATAATACATCCTGGGGCACAATTCCACAAGTCCATGGTCCCGTAAAATGGAAAAAAGAAACACAATTTATCTGCTCCCAACATGGATTGATGGGCTGTGCACAGAATAAGGAGTATAGACATTCTGGTTCAATCAGTGGGGAGGAGACAAACAGAAAGTTTACTGGGGGTCCTTGGACCAGATGAGTTTAGAAATCCAAGCAAGCAAACTCCATTAGGTTTCAAGGCCTGGGAATAACACTGGTTCTCAGCTCTACCTTCTGGGCCACCGTCTTTCCTTTCTCAGTCTCTGTCCCTACGAGTCCAAACAGGCATTCTACTGATACCCAATTCTCAAGAACTTCGTGGGTCTCCAGTGTATGTCATAAGGATTGACTTTGTTAGCTCAGAGCTAACAGAGCCCTGAGGCTCATACCACACCTTTCCAAGATGATTTATTGTCCGTTTTTGGCTTCTACTGAAAGCTTGATGAGATAATGCTCTTAAGGTTTCTAGGTACTCTTTGGTTTTAAAGGGGGAATCTAAGAGTCCCTTCCTCAGTCTCTTCAAAGGGCCCTTTGTGTAAAAACTTAGCCTTTTGTGACCTCTAGCCTTCTAGATAGGCAAAGAATTCCTCACATCATAGACATGTGGAACAATTTTAATAGTTCTTTTTTTTTTTAATGTTTTTATTTATTTTTGAGAGAGAGAGAGAGAGAGAGAGAGAGCATGAGCAGGGGAGGGGCAGAGAGAGAGGAAGACACAGAATCTGAAGCAGGCTCCAGGCTCTGAGCTGACAGCACAGAGCCTGATGCGGGACTCGAACTCACAAACTGTGAGATCATGACCTGAGCTGAAGTCGGACGCTTAACTGACTGAGCCACCCAGGCACCCCTGTTTAATAGTTCTTAATTGATCTCCTTCTATCCAATTTTACTATTAGCAAAAGAAATAAACCAGGTAGAACATTTGATCTTTTGCTTGCAAATATCCTCAGCTAACTATACAAAAATGTCTAAGTAATATGATTTCCTTTTTTTGTCTTAACAGCTGGGGATCGTGATTATGTATTGGCAGCCTATTTTAGATATGTCTGGCTATACTGGGGTTCAAATAGGTGACTTAGTTTTAATTAGGAAAATAATACAATCAACAAAAATCAGATGGTGAGGTGTGTGAAAAGGCAAAGGAAGTAGAATTTTCTTAGTCATTCTTCATGGCAGTGATTTAATAGCAAGTTGAAAATAGAAGATTAAGGAAAATATAAATATACAGTTATACACATTAGGGAAATAGATGCACAATATGCTCATCATATAAACACCTGCAAGGCATCCAATTTTATCTACTGTCTCACACACACACACACACACACACACACACACACACAAATGTTACCCAGATGAAATCCAAAGGGACTCAAATAATGAAATGAAAAGAATGGGCAAAATCCAACAAGAAAAATGGAAAAAAGAAAAGAAAGGAGCTTCTGTTATGAATTTTGAGAGAAGGTTAATTTAGTGAAAAAATCAAACAAACACTAGCCAGCAACAGAAAGAATGGCCCTTTCTGATTACCGAAAATAGATTCCACCATAAAGCTTTAATTGTATCTGCCCACCAAATACCACAGCACTAGCATATATAAAACAAATCATATGAAAAATGAAAGGGGAAAATACTCTTTGATAACTGATCTCTGTGATCAACTGATATCACAGATCACTGTGATAATCGAATATCCCTTGAAATAGGATATAAATCATCAGTCTAGGGATTGAAGGTCCTCTGTTCTGTGAAAAGTTTTAAAAATTATATGTGAATAAAATGTGCTCTTTACTTTATTCAATCTATGACTTATAAAGTAGACCCAATTTTTTAAAATTTTAATAGAAAATGATTTATAAAACCTAAGGGACTGTTGGACAAACACACCTCTACAATAATGGAATATCCCTTGAAATATGGTGTAAATCAGTATAGAGATTCAAGTTTCTCTTTGTTCCATGAGATGTTTAAAAATCATATGAGTCAAATGTGTTACTTTAAAAATATTTTAAGTTTGTGCAAATGTGCTTTTGCTGTATTTACTGAATTGATTTTTTCACATCCTTGCGTTTTTCATAATATGTTTTCTGTAGCTACATGTTTTTTTTTTTTAAGTCTTTAGTATATAGATGGCCCTTCAACAGTGTTACCACCCTATGGCTGGAAATTTACTTATGCCTTTTGACTCCCCCAAAACTTAATAATAACCTTCTGTTGACTGGAAGTCTTACAACTTAATAAAGTTGATTCACACAGTTTGTTTGGTATATGTATTACATATTGTATTCTTACAATTAAAGTAAGCTGGAGGAAAGAAAGCAGATTAACAGAACCCATAGGGGCACCTGGATGGCACAGCCCATTACGTGTGAGTCTTGATCTCAGGTCAGGTCACAATCTCACGGTATGTGAGTTCAAGCCCCGCATCGGGCTCTGAGCTGATGGCACAGAGCCTGCTTGGGATTCTGTCTCTCCTTCTCTCTGCTCCTCCCCAGTTTGTGCTGTCTCAAAATAAATAAACTTAAAAAAAAAAAAAAAAAAAAGAAACCCTAAGGAAGAGTAAATGTATTTACAGCACTGTCTCATATTTATCAAAAGAAATATGCATGTAAGTGGACTGCACAGTTGAGATACATGTGGTTCAAAGATCAATTGTCTTTATCTTTTTAAATATCTTTCCAGGCAGTTGAGTTTTTGCTCATGTATTTGTGCTTGCATTCCTTTTACTGACTTCTTGCTCCCGGGGGACGCAGTGTAATTATTTTGATTCAGTATTTAAATATGGTGTTTCTTTTTATAATGATTTATTTTCTACGATGTTTTCTTTCCTTATCTCATTTTTACATTCTTTCTATTCCCTATGTCTCTGGGAAGAGGAATCGCCTGGATTTTTCACGGAGCAATGAAGGGTTAGATTGCTGGTCATTTTAGAGTTAGCCAGTATAGACCAAAGTCTGGCTCACCTGGTCTCTTCAACCTCAACACATTGAAAAGCCCAAGTTTGCATTTCCTTTACAAGCTCACCTTCCCTTCTATGATGCTGTGCAGGATGAAGGAAAACCCTAAATCTCATCCAGAATACACCAGACTTGATATACGCCAAGTCAGGAAGCTCCTCCTTCTGGAGAATTTCATGCGCTACCTGAGAGTATCAAGCTTGTGTCCCCTGCTGGTCTTGTGGCTGGGTTACTGTCCAGAATTTCTAGTGTTATGCCCCCACTGGGTCCTATAATCTTGTCTCTGTTTCCTGTGTTTAGTTGGTTTCGTTTCTTTTCACCTGTTTTTATAGACAATAATTATATTTATTTTTTATTTTAGAGACAGAGAGAATACAAGCAGAGGAGAGGGGCAGCGGGAGAGGGAGAGAGAGAATCTTAAGCAGGCTCCACCCTCAACACTGAGCTCAACGACTCTGGGGTCATGACCTGAGCCGAAATCAAGAGTCAGACACCCAACCAACTGAGCCACCCAGGCACCCATAGAGAGAAGAATTATAAATAAAATCCCCGGGTTTCATCATTAGAAGTTAGACTTTCCTGCTGCACATGTAGGCTTTTATACATTTTTCCTCCAGTATTTCTACTGTTTATACGATCATCTCATTAGGCAGGTTGCAATCTTGCACGATTATAATTATAGACTGTCTGTAGCTGTCTTTGTGCAACAATTCCCTGGAGGTCTCCTGTCAACTAATACAAGTTCAGGCTGCCAAAGTGTCTTTTAACACTATGGGGTGACATTACCTGCACATTTCAAAGCACGTGCTCGGTACGGTCTCAATAAAGCCTAGTAGTTTGTGGGTAGGCATTCCATCATCCGCGTGCTCATAGTAAAGCTCCTGAAAAATAAAATAAGGACATATTTCTTCGCATTAAAGTACTGAGGAGGGCACCTGCCTCCGGGAAGATGGAGAAGGCGGAGTGTTCCATTTTCTGTCACTAACTGCTATGAAACCCACTGGACACTATACCGAACATACAAAGACTCTGAAATGCACAGAGAAGGCAGATCATAGAGGGGACTTAGAAGTTAAGGTGGTGAGTCTGTGTTGTTTGTCTTTCCTTTCCTTCCCTTTCCCTTTCTCCTTTCTTCTTTCTTTTTTCTTTTCTTTTCTCTCATTCTATAGCCCAGACTGGGAGCTGAAGCAGGTAGCAATTCAGAAAAGGCAACAGTAGCTCATTAAAAAAAAAGAAAAAAAAGTCCCCCAAAGCCTCCTCTCTATAGTCAGAGGACCAGGAAAAGACAAGGTGACCAAGACAATACTTTCAGAGAATCATGAAACGTTATGGCTTCACCCCACCCAAGAGAGGCAATGACAAGGCACCCCCCTTCAAATGTGTTATACTTCTATAGTATTTTTGAAATGTCAAAATAAAGAAATAAACTTAAAAAAACACACACAACAAAAAGCAATAATGCTAATAATCAGCAATTTCAGGACCAGCGTACTCCACTTAATATCTTGATCTATTTTTATTTATTCCCTCGGGGTTGGTGAAGAAACCAGTGCTCAGATTCACGGTCTCTAAGAGTGGAGCTCAGACGAGGAACCATACCTGGGTCCGTTCATACCTCTCCCCCCATTACCCCACCCATCCTCCTCCGCTATCGATCCATGCTCAGTCAGAACGCAGGGACTGAACTCGTATCTGGCCTCCAACATCAGCTTTAACGTACTCACCTAATTGCCCACGGGCAAATTGAGTAATAAATTGGATAGGTGACCCTAATTTGGCAGCTTCTGACATTTTCTAATCTCTTTAAATAACATCACACAAATGAAAAAGTAGGTGTCGGTAGTACTAAGCCTTAAGGAGTATGAGATTTAAAATAATTTTGGTAGACAGACTTAGTAATAGCCATTCATAAAGAAACAGCCTTTGTGACAAAAGGAAACTTAGTAACCCCAGGATTAGTCAACTTTGGGGAAAGACTTTGAAAGGAAAATTAGATGTTTGGTAAACAGAATAACTTAACAAGCATCCATGTGAAAAATTCCCAAACTCAGAAATATCATAATAGATCTCTCTAAAATAATTTAAGTACCTGAAACACTTAAAATATTATTGATAACAATTAGCAGAGGAAAAATGGCTTTTAAGATCTATCTTATAGTAATACATTGCTTAAAAAAATCTCAGAATCTCTTTTAATTGGTCTCATAGTGGTCCTTAATGATTTTTCTTTTAATAAAATGTAAAATCTGTCCCTTTTTGGGTTGATTTATCTGCAATGATGTTCAAAGGTGACTTCTCCCCTCCTGAAATTCACTCTTCGTATCACATCTGTCATATCTGCCTAGGTTATCTTACTACCATTGTTTTTAGATAAACATTATTATTATTATTATTATTGTTATTATTATTATTTGAGAAGTTTTAGATTTAAAAAAAGAGACATGAAAATAGTACAGATAGGCTTGTCTACCCTAAACCCAGTTTCTGCTATTACCTTCATATAGAACATTTGTCACAATGAATGAAACAATTTTGATGCATTATTCTTAACTAAACTCCATACATTATTTAGTCCTTGGTAAAGTTTTTATGTAATGTCTTTTTTTTTTAATGTGAGTTCTAGAACCCTCCATTACAGTCAGTTGTCATGTATCCTTGGATTTCTCCAGACAGCTTCTCAGACTTGATATGTTTTTGATGACCTTGACAGTTGTGAGGTATACAACTGTTTGTAGCATGCCCTTCCATAGGGATTTGTCTGATGTTTCTCATGATTAGACTAGGGTTATAGGTTGCAAGAGAGACCACAGAAGTAAAATTCCATTTTCATCACATCACATCAAAGGTACATACCCTGGACTTGACCAACGGATAATGTTGCCTTTGGTCAACTGGCTTGAGGTTGTGTTTGTCAGGATTCTCTACTACAAAGTGAATGCTTTCCCTCACTTTCTGCACAATGTTCTTTGGAAGGAAGTCCCCATGCAGCTCACACGTAAGGAGTGAAAAGGAATCCGCCTCCTTTGTGATGCCGTATCTGCATAAATTATTCAGAACTCTTCTGTAAAGGAGATGGGTCTATATTCTCCATCACTGAATTTTCTCAATCATGTATTTATGCCAGTATGCACTAATGGATGTTTATGTAATCATTTGCTACAAAGGCGACCCTACTGTGGTTGATCAGATCGTTTCAACGTGGGCCATTGGGAGTAAGTCCTTATTTTCTGGCATGACAAGATGTCATATATTTCTTATTCTGGTGGTAGGATCAGGTATTTCTCCAAAGAAATGCTGGTTTCCCCGCTACCATTTTTATTGCTCATTCTTGGGCTTCTCCAAGAGCTCAGCAGTCTCCATTGGTCAGCAAGTGCTAGAGAGAAGATCCAAAGACTTCCAATCTTGTGTCTTACCAGTTTTCTTCTCTGTGCCTAAACTGATGACATCAGTATGAGACCATTCATGAGACAACCAAGTCCTCCTGTTATCCAGCTCACCCATCGAGTTTCCATATTCTGCAGCGCCACCACTCTACTCTCTCTAGAATCCAATTCTGATCATTGTACTCTAAAAGCCTTTCATTGACCAATCTATCCTATCTTCTTCAGCATATTCACGTATGTATGAACAGCATTCATGTACACTTTACTAGGTGTAATATTCAAGGATTATACAGGAATGCAGGGAGATAATGTATAAAGACAGACTCATATGTTAAGATATGTGTCCCCAAATTTTATTGGTGGCCCTGAACGTAGGGAAGACCCCAACGTTCAGAGTGAATTCCAAATCTCTCAGCCTGGTATAGCTTATTATTCATCCTTCAGGTCTCTCAACCTCCATAACCTTATCTACTGATACCCCCATCAACCCTTCTTCTAGATTGAAGACACTGGGAAAAAGGTACATGTCCTCAAATCTACATGTACACACCTTCACACAATCTTCCATTGTGGTGCTTTTGTCCAATTTCTGCAACAAAGTCACACAGCTGAATTAATGCTTTTAGTAGGTGTTCTCTATTCTTTAGGATCCTGAATCAACTGCAATTTTCAGATCCTTTAATATTAGTTGTACTTCCATTTGCATCACGTGTTTGTGTGTATATTATATATATAATTATATTTATAAAAATAGGAAACATAAGTGTAAATTACATTTCATCATTTTGTGGCAGCATTTCATCAATATTCTCTAGACGTTACAAAGAATTCTTTGGGGAGCCTGGTGGGCTCAGTTGGAGGAGTATGCAATGTTTGACCTCAGGGTTGTGAGATCCTGCCCCCCATTGAGTGTAGAGATTATTAAAATAAATAAACTTAAAAAAACACAATTCATTGTGGTTACATTCTTGTGAATTCTCTAAAGTGCATACTTGAGTCCTATGCCACTGACTTATGATTTCTACTTTGTCTATTCTACAATCTCAGTGGAAACCTAGCCACTAATGTTAACTTATTTTTAATACAATTATTTTAGGCTCTGTGTTTCCCTCTAATGATTCTTTCAACCAGCCCCTTTATATACATTTGTATTGATTTAAAACATTTGATCTTATGGAAAAAATACGAAATATGAATGTTTATATAATAGTCTCAAATTTATATGTCTGCAAGAAAATTATTAAAAACTGAGTGTCCAGGTTCAGTAAAACACTAAAGCTGTTTAGCTACTGCTAAAGCCGTCATTGGAAATGGACGTTGCTAGAACAACTAGGAAGGACAAATTATGACAGTGCATCTAGACTGCTTTCACCAGGATTTTGATTGTTACAAAGGTGATTCATTAAAGAGAACCTCAGCATAGTCTTAACTTGCTTTTCGGGTATATGATTGAACATCTTTTTTAATCTTTAAGAGGCATATGAATGCCTCCTTATAAACTGTGTTCCAATCATTAGCCAGTTTTGATGTATTCATCCTTACTAGGCTAGGTTTGAGTCATTTATGTCCTATCCCTCTTACATTGCAGACAGGGCATTTCAAAGCCTGTGAGGAGGTGCAGTGCACATTAGCTGTTTGGAGGTAAGGTTACAAAGGCAAAGAGATATCCTAGATTCTTGGTGCTTCCAACCCAAGGCCATCTGGAAGAATGAAAGACATCTATTCCCACAAATGTCTCAACTTGTGAAGGTTTCAATGTGATCACACATGTCATGTATTCCTAAAAGAGGGCAGAATCTTTCTCAAGCGAGTGAACGTGCAAATACACACACTCCATCTGGTATTTTTTTAGACACAATATTAGGCAAAAAAAAAAAAAAAATGTATACAATGATCAAAGAATCTTAACCGTGCTAAATGAAAGAAATTGGTCCCTAAGATAGATCTATAGGGGCTCATCTTTTGGAATTATGACAAGGAGTTTAAGATAATTCTTACAAATAAAAATACAACAAGAAAAGGTGAGTAGAAAATGGGGAGATTTCAGGAGCGATTAGGGCATCGTAGAAAAGAAAATATTCTAGAAGTGACAACAATTATGTGAAGTCAATTTACTGGCTAGAAATCACAGCAGACTATATACAACAGAAGGATCAATGAACTTGGAAAAGTCATTCAAAGTGAAGCATAAAGAAAAAAACGTAAAACTGAAAAGAGCTCAATCTAGAACTTTATATCCAAATTACTTTCATAAATAAAGCGGGGTGGGGGGGGGAAGGCATCTTCTGATAAACGAGGAATGTGTCAGCAGATCCAGCTGGGAGAAGCTGACCAGCTGGAGGTCAATTAAAGAAGATAAAGTCTAGACCTACAGAACGGAATAAGAATCACCAGAAATGTCGATATGTAGGTAGAAGGACACACTATTGAAGTAAACACAGCCTTTCTTTAAAACCACGACCAAACAACATAAAATACATTGTAGGGTCTATGACATTTGGACAAGTTTATTTTCACCAGTGCACCAAGAATAGCTTGAGGGAGGTAAATAGAATTCTACTGTTACAGGTGCTTTATCTTGCATAATCAATCACACAGTATTTTTTTTTCAAGGTTAACCATTTAAGACAAATACTGCAATCACTGGATTGACTACTGAAAAATTTAGAACTAGTTAAAAATAGTAACAGTGAAAATGGAATAGCAACATTATAGTCAAACACAGAAGAATGTAGAAAAGAAATAATGGAGGGCAGAGAACAGACAGGAAAAACAGACAATGCATGTGAATTTGACCAAGTGAAATACAACCGTATCAGACGTTACATGGTGTGAAAAAGAAGAAACAGTGCATTTAAAAGAAAGATTGTCAGAATGATAAAGAAGCAAGAACCTGTTATGTGCTCTTTGTTTTTATATGTATTTATTTTTATCTAATTTTTTAATTTTATTTATTTTTGAGAGAGAAAGCATGGAGGAGGGGCAGAGAAGGGGGTACACAGGATCCATTGTGGGTTCTGCAAGGACAACAGAGAGCCCGACATGGGGCTCCAGCTCATGAGCCAAGCTGTGAGATCACGAACTGAGCCAAAGTTGGACACTTGGGCGACTGAACCACCCAGGTGCCCCTAAATGTATTTAAACAATCAGACACGGATTGAAAATCATACCTACACAATATGCAGGAATGGCTCTTGGAATCTCCTACAGAGTAGATATAAAGATAAGGACTCATGTCAGAGATAAAGACTATCTTACTGGGGAAAAAATGGTGAAATGAATGATCAGTGATAACGTTAAGCACTGTGAAAAGCCAAGGAACAGTCCAGAAGCCCTGTGTCCAGTAGAGTAGCAGAGAGAGAACGATTAGTCCCTAATAGAACAATCTGAACAGAACTAAGCATTCCAATTTAATGGAGATTTGGAAGTAGGCCAAAATTCTCACCTTCCCATTTGCTATTATTCAGCGTTCACGGGTTCATAAATAGTCATCAAAGGTATAGCATCAAAGTGGTTTCCAATCTTAGTGTAACCATCGGACAGGGCTTCCTAACAAGCTGAGGTTGATGTCTTCATTCTTGTTAACCACATTCAACTCATCTCTGCTTGCTCATTTCCATAAATGAGGGCCATCTTGATTGTTTGAAATCATTGAATCTCCTGGGTTGGCACTTTCCCCAAATCGGTAAAGTCATGTTTTATCTTTAATGGCAAAGACATGATGCCTCAGCTCCAACTTCTTTTTTCATTCAAAGCATGGCCAGGGTCTTCCCCAAGGAGACTTGATTTCTGCTTCCTGGGCACTGAGTATTGACTGGTTACACAGTCCTCACACTTACCGGCAGAAGATGGGAGACCACGGAACAGCTGCAGTATCTCCATAACAGGGTTGGAAGTTCTTAGCTCTCTCTAATACAAGAGCCTCTCATTCATCTACCCCAGTGGTTCCCAAACTTGAGTGGTTAGTATTCACTAAATCACCTCTAGGTTCTGGAATGGAGCTTGAACATCTGCATTTTAGCAAGTTCTCTTATGATGCCCATGGTGCTGGTCTTTGGAGAATCAATGATCTGTTCCGTTTTCAGTCAATGACCGTCACCCCTTCTCCTCTTTCTTACATAAAACCATATAGTGTATTCTTCATCATTTAGCAAGGTAGGAGTTTTCTTGTCAATGCCTTTCAAATCTTCAGCAACATTCAAATATCAGCATCTGTCTTCTCCATGATATTGAACCCTTTTTGAGTGACACTGTATAGCCTATGTCTACGACCATGTATGGGGTAAATGAGCCTGTGCCTTCAGGATTTCTGAATTTAATTTCCTCATACCCAGTGGCAATTTCCATATCTAAAAAAATTCATAATATTTTCTTGGATGCCAGTGGAACTCAATCTTCTATGCCTTCCTTTGCTAAGACAAAACTTAGGATATTTTCCTACTGAGGTGATCCTAATTAATTCCTAAAACAGAAGGAGATCCAAGAAAGGTCTACATTCCAAAAGGTAACTTATGAAATAGCTAATTTTTGTATTCCATGCTTGCTGTGTATCAAAGGCAAGCAAAAATGACATTGGATCATTTCTCAAAATGTGTGTCTCCTGGAATAGTTGTCTGTACTCCTACCAGAATCACACCACGAAGTATTATCTGGGCTCAAAGTTGGACTGATAACTGATGACAGAATTCTTTCCCTCTGACTTAATGATACATAAGCCCCAATATCAGTTACTTCTGACACTTTGAGTGAAATGTACTTCCTCCCATTAGTGTCCATAATCTACTGTGTTTATGGGGTTTTTGGGGTCACCAGAGTCCCCTCAGCAAACGTTGGGTCATCCAGAGCTATTTTCAGTTCAGCTTGGCATAACCAGAATTTGTAATCAGCCAGCACTCTCTCTGCAAACAGTTAAACCCATGAGTTGTACTAACTGGCAGAACCTAAGTACTCATTGTGAAATAATAAAACATACAAGTGTCATTTGCTTGTGATCACAAATGGCTAAGCAAGAAAATGGACAAGTGTCACTAACTGATGCTGAGTATCCCACGAGGACCCCACCCTGCATGGGTGCCACTTGTACAAATGGTTCATTGCTACAATTCGTGTGGAAAGGAAACCTTACCTCTCTACTCCTGTCCAGTTCATGGATAATGTGTAATGGGTAACCACAGAATATCTTCAGTGCCTTGCTTTTCTAGAATTATGCTTTCCATGTATCTGCTCATAAGCTCATGGCCAGTACAACTGGAACTTGTATGTTGGCCAGAAGTGGACCACAGTCCTTAGCTGATAGTCACCAGGGTCCTTTTATGGGTGTGAACAGCAAAATCATTCTTTGGTTGTTTAAGCTGAGAGTTGTATATTGGTACATGGCCTGAATAAATTTCCCATGTAGCCTGAATAGAGTTAAAAGTTTGGGGTGCCTGGGTGGCGCAGTCGGTTAAGCGTCCGACTTCAGCCAGGTCACGATCTCGCGGTCCGTGAGTTCGAGCCCCGCGTCAGGCTCTGGGCTGATGGCTCAGAGCCTGGAGCCTGTTTCCGATTCTGTGTCTCCCTCTCTCTCTGCCCCTCCCCCGTTCATGCTCTGTCTCTCTCTGTCCCAAAAATAAAAAAATAAAAAAAAAAAAACGTTGGAAAAAAATAAAAGTTTAAGGGTTGGGGAGGATAAAGAGAAGGAGAAGAAAGAGAGGGAGAAGAAAGAGAGGGAGAAGAGGAGGAGGAGGGGAAAGAGGGAGAGGGAGGAGGGGGAGAAAGAAAAAGAAAAACAAGAACAAGAAGAAGGAGGAGGAGAGGAAGAGGGGAAGGGGGAAGAGGGGAGAAGAGGAGGAGGGGAAAGCAAAAGAAAAGAAAGAGGAGGGGGAAAAATAGAAGATATACGGAAGAGATAAATGAAAGAAGTGAGCACAGAAGCACAGCCCTGTAGCCAGCATATGCCAGTGATGTTTACTCTCATGGTTCCAAATTCCTAGGGCCCCACATTCCTCCCATCCTCAATTTCTATCAGATACGTCTTTTCAATAACAATCAATTTCAATTTTTACTTAATAGATTTTGACTGAATTGGGAAAAAAAAATGTGTTCTAAGTAATGCTGTGAACGCTAGTCTGTAGAGACTGTGGTTTGATGGACAGATAAATCGGGCATTTTTTTTTTTACCTCATCCTCAGAAGAAAGGTTCTCCCCTGGGACATATGTAAATCCTGGGTGATGGTGAGGTTTTGTGATAAGTGGGGAGTAGCAGGGATACTGCCCTGTGCTCACCAAATGCTTTTCTTCTCAAAATACATTCCCCAGCCTCCCTGGAAGTTAATAGGGGACCGTGTGACTATTCTGGCCAAAGGAACTCATGTGGATGTGAGTGTGCCACATTAGACCTAGTGGACCCTACACCTGCCCCTTATGTGATTCACTATAATCTGTCCTTGCCAATGTTAGGGTCCTTGGAGGCCATGTGCTGTAGAAGAAAGAAAATAGGACTTTCCTGCATCTTGGAGCCATTGCTTAAAAGGGAGCTGTCTGACAAAAACTTCCACAAAGGAATTTGCTTGAGCAAAAGAGATCTGATTGTGTGAGGCCAGAGAGGTTGTTGGAACTATTTGTTACAGCAGCTAGCATTACTGATAGTGACTGATACAAAGGATGAAATGGTTACAGGTTTTCTGTGTGTTTAAAGATGTTACAAACATAGAATAAATAGAACTGCATATGTGGAGTAGGACAAGACGGCAGACCTATTCCACCTCCTGGAGGGATCTTGCACAACTCTGTAAGCCAGGAATTCCAGAATTCCACCATCTCCTGGCCTTCTCATTCCATGCTTATTCTCTCCGTGGAAATAGGGTCAGCAATTAGAAACACGAAATGGTGCTTCTGTCTCCACGGCTGTACCCCATGAGAGATGTGAGGTTAAAAAATAAAAGGTCCAGGGGCGCCTGGGTGGCGCAGTCGGTTAAGCGTCCGACTTCAGCCAGGTCACGATCTCGCGGTCCGTGAGTTCGAGCCCCGCGTCAGGCTCGCGTCAGGCTCTGGGCTGATGGCTCGGAGCCTGGAGCCTGTTTCTGATTCTGTGCCTGCCTCTCTCTCTGCCCCTCCCCCGTTCATGCTCTGTCTCTCTCTGTCCCAAAAATAAATAAACGTTGAAAAAAAATTAAAAAAAAATAATAAAAATAAAATAAAAGGTCCAGTTTGAGCCTTGGTTCTAGGAACTGACAGGGTATGTTTGATTCCACTTGAAGAGTTGACATGAACCTCCCATGAGCCTAAAAACATGCACTCTTCCCTATGCTGGTTTATTTATTGCCAAGGTCCCTTTACTGAGGTATAGGAAGTGCAATTATCCTATAGTAGCACCATTGGCTGTAATGACAACTTTATTCCTGGACCCAAATCAGCTGTGAAGCAAATAATGTATTATCATCATATTAGGACACATGTTAAAATGTGTGTTAAGCTGTGATTCCATCAGACAAGCTGATGTGGCTTAAAATACATGTGATGGCAACACAAGAAAATATTTTATTTTTTTTTCAACGTTTTTATTTATTTATGGGACAGACACAGACAGAGCATGAACGGGGGAGGGGCAGAGAGAGAGGGAGACACAGAATCGGAAACAAGCTCCAGGCTCTGAGCCATCAGCCCAGAGCCCGACGCGGGACTCGAACTCACGGACCGTGAGATCGTGACCTGGCTGAAGTCGGACGCTTAACCGACTGCGCCACCCAGGCGCCCCACGAGAAAAGATTTTATATTGCAATATGATGCACTTATAAAAATACACAGAAGTCTCGTGTAGCAGTGACCGCCTCTGTCCAACATCACCTCCCTGGACTTAGAAGCCTTCTGTATTTCACAAATGTGCCAGTGGATCATGAATGAATATTATTCTTTTTAGAGACTCCTAAAATTCTGAAATGGAAATATCTTGCTCCAGGATTTTTCCACAAGAACATAGAGTCTTTTTATCTCTTGTACAGTGGTTGGCAGAGCTGGAATCAACAGACACTCAAGCATGGGGTATGAAAAAAAAATTGGACCACCGCAGGGGGCCAGCCCACTTCTCCTTGTCTTATTTAAGTAATGCAGTTTCCTTCTTGCAAAATCTTAGAGGTTTAAATTTTCTTTCTTTCCCCTTAGACAACAGCGTGATTATGATTGGAAGTCTTAGATGTTTACTTTAAATTTCTTTGCAATAATTTGCCTTCTGAGCTTGAACCCTCTTCCTGCAGCCTAAAGAAAGTACATTGATAATGGTTGTTTAGAACTTTGCAGAGTGGAACTGCTCTACGGGCCTCAATTCGGTGAAGAGCAGACAGGCCTGAAAGAAATCCATGAGGTCGGAAGAGGAACAGCTCGGTGAGATCTTAAATAATCGGATACTATCTGATGTTTCACCTTATGCAGTGGCATACTGAGATAAAAGTAATCTATTTGTAGGGCTATTCCCTCTACAGTTTGTACAAAGATGTTGACATTTCCGTGGTCCTTACCAAGATGGTTCGGGTGACACATCACGAGAAGAAAGCTGAAAACTTGAGACTTTTCTTAGGTATATATATTGTCATACTTTTTCATCCACAGTTTCAAATCCAATCACATTACAGGCGATGATTTGCCAAGAAATGGTATCCAAGAGCATGTGTCCACTTTAAAGAGGATATACGGTACATTCTAATACAGTCTTCCTCCCGACAGTCATAGCATCTTGTTTGCGTGAGGGTTACGACTATACTTTACGATAACTGTTCCCATTTAAATGATGCAGACACAAGATGGGAGAAATGGCATTGCCCTAGCTCTGCCTGCAGACAGTTCCCACCATGCTGCAAGATGGGAATCCAAACCATCCCTTTGGCTCTTGTGTGGACTGGTTGATTCACTGGAAGTCAAGACATCCCAAGAGACAGTCTCTCTCTGCCCCATGGCTTCCTCATGGCCCTCCTGTCATGGTGGGTATTGGGGTGTGCAGAGGGGTTTACAGAAATCTAAGAGACCTTCGCCAGTGATTTCCTCCATCTGTTACCTGCTTCTCATGTTTCGTAAGTCTTCACAAAATCTACATCTGAAGTTGTAGGTGGCAGTGCTAGGTTTTGCTAGTCAGATGCTAATTGGAATTTAAAAATATTAAAGAAGGTATTTTTGAAGAATACAATAGTTTCATTGCCTTAAATGTCTCTCTTCTAAATATGGTGTTACACTTTTTTAAAAGTTTTATTATTTATTATTATTATTTATTTGAGAGAGTGGAGGGTGGGGTAGAGGGGCAGAGAGAGTGAGCGAATCCCAAGTAGGTTCTGTGCTGGCACAAGGCTCAAACTCACAAACCTTGAGATCATGACCTGAAATCAAGAGTCAGGCGTTTAATGGACTGAGCCACCCAGGTTGCCTTGGTGTTATACCATCTTTCAAATGGTATTTTCGTTTTACGAAGGAATAGTCTGCCCTGATCACAGCACCCTGTGGGATTGGCAGTGAAGGACCCTATCGTCTCATCTCACCTAATGAAGATTGAATGACTGCAGTAAATAGTTAATATGTTAGCAGTGCCCTCTTCCTCACCGTGGCTTGAAAGATCCCCAAGATTGATGTCTGCAGAACTTCGGCCCCTACTGCCTTGCACCACTAAAAAATGGCAGTCATTTTTCTCTTATTAACTGAATGTCAGTTTGTTAAAGAAGAATCATTCTGGTTATCAGAATTCATTAATATTAATACAGTATAAAGCAACAGAAACAGCTGGGTGAGGATTTGGTGTAACCTCACCATCAGAGTTGAAATCTCCGCATGTTCATTTGCTCAAGTTGGTGACGGGAAAAAAAAAAAAAAAGCACATAATTGGTACAAATGAACAGATTTCCTGTTTCCACAGTTTCTTAGAAAGATATGAGTGACGGTTCTGAGTGTAACGATACGCATCTGAACATTTGGAAGGGTTGAAAACGGAAGCAATTTTCTCCTCTCTTCTTGTTATTACAATCAAATTACCTAAGTAGTTCAGATAAGGTGTAATTCAGGGTTTAGAGTTCCTCAAATAATCACATCAATTTCCCAAATTTATGGGACTGCAAAGAGAATCCCAAAATCTTGAGAAAAAACCATTTGTGCATTTTTACGGAAACTGAACTGGTGACCAGACGTGCATGTTTGATGGGTCAGTGTTAATAACTATATATATCGCTCTTTCTTGCTAGGCACATAAACATTTACGTGTGAGCTTCCTATAGAACTATGCCGTGGGCACCTGTGTGCCTATGGATGTGCGTCCATGTGTACGAATGTTTGTGTACAAACCTGGGGAAGAAGCAATGCTTTAGAAATTATAGACATTAAAATCACCACTCAGGGCACCTGGGTGGCTCAGTCGGTTAAGCGTCCGACTTCAGCTCAGGTCATGATCTCAGGGCTCGTGGGGTCGAGCCCCACATCGGGCTCTGTGCTGATGGCTCGGAGCCTGGAGCCTGCTTTGGATTCTGTGTCTCCCTCTCTCTCTCTCTCTCCCCCTCTCTCAAAAATAAATATATTTTTTTAAAAAAATCACCAAATGCTTTCCTTTCATCTCAAGGACAAAGCAAGCATCTAAGTAGTTAACTCAAAGACAATTTCCTTTCTAGTGTGATTCTTTCTTACAGATATCCTAGGACACCACCCAGAGATGAATAGACCTCAATCTGGAAGGAAAGATCAACAACTGTCCATGGGAGTAAACAGCCCATGAGGCAGGAGTTTGATCTGGAGATGCTCTCTCGGTTCTGTGTCTCTGGAATGTCAGATCATCTCTCCACAGAGAATAAAACGGCCCCTGTGAGTGTCAGTCATCCAAGGAAGTAGAGATTATAATCCACTTATCTGCACAGTGTCTTCAGTTTAGCCCAGTATCCTTTTCCAGGAACTTAATTTTCAGTAAAGAGCTTTTCATGCAAAATCACGTTGACAAATAGTTCTCGTTAGTATATATTTATTCATGTTCTTGTGGTTGTTTTCACAGTAAGGTTTTGGAATAAAAGGCACCCACAGTTAGCTCGCGAGCCTATACAAATAGATGGAAATAAAGCACCATCGTGGGAGCCTATAAAGCACCATCGTGGCCTGGAGCGTCTGAAGAAGGATTTGCAAAAGCCCCTGGCATGTGTACAGCTCACAAATGAAATACTCTGTCTTCTCCTGGTGAACTTTGGACCGTTTTCTCCTTGGATGTCTTGTTAGAGTGAATCTGGACGTGATTTGCAACAAATACTCTTGATTTACTTTTCAAACTCCAGAGTGTTTCATGTGGAGGTTTCTCACATCACACACATATACGCAAATACCTGTATGTCTTTTTATGTGTATACACCACATATATCAATAAGTACATGTGCAGATAATTGGTAAGAAACATATACATCATAGTACACTTTCAAGGCCATTTTTGGCAAATGCATATTATTGGGGTGTATGTGACAGGGATATTTCCGTGTCTGAGCATGCGCTCATAGTAGCAGGGTTTTATTGATGTGGGTGTACACTAACAGTATAATTTGACAGGTTTGATATAAAAGTGCTTTGGTTTTGGGGGGTCTCTTCTTTGGCTGGGGGTGAGGGGACATGGCAATTGTGAGAGGTGCTTAGGGAAGTCAACACGAGACCAAGACGTACACAAGATGCAATTAGAATCCTGTTCTCTAAAAAAATTAAAAAAAAAAAAAAAAAGGGGGCGCCTGGGTGGCGCAGTCGGTTAAGCGTCCGACTTCAACCAGGTCACGATCTCGCGGTCTGTGAGTTCGAGCCCCGCGTCAGGCTCTAGGCTGATGGCTCAGAGCCTGGAGCCTGTTTCCGATTCTGTGCCTGCCTCTCTCTCTGCCCCTCCCCCGTTCATGCTCTGTCTCTCTCTGTCCCAAAAATAAATAAACATTGAAAAAAAAATTAAAAAAAAAAAAAAGAATCCTGTTCTCTTTTTAGCCATGAAAATGTAAACTACACTAAATTCAATTACAACCGAGTAGCCCAAAGCTGTACATTAGCTCTTTGTCAACTCATATTGTAGGTGACACCTTGTCCTTTGCCCTTCTTTGCCTCTGGCCAATTCATTTACTCTTCTTTTCCTCCTTTATTCCATGATGAGAGTCTACTAATTCTGTACTCACTCCTTTGTATGTGTACAAACAGCCAAATTCCTATGTATATTCATATGGGGCAAATTTCCAATATAGATTTTAAATTTAAAAAAGGTGATTCAGAAGAATATTTTTACAGCCGCGTTTGTGAATTCTTAGGAATTTCTTAGGGAAATTGAATTGGTGAGCAAATGTACATTTTTATGGCACAGTATTAATCAGTATCCATATATATATATATATATGTCACGTTCTGTTTAAACACACATACACATAAATATGATTTCTTTTTTATTATAATGTTGCAACTATTCACAACACATGAAATCATGCATTGTTTTTGGTATAAAATGGATGCCATAGATCTTGTGGGGGGGTCATTTACTTTTCTGGAATGCCGACTCAAAATTTAACTTTTAAATTTAAGAAATACAATTTTGATGGGGCACCTGGGTGGCTCAGTCAGTTGAGCATCCAACTCTTGATTTCAGCTCAAGTCATGATCCTAGGTTTGTGGGTTGAGCCCTATGTTGGGCTCCATCCTGACTGTGGAGGCTGCTTGGGACTCTCACTCTGTCCCTCTGCCCCTCCCCTGCTCTCACACACACACAAATATATATATATTTTTTTAAATAAATGTTTTTAAATTAAAAAAAAATATATATATATATATATATACATACATACATATATGAAAGGAGCATTAAGTAGGGTCAACATTGTTTATTTTCTTGACTCCAAAATAGCATGTTTGTAAGCTCTGCTTGGTGCCCAAAGCAAATACTTTGCAATTTTACTTGGGGTCATTGTTTAAAGTCCATGAGATTTAGATATACCATGACTTAACCAGTAAGAGCCAGAGTGAAAACACAGCTAAAGGCTGTCCTGTCTTTGTTAAGAAAACAGCTAATCGGTTGTGATTCCAATTAAGTCACCTCTGGTGCTCAGCTGAATTCTTTCTTGTCGGAGAACATAGGTAATAAAAACTTGTAACATTACAGCTTACACAGATATCGAAGATGCATTTGTACAAAGTTGTTTAGTAGACCAAGAACTGACACTCAAAGGAGATAAACAGTGGGCAGATTACTTAATTAGGGAGTCACTGGAAAATAACCAAAATTATCAGTTTTGTTCTATGCTCTTCTCATGTGGCTTTGACACAGTTAGGACTGGGTTGTCAATGATAAATAATAATAATAATAATAATAATAATAATAATAATAATAAAACAACTCCCACTCAGGAATTGCTTACTGGGTCAAGTTTTCTCCACTGCTTAACATATTTTATTTACATTTAACAATTCTGTGAGACAGATAGGATTATTGCCTTTTTAAAAATTTTTTAAACATTTTTCAGAGACAAAGACAGAGTGTGAGAGGGGGAAGGGCAGAGAGAGAGAGGGACACAGAATCTGAAGCAAGCTCCAGGTTATGAGCCATCAGCACAGAGCCCAACATGGGGCTCGAACTCAAGAACCATGAGACCATGACCGGAGTTCGGATGCTTAACTGACTGAGCCACCCAGGCACCCCTCAATGGTGTCTTTTGATGGCATAACTATCAGTTATATTATGGTCAATGTATCTGACTTTCCTTTATGGTTTTTTTAAAGCACACTTTAAGAAACCTTTCCCAACACAAGATCACAAAGGTACTTTACTATGTGAACTTCTAATTTTATTGTTTGAAATTTAGGCCTATAATCTGTGTGAAATAAAATTTGTATATGGTGTGAGGCACAGATAGATCCTCCTCCCTACATAGTTACCTACTTGAGAGAAATACTATTAAAAAAAAAAAACAATGTCTATGTTATTTATTTTTTTTAGAGAGAAAGTGTACATGCATGCAAGAGAGAGAGAGGGGGGCTCAATCCCACAACCCTGGGAACATGACCTGAGCTGAAATCGAGAGTCAGACACTCAAATGACTGAGCCATGCAGGTGACCCAGAAAGACAGAGAAATACTATATACTGAAAAGATTGCTAGTGCATGTCAAGGTTTTGTATCAAAAAACAAGTATCTTTATGAGTGGATATATGTAATGTCTCTACTCTGTTCTATTAGATAATTTATTTAGTGTAATACCACACTGTCCAAGCCATTATAATTTTTTTTTAATTTTTTTTTCAACGTTTTTATTTACAAGCCATTATAATTACATAATAAAGCTTAGTATCTGAAAATGTAAGCCCCTCCCCCATCCAAGTGTTATCCCTTCAGAGTATCTGAGCTGTCCTTGACCTTTTACATTTCCATATGCGTTATAGAATCTGCTTGTGGATTTCTACACACTAGGGTTTTGACTGGGGTCGTAGTTAAGCTACAGATCATCTTACCAAGGTTTGATATCGTAACAGTATTATTAACGCAATTTTAAATATTCTCTTTTGCAAATGGATTTTCTAATCTTCAGTTCCTAGTCTATCTATATACATTTATGCATTGATCTCCAGATATCCAAGAGACTCATTAACCAATATTTCCAATTTCTCAGTTTTAGTTAACGTGAATGATTTGTTTTCTTTAAAAAAAATTTGTATAGGGCGCCTGGGTGGCTCAGTCAGTTAAGTGTCTGACTTCAGCTCAGGTCACGATCTCGCAGTCCGTGAGTTGGAGCCCCGCATCAGGCTCTGGGCTGATGGCTCAGAGCCTGGAGCCTGCTTCCAATTCTTTTTCTCCCTCTCTCTCTGCCCCTCCCCCGTTCATGCTCTGTCTCTGTCTCAAAAATAAATAAACGTTAAAAAATAATTTAACGTTTATTTATTTTTGAGAGAGAGCGCGAACAGGAGAGGGCCAGAGAGAGGAGGAGACACAGAATCCAAAGCAGGCTCCAGGCTCTGTCAGCACACAGCCCAATGTGGGGCTTGAACTCACAAACTGTGAGATCACGACCTGAGCTGAAGTCAGATAATTAACCGACTGAGCCACCCAAGCACCCCAATTTATGTTGATTGCTGTATTTAACCAATCTTGCACTTGGGCAATGGTGCAAACTTTGATTTTTTTAAACCAGTTTGTTAATATTTTGTTTAGGATTTTGGATCTGGGTTTATAAATGGTATTTGCTGGCCACTTGAGAGGCTACATTTCTAACAAGGTGCTGGGAGACCACACTATTGTTTCTTTCACCGACTAGATTGAAGGCAAAGAAACCTGGTGCTGCCATTCACCAAAGACTGGGTTTTCTGTTGTGACACCTTCTTCAAGGTTGCAAAAAACTCAGCATGTGTGAATGCCCTGATGGCTTGCTGTCATGACCCCATGTGCACCTGCTTCAATGGGGAGAAGATGGGGATATAACCTATACCCCCAGGTATCACAGGTGAATTGTGATGATGGCTTATGTCAGCAAAACTCGCCCTCAGCCTGCCTCATTCCGATCAGTCAGTTCACAGTTTGAGTCTGCCCTATGGAGCTTTGACTCTTATAAACTACGCCCTCTTTGTGAAGGTTGCTTTGGTCGTAAGCAACAGAAACTTGCTGTTGATAGCTTAGGCACAAAAGGGACCCATGCAAAGGGACCCATGCAAAGGATACTGGTGTGTTTCACCCACTGTCAAAGAATGTGTCTATAACAGAATGGACCAAGACAGCTCTGGAGGGTTCTGAGTGGGAGTGGTTGTACTTCATTATTAGAAAGCTATCTGGAGGTGCACATCATTTCAGATGCCCACTCGTGGACCAGTCATCTGACGCCATGCCTTGGGCTCTTACTAGAAAGTTATGGACACACATTCTGAGATGGATACACATCTAGAGATGAAAAGGGGTGGATGCAAAGCCATTTCTAGAAGATGTGATCAGTACTGGAGCCAATAAAAAAGTGTGAATCCAAGAGAAAAGCAAAGTGTTGAGAAAGGCAAATCATATCCTAATTCATTCCAGGTGGGATATTCAGAAATAGAGGAAGGGTGCCTGGATAGCTCGGTTGGTTAAGTGTCTGACTCTTGGTCTTGGCTCAGGTCATGATCTGTTTATGGGTTTGAGCCCCATATCAGGCTCTGTGCTGATAGCATGGAGCCTGCTTGGGATTCTCTCTCCCCCGTTCTCTCTGTCCCCCACCTCCCCCACCTCCCCCCCCCCCCTGCCGGCTTGTGCTTTATCACTCCATCTAAATAAACTTTTTTAAAAAAGAGAAGAGATGCCATATATTGCCAATGTCCTTTTTATCTCTTTTGGTCTGTTTAGTGGTTGATTTTTACGCACATGCAGACAGCACGCACACACACAGAAACCCAGGGCTATTCCCAGGCTGCATATACAGAGACATTGACTGTGGTCATAATGGGAGGAATTTGGACTGGTGAAATGCAAGGTTTACTGCTGGCCATTCCATTGAGTGACAAACATCCCCAAAGGGGAGACGTAATGGTGTGGATCATCCTCACCTAATTATGAGAGCCAAGCAGTAAAATGTTGTCTGCACTGTGCATAAAACATAACAGTGCAATCTGCCTACATCATCCACAAGAGGAGAGCAAACAGTCACTGAGACTGCAAAGATGCGCCATTTGCAGACATCCCTGTGGCTCTAGGAGTAGAGGCTTATTTTTCAGGAGCGCTATATGTGATGTTGGGAGCTGGTTTCCTTATTGTAGCCACGAGGGCACGTGGCCCTGGCAGGTGAAGGAGGAAAGAAGATTGAGCTGTTGTCACCATAAGTCTTGTAAAGGCGACAAGGAAGCCATGACCATCATTTTCACAGATAAACAGATGACCCTCTTTATTTTCACTATGTATTTTAAGCCACGATCTTGTGTGTAAAAATCATGAATCCACACATTGCAACATCACTGATTGGACAGTTTATATATTCCTACTAGCCCAGGGTCAGACTATTTCAATATATGTCTTAATATGTTTCCATCAATAGGAATACTATTGTGACATCCCAAAATCGGTTTCTAATATCTAAACCCAGATAAGACTGTGTAGTGTTTTGCTTTTCTCTCCCCAATGAGGTAATGTACTCTGAAACTTTAGCTCTTTACAAGTATTTATGCAAAGTGAAATTCTTTGTGCCCCAAACAATATCATATATCCTATCCTACACAATGTGCAGAAAGATACAGTGAGCTCATCTAATTGATATGTGAAACACTACCCATCCGTATCTATTTGTTACACAGAATCTTTCACAATTCATTCAAAAATCAAATTTCCATAGTAACAATATTTTTTTTTAAATGCACTGACCCATCAAGTTGCAAGTTCTCAGTCATAATCTGGCAGCTGTCCTTAGGGGAGCTAAAAATAAACACTGAGTTTATGGAAACCAACTCCGTAAAAGTATATTCCATTTTTACAAACATGTTTTTGAAGTAGACGTTTCGATAATATCCTTGTTATCAAACTGCTTCACGTTTCTCATGTATTTGGTGCTGAGTAGTTTTAGGGTATCAAAAATTCTCTAAATTTTAGAGATGTTGTTGCTCTAGTTCCAACGTTGGCCAACACACATTTCCATTTTCTGTAGTTGGTAGGGTCCATTTCAGAGAAATCATGATGTCATTGTCACTGGAACTGTCTGTTCTATAAGCTAGGGACTGAAAAATCAAACTGTCGTCCTAGGTCTACCATTGGATAGACCATCTATTTCAGTACAGGAAGCCTTCAGATAGCACTGACACCCAGATGTTCCTGAATGGATGGTTACACTCCATGGAGGTATCACCTCAGTTAGCAAAAACTCCTCCATGCCCCTGGCACACGGGCCTAAAGTCACCCAGGCAAGCCTCTCACCCAGCATCACAGGTCTGTTGGAGTTTCCCGGACACCTAAAACCTCCTGCAGAGAAGAGCTTTACATTTGCAGATGGCATGTATTTGAATGGTCACACAGAGGCTCTCTGGTAGGTAGAGGTCAGAGATGTCCCTAAATATCCTCATGTGTACACGACAGCCCCATGCCACACTAAAGAGGTATGTGAGATCAGAGAAAAATGTAGGACACGGGAGCAGGACTGGAAGTGGAAAAATGGATCGTGCCTCTAAGGGAGGAAGCCCCCATAAGATCCCAATAGTATGAGGCACAGAGAGCCTCCAAGGTTGGCAAACACATCTGCATGGGGGCGGGGGTCACACATCCCAACCCCATGGGGTCAGAAGCCCCAGTGCCCCCGACTCTCCCAAACTTCGCCCTGTGTATCTCTTCATCTGGCTGTTCATCTGTATTCTTTAGCAGCCCGTTTAATAAACTGGTAAACAGGAATGTCTCGCTGAGTTCTAGGAGCTGCTGTGGCAGACTAGTCAAACGTGAGGAAGAGAGCTTCAGACTTGTACCAAGCTGGAAAGAAGTTGTGGGCCGTCTGGGGACCTGCTATTTGAAACCAATGTCTGCAACTGGGGCCTGGTAGTCTTGTGGGGCTGAGCCTTATCCTGTGGGGCTTGATAACATCTCCGTGTACATGGTGTCAGAGTTCAGTTCAATGTAGGGCAACCAGCCGGTGTTTGAGGAGTGAAAGAGACACACGAGGAGACAGACACGCTGTTGGGAGTGGGGGAAACTGGAGGTGTTTCTAATATTCTAATTCAAGTAGATCTCGAGCCCCGAGTATCAGCAGTGCCAAGGTGGAGAGAGGGGGTTCCAATGCCAAGAGCAGAAACTCTACTTCTTCTCTACCTTGCTCTATTCTAGAAGACCGCGTGTCTTCATTCTAGCCTCTTGATTAAAAACATGGCCTTTCAGGGGAACCTGGGTGGCTCAGTCAGTTAAGCATCTGGCTTCTCAGGTCATGAGAAGACCTGACCATCTCAGGTCATGGTCTCACGGTTTGTGGGTTCTAGCCCTGCGTCGGGCTCTGGGCTGACTGCTTGGAGCCTGGATCCTGCTTTGGATTCTGTCTCTCTCTCTCTCAACTAAATAAACATTAAAAAAAAAATTAAACAAAACACAGCCTTTCCACTGGGGACCCTGCCATCTCCCATGTCACCTTTGATGCACTTGCTAAATTACCATCTATTTTTTATAAGGATTTATCACCTCTTCCTATTTTACATGACTTCGAGCTTCCCGCATTCAAACCTTGTTCTCTTGCCTGGTTACGGGGAAATTTTAAATTCTTACAAATTGTCATCCCTATCTACTTACTATTTGAACTATTACCGTGTATTCCGAAAATCTTTCTCTGCTACTCACAACAAAACCCTTCAGTAACCGTTTACACAATTCTTTCAATATAAACTCCACTCTATAAAAGTTTCAAAGGAGGAAAGACTGTACAAACCAGAATATCAGTAGTAGCATACTTAAAATAGTGACACCAATCATGTTATTGTTTTATATAAAGCATATATATGCTTCTCTAGGTTTTATCAAAATCTCATTACAAATATCTGATATTCTGTCATGAATTATCACTCTTTCAATTCCTCTTCTCTTAAGCAACATTTCCCATCTGGATGGCACAAACTTCCCTATTTAATCTCAAACTCAGCTCATGTGAACTATGCTAATAGTGTTTTTTGTTAATATATTGGAGTAATGATCTGTGTCACAAGTACATTGTTTACAATACGCTTACAGGATCCATTGGCCACTTGTATTAACATAGACTGGCTTTAAAACACCCAGCAAGAATTGCATAACACCATTCGCTGGCTCTATTGGTAGCATAATCCATAATGTGACCGCATATTTCACCAAAGCATTAGTGGTATGGTTGTTCAGATGTTATGTGTCTGCAATTACATTAAATCTAAAAACTTCCCCCAAAATGAGCTTAGTCATTGTGTAACGTGGTTTTGTTCCTTGAGTAAACCTGTGAAACACTAATTACATCCTGTTCTCTGTTGTTCGTTTCTAAACGATCAGAGGAAACCAGGTCTGGCAACTTAGACAATTGCAACATAAAACCACTCGTCAACACCCTTCAGTTAATTGTAAACTAGAGAACTCAGACCAAGCTCTTTGTTCAAAGGAAGTGGCAAAGCTAGACAAAATAATGTTTTTAAAAGTGTTGCGGTGGTCATTGGGCCAATATCTGGGGCATTTAGGGTAGATTTTCTTCTAGGGTTGTCTCCCAATACTTGCAGAGGTTGAGAAAACTTTTCAATAGCCTCATTGATTTAAAGAGGAAAAACGGAGTGCAATGCCCACAAGCATCGATAAAGCTCCCATGCTTCTTGGTTTGAGACTCCTAAATGCTGTATCTTAGGAGTAAGTGTAATCTACTCCAAATCTGGCTGGCACCAGAACTAAGCCCCAGTGAACCCCATGTAATACATCATCATAATCTGGGATTAGCAGTGCTAACTAGCTACCCAGTGGCAGCAGATGCAAATTTTTTTCTGGATGAAGAAGATTATTCATATTTTGTCGTGGATGATGTCTGGCAGTGAATTAGAAATGACTAGGTACTTAGAGAAACCCACATCACTCAAACCAAGAAAAAAAATAGGGACGCCTGGATGGCTTAGTCAGTGAAGCGTCCGACTTCGGCTCAGGTCATGATCTCACGGTTCGTGGGTTCGAGCCCCGCGTCTCGCTCTGTGCTGATAGCTCAGAGCCTGGAGCCCACTTCAGATTCTGCGTCTCCCTCTCTCCTCAACCCTCCCTTGCTCACACTCTCTCTCAAAAATAAACATTAAAAATTTAAAAAATAAATAAAATACAGCCATAGGGATCCACTCCTTTCTGTAATTAATAGGAACATCAAAAATAAGGTTTTCATGTACAGAAGTTTCAAAAACCACACAGGCAAAATCGGCCAAATTAACATATGCAGTATATTGCATTTGAAAAAAATGGAGACTATGCGTTCATCTCAAGAATATGTGGAATTCCTGGGGCGCCTGGGTGGCGCAGTCGGTTGAGCGTCCGACTTCAGCCAGGTCACGATCTCGCGGTCCGGGAGTTCGAGCCCCGCGTCAGGCTCTGGGCTGATGGCTCGGAGCCTGGAGCCTGTTTCCGATTCTGTGTCTCCCTCTCTCTCTGCCCCTCCCCCGTTCATGTTCTGTCTCTGTCCCCAAAATAAATAAACGTTGAAAAAAAAATTTTTTTTTAAAAAAGAATATGTGGAATTCTTACAACATTTTTCATGTTTTGGCTATACAGCAAATGCCAACAAAGTTAAAAACAATTGCAAGCATGCAGAATATATGGACCATAGGCCAATTCCCAGCCATCAACAGTCAAATACAATGAGAAAATTAGTACGCTTGAAAAAATAGGAAAGCATATTCTTAAATGCTACGTATCGAAAAGAAGTCAGAGAGTATCTTAACTAGATGGTGAAAATGTTCTATCTTCCTAGGATAGAGACTTAGATCAGTGCACAACTACTTTTTTGTGGTTACATGCGGATATGTGTAATTTTGGCTAAAACTTTCCCTCTGTTTCTGCATGAAAGACATCCAACACTCTCTGAGTTGAGAATAACACCTGGTAGCCTTTTGTCAATATTTCCATGCAACCCTTTGGAAACATGTGCCAAGACAATCAAAAAGAATGAAAGATGTTGAAATTGAAATATAAAACTGTCACGTACAGATGTAGTTGTGTATGTAAAAAATCCAAAATATTTTACACAACAATGGTAAGAATAAATAATTTTACTGGTGTTGCTCAATACAACGCAGATGTATAGGTTTTTATTAATTTTAACTATACACCAGCAACAAAATGCAAAATACATGCTATCCATATATCACAGAATTGAACATGTACCTGTAATTCTAACAAAAGATGTGCAAGATTCCATGATCTCTACAAAGATTCATACAATATTAAGGTAAATAAGAATATAGAAATAATGTATGCAGTGTGCCTGGACTAGAAAACACAATACAATAAAAATATCAATGTTCCTTCAAGTTGATGTATGGATTAAATATAACTGTATATACCATACTGGCTGGAGATGCTAAAATTTGTGTGAATATCCAAGTGATCAGGAAGAAGAATATATTGGAGCACCTGGGTGGCTCAGTCGGTTAAGCATCTGACTTTGGCTCAGGTCATGATCTCAGTTTCTGAGTTCCAGCCCCGCGTCAGGTTCTGTGCGGACAGCTCGTAGCCTGGATCCTGCTTTGGATTCTGTGTCTCCCTCTCTCTCTGCCCCTCCCCTGCTCATGCTCTGTTTCTCTCGGTCTCAAAAAAATAAATAAAACATTTTAAAAATTTTAAAAAGAGGAATATATTCTTGAAGGAGAAGAAAAAAAGGGTGGTAAGCCTACCCTTCCTTACTGTACCACTTGAATGTGCTATAAAAAGGCAATCCGCTATTGGCAAAAGAGATTAAGCAGATCAATGGAATGACAGAGTTCCAAACAGACATACAAAGGTTTCTGATCAAAGTGAAATGGCAGAGCCCTGGAAGAAAACAATGGTGTTTTTGAGACATAGTGCTGGTTCAAGAGGTCCCCTGAAGAGAAGGAAATGTATCTAGGCCTACACACCACACTAGACACATGAACTCCTCGTTGATTCCGGCTCTGGATGTGCACACTCAATAGCTCGTCCAGCGTACAACATGAGAAAATAACTTTATTGAGATCTGCATAAGGAAGAAGTGGTTCAAGAGGACTCAACTAGCACTGACCATAAAGGGAAAGACTAATACATGAAATTGAAAGACAGCTACAAGTTTCTATTCATCAAGAGTCATCATTAAGAAGATGAAACACGAAACCACATAGTGGAGAGCAAGAGGTAGATGATAGATAAAAGACTGGTAAATCGGTAGACAGGTATGTATAGACTTCTATTACAACGGAAAGACTATTGTCTTTATCGTGGGCTGTCCAGTTGCCCCAAAAGTTTGCTTCTTCACAAGGTTCAAAGGAGTGATGCATTTTACGAGCATATGCATCATGAATGAGCAAGGCAAGCGGTTGTGAACATTTTAAAGCATATTACAGACGCAGCGTATCACAGAATAGGGCAAAGATCACGCTCAGTTATTTGTACTAAAAAGGCAAAGGGTCACGTCATCCACTGCCTCCCTCAAAGTGAACACTTCCAGAACTGCAACATCTCCTCCGTGCAACTTCCCACATAATCTTGGGCATTTCGCTCCTTGTGCCCAGTATTATATTTGTGAGAATAGTGCAGGTTGGTGAACACGTTTTCATGGCGGAGCTGTATTACATAGAACACCATTTATTAATCCATTTTACTGTGGATGGACCGCTCTCCCATTTTGGAGTGGTCACAGGTAACACTGCAACGTTTTGTTTTTTTAAACCTCTCTACAGGTACACATATGTGAGTGTTTTGGGAGGGGTGTATACATAACCACAGAATTTCTAGATTACATGATGTGGTAGGTGGCATTACCACCCTGAAAGACATCCATGTCCTAATTCCAAAAACCTGTGGATATGTTCCCTTACGTCTTCTTGGTCGCCCTGTCTTCCTCTTATACGGGCGCTCTGATTACATTGGACGCTTCCATATAACTCCAGATTCAAGATGGAAAAAGAAAACCCAAAGGTTTAAAGCAGCCTTTAAAATGTCTGTTTCAACCTATCTGCAAATAACTGTTGAAAGCACTTGTAGCCTACTTATACATCACTGGGCTAATTAAGGGAAATCGTCCACCATTATTTTTTTTTGATCCAGGTTTTATGAGCCCCGAGTCTAACAAAAGTAAGTGTGACAGGCATTAACCTTCTAACAGGAGTTGATGTCCAAAGGGGCCATCATACGGTTCTCTGCAGAAAATAACTGTGCACTGAGCACACGGTCAGCATTCTTGATTCAAAGGACCTCAGCAGACACGTGGGTATTTTCTTAAAGGTAGTTTGGGGAGAAGCACATGTGATCTTCCAACCAGATGGACAGATGTCCTGTGCAAACACACTTCAAAAGACATGAGTTCTAATGAAAACACACACTCTTAGCAATTGATACAAGCGTGAGCATTTCTAGATTTTCATTTTCTCAAACTGAAATCAGGGGGAAAAAATTACTGTTGTTTCAAAGGACAGTTAATACAAATATCAAACTAAGTGTGGAATTCTCCAAAGAAAAAACTATAGAGATTTCTAATCTAAATGGTTTACCTCAATCACTTTATTAGATTATCCTTAGATTTCTGACTAATTTATTAGACTTATCTGTTATAAAGATTGACATCAAATGTAACTGTGTATCATTTCACTGTAAAAATCTTCTATATGACATTCCTGTCATATTAAGGGTGAATATAAAAATCATTTAATACAATTATAACTTTAATATATGAATATCCTAGTATTTAAACATCTCTGGAGATCTTCCTTTTAGTCTTGGTCATGTTCATCCAGGAAAAGGACAAGCTGCCCTGGAGAAAGAAGGCTTAGGGGAAATTTTGAGTTTTGCCACATACCAATTCATTAATTCTAGGATATTTCTTCAAGCATACCCTTTCTCCATTAAACAGTTCTTCATCTAGGGGCGCCTGGGTGGCTTAGTCAGTTAAGCATCCGACTTCAGCTCAGGTCATGGGTTCAAGCCCTGCATCTGGCTCTGTGCTGATAGCTCAGAGCCTGGAGCCTGCTTCAGGTTCTGTGTCTCCCTCTCTCTCTGCCCCTCCCCTGTTTGTAATCTCTCAAAAACAAACGTTAAAAAAAATTAAAAATCTTAATATGTTCCGCATCTATGAATTGCCTGGAGTCTGGACACTGGGTGAAACGTTATGATTCCCCACTATATTGAATGTTGCTTTTGCCAAACAGATCTAGAAAATGTCTTGCTTTCTATCTCAAGCAGCATCTATCAGGCTACTGCATTTTGTGAGGTCCAATGATCAAGTAGCCATTGTTAGAGACTGAATTCCTACACGTTGTTACTTTTCCGGGGGTATAGTTTCCTCAGCCCTGTAGACTCCACTCTCCCAGGACCCCTTTACTCACAATGAGATCAAGAACTGAGTATGGCTGCCATCTTAAAAAAACAAAAAACAAAAACAAAAAAAACACCTTAGGAAAATCTTAAAAGCAAAATCTGACAAGATGAAACTGTCTTCAGTTAACAAGACTATGTCCCAGAACAAAATTCCAGAATATTTACTGAAATATCTATAACTTGGTGTACCTGGGTGGCTCAGTCAGTTAAGCACCCAACTTCAGCTCAGGTCTTGATCTTGTGGTTCATGAGTTCAAGCCCCGCGTCAGGCTCTACGCTGATGGCTCAGAGCCTGGAGCCTCCTTCAGGTTCTGTGTCTCCCTAAGTTGTGCTCAGTCTCAAAAATAAACATTAAAAAACAACTTTAATATTCATAACACTAACAAAAAACTCTTGTCAAACTAGAAATCTATACCAAGCAAAAATATCTTTCAAAAAACAATGAAAACTTTTTTGTTTTGGACATACAAAAATCTGAAAGATTCATCACAAGCAGATCTGTAGTATAAGAAATTTCAGTTCAAAGTGAGATTATGCCAGATAGAACTATGGATCTAATCAAAGCAACTGAGAACTACAATGATAATATGTGGGTCAGTGTGCCAGATCTTTTTTATCATTTAATCTCTTTAGTAGATAACTGAATATGTAAAGAAAAGTTAAAACGCTGTGGTTTATAGCATATGTAAAATTATAATGCATGACAACATGGCACAGAGGGAATACAATTATTCCAACATTTTTTAAGTTTTTATCTATTTTTGAGAGATAGAGCACATGAGTGGGGGTTTAAGGGAGAGAGAGAGAGGGAAAGAGAGAATCCCAAACATGCTGAGTGCAGAGCCCGATGTGGGGCTCGAACCCCACGATGTGGGGCTCAAACTCAGGTCATGACCTAAGCCGAAATTGAGTCAGATTTCAGTCGGTTAACTGACTGAGCCACCTAGGCGCCCTACCAACATTCTTTTATTATTCATGAGATAACACCGCCAGAAGGTAAATTGTAACAAGTTAAAGACTTACACTACAAAGAAGGTCATTTCATAATAAAGGGTTCAATTCATGGAGGATATAACATTCTTAAAAATTTACATGTCTAATAGAACTTCAAAACACTAAATACTAGAAGTAAAAATTAAATTGCAATGAGTAAGAGATTTCATTTTCCCTCTTTAATAATTGATAAAATGAGAAAATCAGTAAGTATATGGAAGTAAATAAGAGATTGGGACAAATCCCCTAGTCTTACTTTCGTAAGAGCTCCAGTTTTTGAAACATGTGGATTCAGGTATAATGGAAATACACTAAATGGCACATAAAGTGCATAACTGGATATTTTGATGTATATGGACAACCGTGACAGCAAAACCCACATTTCCCTCCTTTTCTTGGTAATTTCTCCTATATGTCCCATCTACCCCCCCCCCCCCCCACCTTGTCAAAGAGCCTTGATTCAAGGAGGCAATCAAGGAAAACTACAAAATATCCCACACTGTGTGACAGGAATGATAGGCACACTAACATTCATTTGTGGGGATGCAGCTAAGGAAGTATTAGAGGAACATTGATAGCTCTATATACTTGGAGCAGAAAACAAGTGTATTGTTATCCACCAAGTTCCATCTCAAGAAGGCAGTCCCCCCACCAAATTTTTTAATTTATAAAGGAAAGAATAAAGAGAATAGAGGCAATTGACTATCCACTATCCATGGAGTCTTGGCAACGTGTGGCAAGGACAGGATGATGCATGTGGCAGCATGTGTGGTGGCTGCTGATAATGAAGTGGGAGAAGGAAGGTAAACACAACCTGCCAGGATGCTACAACACATACACTCACACACTGTAAACTACGTGCATCCCAAATACAAAGTCCTATATTACTAAGTGACCAAAACATGATGCATGAAACGCATGAAAACAAACCACTTTCCCCTAAAGACTGCATAGAAAGGTTTTCAAAGTCACAAGGTAGGAAAACAAGGAAATTAACAAAGATAACCATATAAACCAGAAAGAAAGGGATTTTTGTCACATGAATTCCTCCGATTGGTTCTTGTTACTTCTAGATCAGCAATGGGTAGAGGTCATGGATTCTTATTTAGAATGGGGACTGAAAAAAAAAAAAATGTGTCCACTACCCTCGTTTCCAAATCAATAGATTCTAACGTGCTAAGAAACACTTAGGACAACCCAGCAATAGAAGGCACACTATTTCTCAGAGAAGTTTATAGTTAAAAAGTCGTTTTTTTTAAGAACCGTATTTAAATTCAGCACTGCAGTCTAGGTAATAGTCTTCTCCATAAAATATGTGAAGGTCATAAAGATGTTAACTTTTTTTTCCAATTCAAATTTATTCCTTGGAATGCCTAAATATTTTTTTAGAAGCTTAAGAATATTTACAAATAGGGGCGCCTGGGTGGCTCAGTTACACATCCGACTTCAGCTCAGGTCATGATCTCCTGGCCCAGGAGTCTGAGCCCTGAGTTGGATTCTGTGCTGATAGCTCAGAGCCTGGAGCCTGCTTGCCATTCTCCCTCCCCCTTTCTGCCCCTCTTCCACTCATTCTCCCCACCCCCTCTCTAATAAATAAATCAGCTTAAAAAAAGAAAGAAAGAAAGAAAGGGACACCTGAGTGGCTCAATTCGTTAAGCTCAGGTCATGATCTCACGGTTTGGGAGTTCAAGCCCTGTGTCTGGCTCTGTGCTGACAGCTCAGAACCTGGAGCCTGCTTTGAATTCTGAGTCTCGCTCTCTCTCCACCTGTCCCCTGCTCACATGCTCTTTAAAATAACATTAAAAAAATATTTACAAGTAATCAATATATTTCAACTCTACATGCCAAGCAGAACATGGTCTCAAATTACTTCTATTACAGGTTTTATATTTAACTATTAAAATAGCATTCACATACATTACTACCATAAGATCCTGAGCCCTCAGCAACATGCTTTGAAGATCACCATAGAAAATACATTGCTTTTCCATTTTTATCTCCTTTCACTTGTTATATGCCCCGAATCTCTGGGCATTACAATGCTATTTCATCTGGTTGTGTCATCTTTATGAAACCGAATTGTGCCGATTGACTTTGAGAAACCTGCTTTGTTCGTGGGCTGGGGCTGGCCGCGATTTGCTTCAGGATCTGGAAGCTTCTCATCCGTTGCAGGGACAGGCTGGTGGCCATATCCACACATCTATCCCTGTCACAACAGATCTATTCACAGACGACTCTGAGCATGAAAAGCCCCACTGCATATTTGTAACCCATTTTTTCAGGGCATTTCCAGTTTCACTGCAAAAGATTACCATCTACAGAGTCTATTCCCCAAAGCTGAACTGGCTTATCATTCCCCACATTATAAACAGGGCTTCAATCTTCTTGGCCATTTTCCTTAAATGGAACATTTCAGAAGCCGAGATTTTGATGATAATAGTGGCTGGTAGGAAATAATGCAAAAAGAGCATTCAAAAAATATATAAAAAGAGAGAGAGAGAGAGAGACACTAAGGGATATACTTTTCACCAAGTTTTATAGATCTTGAAATTTTTAACGAGAAGCCTACCTGATTAGGATAAAAAATTTCACTTCATACAGGTAGACATAATGAAAAGTTGAGCCACTCACTGGCAAACAACACAAAAACTATCTCATTCCAGCTCCCAGAGATAAATGCTATTTAAACATTCTCAGGACACCTGGCTGGCTCAGTTAACAGAGCATAGGACTCTTGATCTCGAGGTCATGAGTTCAACCACATGCTGGGCAGAGAGATTACCAAAACATAAAAAAATAAGATTCTCATCTATCTTTCTGAGAAGATTTATACATGAGGAGACCTACATTCGTGATAACTAGGTGAACTCTGCAGTGTGTAATGAGATACTAAGTAGATGGTCCTCCTTCGGCTGGGACTTTTGAGGTTGTAAAGTCGTGCTCACATCTTGCTTACCCCCTTTGCACCTGTCCTCTGGCATGGACCACCTCAGCCACAGAGACTCAAGAACACCCCCCCCCCCCCAAGATCCTGGGCCACCTGCATGCACAGTGGTACGTGCAATCATCCCCACTGCCTGGCCTGCACACTCCAGCCACTGAAGATGCTAAGAACTCAGACAAGCACTTCCTATGCTCAGGGGAACCACCTTGCTGTCCTTAACCATCAGCTTACCAGGTGGAATTTCTACTCAGGCAGAAAGCCAGGCTCGTGCCATGTAAGCCCTTCTTTTCTTAGACACCCGCCATCTTGGGTGCCTGTTGGCCAAGGTCAAAAAAGGGCTGGCTGGTAGAACTTGTCATTTTTATGGCTGGTGGACGAAGGGTCCCTCCATCATAGCTGGAAAGAGACATTCTAGCACACTCTGTCCATTCCATGTTAAAGGTGGTGAATGACAAGGAGTCTTCTGTTCCCAGAAATACCATGGATGCATTTTTTGTACAAACACGCACATTTAAAACACCTATAATATTGCATACTCCATACGTTGAAATGCATACCGAGGAAGACATAAATGTAAGGGAAATTCTTGAGGGTCAGAAAACCAGGATGTTTAGATCAGGCAAGTCATGACAGGGGACTTGCACCAAGGATCTCCTGCTCCTGCTATAGAATTTGCAACTTTTTAAAGTTTAAGTTTGCGCCTCACTTTCTCACTTAAAACTTCTGGACCTGAAGTTAAGACCATGGTCTGAAGTTACCCAGTCTTGGCATATGACTGATCTATTCTATTTCCATCTATTTTGATCACTTGTTTATCTGGATTGTTTACTCCATATAGAGTTTTGGGATTTACCTGTTTCGCAGGACTTTATTTTTAACTCAAGGTAAGATTCTTGTTCGTACAAATTGTGAGTAGATCTTCTCAATGGCTCCTTGGTACCTGGGAAGTTTCCATGGTCTTGAGAAGGAATTACATAAGAATTTTCGTCATGAGAAATGCTGGCTATGGGCAGTTTTCTCACGTCAACCCATTTGCTAATGACTGAAATATGCTGTAATTTAGGAGGTAAACAGTTTCATGAAAATGTTCCCAAGGTCTCTTGTATTTGGGGGATTTGGAGCTCAAGAAAACACCAGCTTCTGTATTTAAGGACGTCTTGAGGGGCATCTGGGGGGGCTCAGTGGGTTAAGCATCCAACTCCAGCTCAGGTCATGATCTCAGTTTGTGGGTTCGAGCCCCGTGGTGGGCTCTGTGCTGACAGTGCGGAGGCTGCTAGAGATTCTGTCTTCCTTTCTCTCTGCCCCTCCCCTGCTCTCTCAAAAATAAACAAACATGATTAAAACTGTTTTTCCCCCAGACTTAGATATGTTGCAATTTCTATACCCCTCAACCACACCATGTTTAATTTCTCTAATCTAAGAGAATATAGAGTCTTGTACTTGATAAAAATCACTAGTTTTCTTCCCCCACAAGAATTGCAAGAAAGGGTGTGTATCTTCCTGTCAGATCTATTGCTAATTGTAGCCTAGAGGAGTCCTTTGTATTAACTACTTTGCCAGGAGACACAGCCGTATGTTTTTCTATTGGTCATCAAAATTCCCTGCAAAGGCCACTTGGTTCTGTGTGGGAAACAAAAGAACAGATTGGTTGAGCGACACTAAAAATGTCTCCTAAGCTTTTGGGTGGAAACTTGTTTGTCCAAGAGCTTCTGAAGTCCAGCACAAGGGTCTTTAGAAAAGCCCCATCCATGCTGCTAGTGAACATTTCACCACCGTGCAAGGGATTCAATTCCTATCATTTCAGATCATTCCTACTGTGCACGAAGGAGCCACGACCAAGTTACTTTTGAGAGTCCAACAAATGGTTTTGTTCCTGGGACGAAGTTGGGTATTTCCGTAACACATGCCCACATGCCGCGTAGAGAAGGCAGGTGGTATTGTTTGGAAACACATAAGAGAGTCGACAAGAGATTAAGCTGGAGAGGGTGATGGTCCCAGCCTTTTATATGCTGTGAGGGCAGATCACACAGGATGCTTTAATTACAGGAGCCCCTGCTGACGCTCTCTGGTCTCTTGAAACACGCGGCAATAAATTAGGCTGGGCAGGATCTTCTCCCGGGAAGCTGTCTGGGTTCGGCTTGCTTTCCAATTCTTCATCACAAGAGAAGCTCAGAGCGCCCCTCGCAAACCTCAGATGTCACCGTTTGGATCACAGCTGGGCAAGTCTGTCTGATGACCTGCGCTTCATCATAAATGAAACGTTTATTCTTTTTTTCCTTCCATTAAATGTCACCGAATAAAATATCACATTTAAAAGTGGTCTGTTCTACAAACGTACAGGATATTTTATTCATATGAACTGTTGAAAGGGTAGCAGGCAGTTGGTTTCCATTTGAAGGCATGGCAGATCTACCTTCTGAAATTTAAATCCTTACAGAATGGGTCAAACTAGTAGCTAAAAGGATCGTCTTTGCAGCTAGAAGGCTCTGGAGGAAATAAAAAGCTGGACATCAGAGAGTACATAAATTCAGTGTTTGGCATGAATGGGCTTATAAGTGCACGGACCTAAAGGGCAGAAGGGAACACGACGTTCTTTCCAACCGGTAAAAACAAAAACAATTAGTCAAGATGATTATGTATTTATAGGCATCAATGCTTGTCAATTTCAAGAACAATTAATAACTGACCATTTTCAAAACAGTATGCCTAGCCTTCCCCTCCCCCCCACCTTTATTTAAAAAAAATTTTTTTAATGTTTTTATTTTTGAAGGAGAGAGAGACAGAGCATGAGCAGAGGAGGAGCAGAGAGAGGGACACATAGAATTTGAAGGAGGCTCCAGGCTCTGAGCTGTCAGCACAGAGCCCGATGTGGGGCTCGAACTCATGAACTGTGAGATCATGACCTGAGCCGAAGTCGGATGCTTCACTGACTGACCCACCCAGTCACCAACCCCCAATGCTTTTTTTTTTTTTTTTTAAAGGAGAAGACATCTGTCTGGTTCTGGACTAATGCTGGATGTTAAGGGGTGGCCCTATTGCAAGAATCCTGATTCAGACAGAACTTAGACCACATTAGCCATATGTTCAGCTCCAAGGTGGCTGTGCTCGGACAGTGTAGGTGTGCTGACATTAAGAGAAAGCATTCTTCCTGTTTGCCCCTTTGATCATGGCTTGCCCTGATCAGCATAAAGAATTAGGTAACAGAAAGTAACATATGTGATGGACCTCCAACCTACTGGATTTCACGTAAGGGAGTCCTAGAAGTTTGCTTTCCTACAGAGTATTTCATCACACCCCATTTGGATTGAGCAGCAGGAGACAGATCTATGGGGAGGAGAGGACCATGGTTTTCTGAGGACACTGCCAATGAACACAAGAAATTTCACCGTGGTTCCTGGCTTCGGAAACGAATAACTCCAAATATATGCATAGTTTTGTTTGAACAACAAGCTATAACAAGCAGAGAGGATCCCATAGAAAATTTGGGCAGAAAGGCTATATATGCAATCAATCTGGACTGTGTTCACATCAGGTATCTCTCAGTCCCATGTTACAGCTCTTTACTCTTCAATGAAAGGCCATACTTTTCACATTACATCACCTCAGATTGAAACTTGACAAAATAAGGTTGCCTTCTTTTCGTTGCCAGCGTTTCGTCCCAGAAAGTTATATTCCTCTCTGGCAAAACCTGAACCCTGTACTCCAAGTCTTATATTTGGAAAGGGAAATATTGTAAGTTGCCTTCAAGATGAATAGACTGATAGGCGGACTATATACGTCAACCTATGTATAATACATAGGATGATTTATAGTATATAGGTAGTATATTGGACGTATTGCCAACTCTGTACAACCTAGATCAACTCTATAGGAGAGAACGTTGTATATGATAAGCTGTCGTTACTTTTATTTCTTGAGGATGGGGATTCTTAAACGCAAAACTTCATTCCTGGGGCAAGATTTGAGCAGACCCACCCCCATAAAAATCCCCTTCTCCCAATCAGATGGGTCTCCTATTTTCCCTACTGGAAAATATTTCAACTGGCCCAATTCACAGTTCAACGGATGTCCGAGTTGGTTCCTAATATGCATACCACTCTTTCTCAGCTCACATTTATACAAACTCTCCCTGGAAGACTGACGGGTTAGGGAGTGCAGTGATTTTCACATAATGAGATCTAAATGATTATTCCCTAGTATCATACACCCAATTGACTACCAGAAATATCAGCCTCCGTCAATTACGTCATTCTCTAAATCCTGCTTTTTCCAAATTTACTTCTGGATTTCACATTTGACTACAATATGTATCACGTTCTACATGGCCATTAATCATCTTTAAGTCCAGATTTTGGCAATATTCATAGGACGGATCATGGCAGCATATCTAGTCACCTTTGCTACCCAGATTTACTACAGCTGGACAAAGCCATCAGAAATAACCAAGCCAGGTAAGTTTTCACTGGATTTCATATCCAACGAAAACTATTTCTATGAAGTTAAAACTATAATCGATTTAGAATAACACATTACTTTCCAAGCAGAGTTCCATGTGAGGTCGAAAATGTTTTCTCTGTTCCACAAAATAGATCTGAGGAACCTACATTTGGGGATGTTATCTCTAAAAGTCATCTATTGCAATGTATATTATTTCTCCATGTTTACATAAAAGCAGTATTCAATAAAGGAGCAGGTTCCATGAGTTCCTGTTTTCCAGATCTATAAAGCTTTCCAAAATGAACAAAATGGAAAATAGCATGCAAATAAATCAATTAAATTGTGCAGTTCGTTACCAGCAAATTCTAAAGAGTGCAAACAACTCATACCTCAGGGGTATAGATGTATTTGCAACCACATACAATGAACTGTCAAAACAAGTTTAACAGAAGTCAGTTAGTGAATCATGTGAGAAATTCTTACTAATTGGAATAAAAATAATTGGTTTGTTTAAGCCATGCACAAAAGTTTGGGACCCTCGTCACCATAAAATCTCAGTAAAAAAAATTGTAGCAACTTTGGTCCTAATTTTTGTTTCCTCTGCAAATTAATGTTCATTTGAGGAAACACATACATTTATTAAATTTACATAGTATTTTGCCACATAACACATGCATTTTTGGAGTTCTATATTCCTGAAAAAGAACTCCTAAGAAGGGAAGTTAATATCCCCTTATTCAATGTAAACTTTACATATCATGTAAATCATGTAAATCATGTGGATATTTTATGTTGTTTAAATTATCTGTAAATACAGGATTTTAATCTTTGGATAAGTTTCAAATAATGTTAATTATTTTAATATTCCATCTGTGCAGGAAAATTTGCTGACAGAATAGGCTATCTTTTTACAATTTGGCGATGTGTAAACTCAAACTTAGTATTTATCTTATGTAAATATTGTATACCTATAAATTACATGCTTATGTTGTTTCAATTTGCTAACTGCATACATTAGCCTCCTTTTAAAGCCATGTTAAAACCTATTCCATTCTACGTATGGCAACATTTTTCTCAGGAGATAAAGCAGTAAGTAGAGAATAAGGCAAAGGAAACAGGATGGTCAACTTCTGCTTAAAAACATGTTTTCCAGGGGCACCTGGGTGGCTCAGTCCGTTAAGCATCCGACCTCAGCTCAGGGCATGATATCACAGTTTGTGGGTTCAAGCCCCATGTCTGGCTCTGTGCTGACAGCTCAGAGCTGGGACCCTGCTTCAGATTCTGTGTCTCCCTTTCTCTCTCTCTCAGTGTCTGTCTCTCTCAAAAATAAATAAACATAGAAGCACCTGGGTGGCTCAGTTGGTTAAGCATCCGACTTCGGGTTCAGGTCATGTTCTCACCATTCATGAGTTTGAGCCCTGCATCGGGTTCTGTGCTGACAGCTCAGAGCCTGGAGCCTACTTTGGATTCTGTGTCTCCCTTTCTCTCTGTCTCTCTGAAGAATAAATAAAACAGAGGCGCGTGGGTGGCTCAGTTGGTTAAGCATCTGACTTTGGCTCAGGTCATGATCTCATGGTCTGAGTTTGAGCCCTGCGTAGGGCTCTGTACTGACAGCTCGGAGTCTGGAGCCTGCTTTAGATTCTATGTCTCTCTCTCTCTGCCCCTCCCTCACTCGTGTTCTGTCTCTGTCTCTCAAAAATGAATAAATGTTAAAAATTTTTCAAAGAAATGTGTTTTCCAAAGTATTTGGACATGTTACATAATACCCAAAACACCTTTTCAAAATCAGCTGCACAGTAATTAAGATACCTACTAGGAAATGTATGTGTGCAACTTTGTGGTCATTCCACACGGAGACCAAACAGAAGTGAATTCACGGGAAGGTCATGATTTTAAATTACTGGATGTTCCTGAGGATCCTTGATGTCTCTGCTCATACCTGGCTCCTGACTCTCAAGGACGTGACCTTCCTGAGTTACCACTTCGCTGCTACTATGGTTTCCTTTGCTTTTAAGTAATTTCTTTCATTAACCTCCTGACAATAATCCAATGTTATGCTGTGGATGTCAAAGTATTTCTCAATGAAACGCAATCATGAACACCGTGACCCCATGTTAGCAGGTTGCTAAGGGATCATAGGACATGTTGGGGGGGGGGCGGGGGGAGGGCAGAAATGAACTAAACATTTGCTGTTGTTTGCTAAGGCTACCTACGGGATAGGTCAGGATGCTTGTAATTGTATCTGCTGCAAATAACTCTCCATAATTTTCTTGAGTCTTCTGTTCACAAAGACTTGAAAACTTTGTATAGTTGTGATAGCATCTCATCCCATAGCCAAGGGAACCGAAAGCTACGTTAATTATAGTGAATTACCTCTTTTCCCCCAATCACTGCATGGTTGCTGCCCTCTCATTCACAGTTCTGTCTAGGTCATTTGATAATACTTGGAAATGTCATAAGCTGATCAGATCTGCATTTTAGCCCATTCCAGTTCTCCTTAAACATTCTTCATCATAAAGAAAAAAAAAAAAAAAAACGGGGTGGGGAGGGCAAGAAATGGTCGTAAAGATTTTTCTCCCCACCGGGTAATTCAAATATTTTCAATAATGATTAAGTGTGGCTTGTGTGTACGTGTGTCTATTTTTTGAGCAGGAAATCGATCTTGTGTAAACCTGGTTATCCCAAATTGGCTGAAAATACTTATGACCCTACACAAATGGGTGAAGTCAACTATTAACTATTAAGATGCCCAAAGGTATCTTTGGCATACAGATCGGCAGATGTTGAAAGAGTTTGATCTCTAGGATCTAGGATCCTAGGATCACGGATTACAAAGGAAACAAATTGAGGAATTATTGGACACTGGAAATTAGTCAACATACGGCAACAGAAGAGGAATACTAAACAGTCTTTCTATGACTACGTAGCTCAAGGCAACAAGAAATTAGTTCAGAACAAATTGCAACAGCAGACAGCCTAATAAATGACCCTAAAAAGGGCCCATCTGCCCAACCGGGGTCTGGGTTTTTCTGTAAAGACGTGCTGGGGGCGAAGTCTCACACCTCCCGGAGGTGGCCTATTGTGATGGACAAAGCCTTTCTGCCCTGGGACACCTTGCTTTCTCATACTTCTTACAGGACAATGGATTCCCCAAAAACAATCACCTTACCCGTAACTGGAGTCATTTGAAAACATGATAACCTAGGTCCCCATTTCCCCAGACTCAATAGCTCTACCTTCCTAGAACGGTTCACGTATGAGAGGATTTGGATTCCTTATCTTAACCCCCTTCAACATGCTTTGAATACGCTCATCTAAGCAAACACTTCTTCAAAAATGGAACCCAGAACTGAAGGCTATCATCCAGGTATCAACTGACTGAGGAGAGGGAAAACAGGCTTACCGCTAAACGTGAGGGGTTTCTGGAAGGATGCCTTCACGCCGGACGACCTAACCCTGCACATTGGGAAAAGAGCCCTCCGAAGCTTTGTGCACAACATCCCTAGGCCAATTACGAATTATGCTTTCTTTCCCCCTATAGTTATGCTAAAGATTTCCAGACTTACATGCCTATCTCAATAGGCAATTTCTATCTAGACTTTATTCTGTCCATTAACGTAATGGCGAATTCCTTCCAATCTCATGCCATCTTAACGTTTCCCCTAAACATGATCCATACCTTTAAGTTATTGATAGAGGTGTTGAAGAGGCCATATAGGTAAGGGTCTTACTTGTCAAGTTTCTCCCCAAAGAGTCATCTTTTTTTGACATGGCTCCATCACTCACATCACTTTGCGCCAATACTGAATCCTTTGCAATTTTGGGTCTCTATCCCTGTGGATGTAGGGATAACTTCACCACACTGATTTTCTGTAGGCTTTGATAACCACTACTTTCGTATTTTGGTTTTTGAGGATTTCTCCTCTTTCGTGGACCTGTGAAATATGAGTGTCTCCCCCAATTTTCATTCTCATCAACTGGGTTTTCATACCGTTCCACCATCCTTGGATGGGTGCTTGTAGCTTTAGCTCAGTGTGAACTTTAGAGGCACTATCCAACTTTCTAGAGCATGTGTCTACCTGATATCCCATAAGCCATGACAAACAGAAGCTTGGCCCAGACAGGTCTCCGTTCCTACACGTGCAGTTTCCATCAGCGACCATGGAGAGAAACAATGAGCTTACAAGTGAAGACTTTTTTGGTCCTTCATCCCCCAGCAAAATAGCTTAGGACACTAAATGGTCTCCAAAATATTTCTTCAACTCCTCTCATCTGACAAGATGTATCATCTATTTCTCAATTATCAATCCCATTAATCAATTCTTAAATCCATCCACTCTTTGGAAACGAGTTAAGAACTTTCTTCTGCACTCCTATGACTTTTGACAGTGCTATAATCACCAATTTTGAGATAAGGGTTTATTTTTGCCATCGTAGTAGAAATAGATTTTTTTTTTTTAAAGAAAAATGGGCCCTGCTGGGATGAGCACTGGCAGTGTTGTATGGAAACCAACGTGACAGTAAATGTCATATTTAAGAAATAAAAATAGGGATAACATGTATCTATGTACCTTAACACAAAAACTTGTTTATATTGAAAAGAAAGAAAGAGAAATGGGATTCTAGATCAGGAGAAAAACCTACCACACGCCCTTGAAAGAAAGAAGAAGTTGAGGGGTACCTGGGTGGCTCAGTCAGTTAAATGTCTGACTCTTGATTGACGCTCATGTCATGATCTCAAGGTTCAGGAAACTGATCCCCACGTCAGGACTGAGCATGCTTGGGATTGTCTTTGCCCCTCCCCCACATGCATGCCTGCTCTCAAGATAAAATAAACTGAGGATAAATTTTAATCCTCAGGATTAAATGCCCAAACATTGCCCTTCGTTTCTGACATTGGTGATTCATTCTGCTTTTGCTCATGTACACTGAGCGATGTGTTGGTCAACCAATTTAGCCACCGGGTCTGTGGTATTTAGTTACAGGAGCTTGAGGATAAAGACAGAAATCGGTACCAACATGTGCAGTGTCTAATGAATACCTCAAACCTCGGAAGCAGCTTTGGAATTGAGTAATGGACAGAGGCTAGGAGAGCCCAGAGGTACATGCTAGAAAGAGCCCACATCGCCATGAATGGTCCTGTAAAGGGGATTCTTAAGAGGACTCAAGGAAGAGGGAGAAGAGCCACCTTCTTACTGAATCGCTAAGGGGCTGTAAGCAGAGAAAGGTAGGACCCTGGACAGCAGAGCCCTTCTGATGATGTCTCCCACAGAAACAAGGACCTGTTTTTGGACAGTGGACCACACGTGATCCTTGTTTACAAAGTGGCCGTGAATTTGGCTGGACCGAGTTCATGCCCTAGCATGTTGGCAAAGGTAGACCTTGTGAGTGACGGCATTGGATGGTCCACACTTCGTTCGGAAAGAGCTTCAGCTCAAAGAGCAGCCCGGGTCCATGTGAGCAGTTAGCAGACGATGGGGAAACAGAAGTCATTTCAAGAGAAAACCGCTCAAAGAGAAAACAGAACTCGGGCATCTGGAAAGGTCTCAGCTGGTCCATATCCAAGGCAATGGATGGATCAACGTGTCGGGGAAAGAAAGATCAACGTGTTGGGGAAAGAAGCAGGGGGTGGACACAGAACCGACCGATGAGGCATTCGACAACTGTCTAAACAGAAGCCAAGACGGTTGTGCAAGACAGCAGAAGCCTGACCGTGAAGGCAACTGGGATTTGCCCCATTGGGTCTGAGGCTTGGTTCAGGACTTCTTACCGTTTTTCGTTCTTTCCTCGTGCTCCCGTTTGGGATGGGAAGGTCTGTCCTACATCGGCCCCACCACGTCCTTTTGCTAACACACACGGTTTACTCTCCCAGGTTAACAGCTGGGGACGATAAGCCTCAGGATGAACAGGACCTTCAGTCTCACCCAGACCTGACTCACACGTTCAAGATACAGAAGGCGAAAGTAAATTTTCAGACTTAGTAGAGGAAACACCTGAAGAAGAATCCTTTCTCTTCGCGGAGATTTCTTTTTATATCAATATTAATATTCGGCCCTGGCAGAATCCACAACCACCTGTCGTGTATAACACGTCAAGTGAGCCCTAATGCGAGTGCTTTTAATATGAATAGACTTCCGGGATCTCGTTCTAAGCTAAATCTGTAAATGAAAATTCACAGCTGGTAGACATGCTGATACCATCATGAATTAGAGTTACTGAGTCCCACAGTCATTATAATGAAATCCCAGTAATCAATGTTGACTGACTGTCACTGCCCATATGGTAAGGTACCGATTTCCTAGATGCGTGAGACCATCGCTAAAATGCAAAGAACATTAAAAACTTCTGGCATGGAAACCTTTCCACTCCCCTTAATTACGTGTTAATAGTTCACAACGCAATTTCTTGTATTAAAATATCCCACAACGTTGTTCCGTATTTAGGGGAAACCAGGAGTTAGACTCTTGGAGGCTTCCTTCCCCTAAAGACTTAAATTCAAAGCCAATGTCTGTATTATCGTGTGAAAATGCACGTTTAACATGTTTCGTCGAAGACCTATTGCATCACAGAACCACTGTTTACTTTGTGGACAGGAAAAAAAAAAAAAATCAAAGTTCATTAAGTGCAAGTAGAAATCTCAGCACTGACAGTCAAGCCTGCCGCTGTGTCTCCTGGTCTCCAAGAGGAGAGCTTCCCACTTTTCTTCTGACCTTGAAACCCTCAGCACCTGCCTGACTCCTTCTCAAGTGATGAAATCAACCTACAGAAACTCAAACTACACAAAACCAACAACTACCTTTCCCAGAAAGTTTAGTGTTAGGCGCCCAGTATTGGTTTTCCATTGTTATTATCACCAATTAGCAAAGACTGCATAGCTTAGAAGAACAGGGTCACCTTACTGTGCTGGAGATTCATGGTCCACGC
>NW_024412465.1:3374729-3389594 GCF_014898765.1 Herpailurus yagouaroundi | reverse complement strand
AGGGGGCGGCGCCACGCAGGGGGCGGCGCCACGCAGGGGGCGGCGCCACGCAGGGGGCGGCGCCTTTCACCCATGTAGACCGTATTGAAAACTATATTAGACACACCTGTTGAGTACAAATACAGGTGCTACTGTATGAAACCAACAACTTTAAAATCAGAGTGATGTTTCCCATCTTTAATTGTATCATCAGAGAAATTTGGGAATTAAATCCTGTCCAGAAAATGCTGGGAAATAAAGTAGCTTCTGTGTAAATATGCCAGCAATCAAACATGGTGTCGCAAGGCCAGTTTCAAGGTTTTGGAATGAAGGAGAATGAAAATGGTAACGGTAAACAGGTGTGACTATGCACAGCATGCAGTTGTTAGGGTCCATATTCCAACATATTGGGGAACCTTTTAATGTACAAATTCTTTCAGGTACAGGAGGTACCAATACTCACGCACGGATATAATGTTAGTATAGATTTAGTATAGAACCAGACCTCATTAAGATAGTTCCAGTAAAAAGAAAGGCAAACTAACAACAACAACAACAAAAAAAAATTGGTATATTCAACGACAAGACATTCCTACCTTTTGCCCAAGCCTAACAAAGGCTTATTTCCCAGTTATTCTAGGAGGTTCACATTGCCCGGATAAGAGGAAACAATCCTGTTCTAAAGGAACTCTGCACACCAGTTTCCCTCATGACCACCAATCTAAAGATCTTTAATAAAGCATTAGAAGATCTAAGTCCAACCTCATATAAATGCTAATACATCAGGATTAAAGGAGATCGATTCCAGGTATGCCAGGGTAGGCTGGCTTTAAGCACACACGTGCGCAGCACGCTCAGGACCCTCTCACGCCAACCTCCAGGCACCACCAGTGACCCACCCAACCAAAAAAAAAACAAAACAAAAAACCAAATGCCAACCACCACCACCAAAACCAACAAATAGACCCAAGAAATTATTATCTATAGGATATCAGACAAGGGATTTTAAAAAAAATGCCACATCCAATCTTGATGAAAATCCTCAGCAAACTAGAAACACAAGAGGCCTGACTCAGCGTTTATGAAGAGCCTCTAAGAAAAATCTACAGCTATGTATAATAATGGCAAGTGACTGTTTTCCCCCAGTATTAGAAAAACAGGGCCAAGGTAGCTTTTCTTGCCTCTTCAGAGTTAAACTAGAATCCCAAATCAGGTTCATGCTGACAGCCCAGTGCCTGGAGCCTGCTTCAGATTCTGTGTCTCCCTCTCTCTGACCTTCCCCCATTCATGCTCAGTCTCAAAAATAAATGAACGTTAAAAAAATTTTAAAAAATAAAAAAGGAAATATTGTAGGATTTCATTTATGGGGCATTCTGGGAAAAGGCAAAATTCTGGAAGAAAAAACACTAGTGAGTGGCCATGTCTGGGGCTGGAGGACTGGGTAATAGAAATATTTTGACTGTAGTACAAATACTAATATTAGGTTTCTTGAAGCTCTGCCTAAAGTCAGTAAGGTTTTACTGTACATATATTCTATTTTTTTTAATGTTTATTTTTTATTTTTGAGACAGAGAGACAAAGCATGAATGGGGGAGGGTCAGGGAGAGGGAGACACAGAATCTGAAACAGGCTCCAGGCTCTGAGCTGTCAGCACAGAGCCCGACGAAGGGCTCGAACTCACGGACCGCGAGATCATAACCTGAGCCAAAGCCGGCCGCTTAACCCACTGAGCCACTCAGGCGCCCCTATTTTTTTTTTTTAAGACAAATAAAAGCAAGGAAGGGACAGAGGGAAAGAAAAACTTAAGGTCCACTCTATACATAGTCCAACACAGGGCTCAATCCCAGGACCTTGGGATCACGATCTGAGCCGAAATCAGGAGTTAGACAGTCAACCACTGAGCCACCCAGTCACCTCAGTAAGTCTGCTTTCAAATCAAAAGGGCAAGAGAGCTATGTTTGCAATCATGCAGTCAAGATCTTTCTTATAGATGGGACAAAAATGGAGCTCTATGGTTTGTTATTTTGGAGTACCCTATTCATAGAGGCAAAAGAATCTCTTTTTAAATTTTTAACATTATTGACAGAGAGAGAGCATGAGCATGGGAGGGGCAGATAGAGAGGGAGACACAGAATCTGAAGCAGGCTCCAGGCTCCGAGCTGTCAGCACAGAACCCAACGCAGGGCTCGAACTCACGAGCTGTGAGATCATGACCTGAGCCGAAGTCGGACACTTAACTGACTGAGCCAACCAACTGAGCCATCCAAGTGTCCCTGAGGCAGAAGCTCTTTAATTTGACGTAATTTTTAAATTCAAAATGAAAATCTTATACTTTTAGGGTACTTAGGTGGCTTAGTTGGTTGAGCTCAACTCTAGGGTTCAGCTCAGGTCCTGATCTCAGAGTCGGTGGGTTCCAGCCCCTTATTAGGCTCTGTGTGGACAGCATGGAGCCTGCTTGGAATTCTCTCTCTGCCCTATCCCCTCTGCTCATGGTCTTGTTCAAAACCAACACCAACACCAACAGTATTATACTTGTATCATCCTTTACATTGGATTCTGAAACAGTTCTATGAGGTAGGTAGCAATTATCATTTTAGGATAGCATAGGACAATGAAATCTGTCACCCCAAATGTGTCTCTTTGGCATACGCATTATTTTAGGCTGATTGCTTTTAAGAAGCAGAAGGCTCACAAATTCCCCTTGACCTTCCCCTAAGGGCCTGAAAGAATTTATATGTAAGACGCACTGCAGGAAAGGAGCAATCGCCGTAGAGACCCACGTAGAATAGGAACCAGGTCTGAGAGACGAAGAACCCCAGCAAAGTCAGTTTCTGAAAATTCCTGTGTCCCATCCCTTCTAGATGGCCCAGCAAACGTTGACCAAACATTTGCCCCCTTTTGTCTTCCTCCACTTTGAGGTCCCAGACCGTAACCACTTCTCAGCTCAGCATGGCCTTAAAGTTTCAGTTGCCCAACCGCCTGGGTGTCTCCTATTCTTACACACATACACGATCATGTTTGATTTTCCCCTGTTCACCGTCTTGTGTCGATTCTTAGACCAAAGAAACCTCGCCGTATAGAAGAAATTTTTCCCTAACACTGGGGAAACACTGAAATCCAAAGGAAGCAATTAAACCCTGAGGAGACAAGAAGTTAAAGCTACAATCCATCTCCGGGTTTTCTTAGCGTATGCGCAGTGTTCTTTCCAACACCCCACAGTTCATTAAGGCTTTGAATCTCTGAAAAGGAAGCGTAGCACACGTTCCTAGAACACAGCTGCATTTGCAGGCGGGCACCCACAGGTGATCGTGGTCGGGGATTGCCTGCCACGATTTTCTTGGAGGCAGCTAATGACAGTCAATACAAATTAGAGCAATTTCCTCAGGATGAGAAATTAACCTGCTAGAGTCTTGCCAAGAAGGAGGGGCTCGGGGGTGGGTATATGTTGTGAAGAACCCAAATCTTCAGGACATTAAAAATAGGTTGCAGTAATTGGAGAGCGAGAGCTGCGTCGGCTCCCTTTCCTGGTTACCCTGGCATAGGCTGGAGCTGTTTATTCAACTCATTACCCTAAATGCACTGAACTGCAATTATTTAGATCTACAACTTGTAGAAGCTGAATCACATGTGCACGGGTTGCTGTTTTCATGTTAAAAAGGCAAGCATCAAGCTATGTTTATTCAATTCGATACAGTCCCCCTAAAGAGCTCTTGGAGAAAACAGCTTAGTGGGAACCCAATGAACAGAACTAGGACCCGAGGAGGTAGTGAGAGCAAGAAAACGCTGTCTAAATCAAGGATAGAGAAGTACAAAATACGGACAGAACGTTGAAGCAGTAAGAATAGGGCCAAAAACCACCACCTCTTAAATATCGTAATGAGCTCTTTATGCAAGTTTCTCCATTGTGCTTGGATTTCTTGATGGACGATCCTTATTTTTTTTCAATCCCAAGCCTGCTGCACAGATGCTCAGAGAAATTGGAAGAGATCAGGAATGAATAGAGGAAAAGACAGAGCGCGGAAGAAAGAAGGAAATGTAGTAGGATGGACATTAACTAGGCATCAGAGGGTTAATGAAGGTGTCAGAGAGGGAGCATTTAAGTTGTGGCTTGAAATTCCAGCTGATTTGCTGTTGGAGCAGGGAGGGTTGCAGAATGCGATAGCAAATCAGTCTCCATCTCATGTGGAAAGAATACCATTTGGCTTGACTTATGATGGAAAGAAACCAACCCTGAGCCAGTGCAGCAAGGCAGGAGTCCCAAACCCCGGCCCCAGCACCTTGCACAACCAGGCACGGATGAATACAAGTACGCTCCAGGACAACCCCTACAGCATTCAGATTGGGAGCCGTTTGGGGATGGGCACATTTCAGGAAGAAAAATCAGGAGCCCACTGCCCATGGCCCATTTTGGCCTCCCTGTCGTACCCATTTTCATTTGTGGAGAGGTCAAATAATATAAGTAGTCTACTCAACCTCTCTTCCCAGTGGTGGGAATCTTTCAGTGAAAGGCAGCATCTGGTCAATGCCAATACCTGCCTGTGGCACATGCTTTCTGAAGCTCCTGGATCCTAAGATTCAAATGCCTGGAAATTGGGTTGATGGTAACTGCCAGTGTCCTAGTCTCCTAGGAGAATCTGACAGAGGAGCTTGTACCACACCAGTTGATAACGGACTCCCAGGTGGAAAGGTGATGGGGGAAGGGTAGGGCAGGAAGACAGGGAAACAAAGATGTAGTCACCCCTGCAGACGATCTTTACTTGGAGCCCTAGGAGACCTGACTCTTTCACAGCTCCTGTTCCCAACATGGACGGGTCCCCCAGACTCAATAAGCGATTGTTGGACACTACTAGGGTGTTCCACATTTCAATTCTGACACTATCTTCCCAGAGATAGTGTCCACATCACAGGTCAAGAGCTCAGTCCCGCAAGACTGCACGCATCCCCCACTTCAGACACCAGTCCTATACCCCAGACTGTTCCCCGTGCTTCCGACCAGATGACTATAGATCGGAGGTTCCGACAACCTCTCTCCTAGGCTTAGTTAACTTGCTAGAGCGGCTCACAGAACTCATAGAAACACTTACCAAGGTTCACCAGCAGGAATCCTCTCCTTACAGGAGAGGATACAGGATATGAATCAAGAGACATCTGTAGAGATTCATAGAACAAGGTCCAGAACAAATGAGCATCCGTCCTCCTGGGGCTCGGGATCCGGGTCAACGGAGGCATATGAAAGCACTCTGACTCCCAAGCGGCCAAAAGCACTTGTCTTGGGTTTTTATAGAGGCTTCATTGCAAACTCATGATTGAGTCACTGGCCATTGGCTGACTCAGTATCTAGCCAAGGTGAGGGGGTGGGACTGAATGTTCTAACCCTCTAATCACCTGGGTGGTCCTCGTGGCAACCAGCCCCTGCCCTTGGAGGGGAGTGGTGTCCAAAAGTCACCCTCCTTAATAACAAGACACCCATTTCACCCTGAGGGCTCTGAAGTGTTTTCAGGAACCATGGAGGAAAACCAAATATATCTAAGCAATACGTTTTGGTCTTGTAATAAACAGATAAGTATTTGTTTTAAATCGTTATATCACTTTGCAGTTCAGTAGTTCTCAGACCAAACGAGCTCCAGAATCACCTGGAAGGCTTGTTAAAACGTGGCGACTGGCCCCAACTGCAGACTTTCTGACTGATGGGCTGTTGTTCGCCCAGCGTCTACACAGTGAAAACCATTATCATCGAGTGTAATTACTTCATCGAATTAATCCCACCTGGAGGAAAACGGGCTGACCTTTTGCATCCTATACCTGTCAGCTGGTGGTTATAGGACATCCCTGGGTGGTGGGATGGCTTAACCTCCTCGATTATAGCAGCCAATTAAATCCCAAAACCAATTCTCCAGGATAGGAGTGAGCCCTTAGCAGTGAGCGTATCGCTGCTGGGACTGGGTATTATGATTATATTTAAATGGATTATTATGATATGGGGTAGAAAGTACAAATATTAGTATTTGTGCTTGAGAGTGACCTAAGGTGTTTGCTCATTTTTGTCATGAATTTGTGTCTGAGTTGCATGAATTCCCAGTAGTTTTGAACATGGTTTGCAATTAGTGGACAGCTTGTTGTCAATACTTATTTATTGAACTGAATTGGGTATGGGAACAAGAGTTTCTCAACCATGGATCTTCTTCTGTGGGCTGTATGTTTCAAACCCTGTGGGAATGTCACATTGTGTTATTTACCACAGACCTATGATATTTTGGACATCTGGTATGTTAGGTCAGTTTTATTGAGGCACAATTTGCCCATGGGGACTTTTGGGAGACGAGTAAAATAGTTTCTTCTGTCTTGTGCCGGTGGTCATGCAATTATCTTTCATTTTTTGTTTGTGTTTTAAATAACATAGGATCTGACACAGTAAAATAACCTCTAAAGTTAAATCTGAATGACACCCCACAAAGCCAACAACATCATGGTAACGGGCACAAAGGCATCCTTGAACAGACGATGCAATTGGTTCTGTTGCATTTCGACGATCTGGGCTGTGCTGCTGTGGTCAATCTGAGTGAGCCAGGAAACATCTCTTCTACTCACAAAGTGCTGTGGCTGGTCCTTCCTCTTGGCATCAACCGCGTGAAGCAGGAGGTTATGACTCTGCATTCTTCACGTGAGGAAACACGGTGTTCCGTAGAGGTGCAGAGTGGACAAGACCAGTAAGTGATGGGCTAGCAGGGCCGCTGACGCTGAATGAATGACCCTACAGATGAAGAAGGTTAAAGCAGCTGCCTTTTGGGATATTGCAAGCAAAAATGAGGAGTGATCTTTTGGGGCTCACATGCCCCTTCTTCTCTCCATCTCATGGGCAACGCCTGGCGGCTTGTGGAACTCGAGGACGGTGGGTTTTCACTTTAATAATGGAGTATTTGAGCACCATCACTAATGTTTTCTTGGCATTCTCTGAGGTGCTTCCTTGGTGCACTGAGTTCTTGAGAACGATTTCTAGGATATCTCCAGGCTACCCTCATTCCTCTGAGAATGTATCTTTGGAAAATTAACATGTCAGCGCAGAAAATATGATGTCAGTTACCCTATGGCATTTCATGATGGTTTCACCTGTGACCTTTCGTTCCTACCACCTTTGGAGAGCCGGGTAGCCTAACTCCTGCTTGCGGGGCACAAGAGAGCTGTAAAGGCTAGCCTGCCCAGGCTAGCACATAAAACACGTGCTGTTTTATGAGATGCGGGGATAGACGCACAAGGCAACACTAAGTTGAGAGTATCCCAGCGTGACAAGTATCTGTGTGGGTGCGACGTCTCAATAAACACTGATATTCCCAGCCAAGCGGAAGGCGGTCCTTATCACAGTTAATTTATGAAAAAGACAAAAATCTGAGCCCAGTGCTTGCCTGCAAATAACATCGTCCTACCTACATTTGCAAATGATGCCTCACCCGATGGTCACCATTATCTTTGCCATTCATGCCACCTGTCGATTACTTTGGTTTAAATTGGAGAGGGGAGACCTACCTAGTGAGCGAAAATGTGAAAAGGTACACACCTGAAAAGGCAGGGAATCCGGATGCTAGTTCCGCTATAGTTGATCTGTACGATGATGGATGAGTTACGTAACTTTTCATCAGTCTTGCTATCCGGAAAAAGAAGCAAAATTATTAGACCAAGAGGGCCCCCTTGAGGACTAAAATAAGGACATGGGTTTTGTGTCGTGAACAAAGCGTGTTTCAGGGTACGAGAACCCATAGGTCTCCTGAACGTGTCCTATGTTTGAGAGAATAGGGAGGATTTAGGAACTTTCTCATTGCCGAAGACCAAAACACCATAGCCTAAACATTCATTGCTCATTGCCAAGGTCCCGAATCTCTCCTGGTACAGCTTAAATGTGTGTGTGTGTGTGTACATGTGTGTGTGTGGGGGGAGTGTGTGTCCACAGAATTGTCTTACTGAAAATATTATTTTGGTTGCACAGGGTGTTTTTATTTTAAGGAGAGTTTGGGACTCTGGATATTGGAATCGAGACAAAACTATGCATTTTTGTTTGAGATGTATCTTACATTTCAGGCAAATCAACTTGCATGTCTTTCTTTTTTTTTTTTTTTTTGTCACAGCATCCATTTGTGTTCTGGCCACAACATCCATTTGTGTTTAAGCACAAGTGTCTGCTTATATAACCACTGAATTTTTCCCTGTGAAGAAGAAAATCTAAGGGGTTTATTACCAGCACATTGAGGTATGCCTTGTTTAGACCAAATTCAATGTTTGGATTGGATTAAAAAGTCCTTGCGTTGAGTACCTGCTCAGAGGGAAGGGTTTGGGTAGATAGCCCTGTGGGTTTTGTAAAGACAGACATACAGCATGCCTTGTCTCTGGGACCTGACAGCCAGCAAGAAAAATCATTCTCATTTGCAAAGAAACCAACCCGGGGTGACTTCCTCTTTGTGGTCTCTGTGGTTTTCTTCCTTCCGTTCAATTTCTCTGCTCTCCCCTCCACCTCCAATGGCAATAAAACTCCCTGCAAGACACCGCGTCTCCAACGTGCCAACGGCTACAAGGCAGCCGCACCCCTTAAATTCCTTGTCAAGTGTTTTGATATCAACACAGGCAAGACTTTTCGCTCTGCTCTCTGTCTCCACTGTTCCGCATGTCCGTGCTGCCGATATGTAGCCATGTGCGAGGACGAGCAGATTTCAGCGGGACCTGTGGGGTGGGCTCCGAAAGCAGCCGATTAACCCGAGTGGCTCTGTGGTCATTGCTGCAGCCGTGTGTGCAGCACGTTTCCATGAGCACCTCAGGGAAACCACTGCGGCCGGGGAGGAAGGACTGGCCTTGCCTTCATTCCCGGCCAGTGTTTGCTGACCTGATTCAGCCTTCAGCCCTCTCGTGTCCCCGAAGGGCTGCCCGGTGTTCATTCCACGACAGAGTTGTGACCGACACTGGAGAGGTAACCAGGGTGGCGGGGACAACGCAAGGGAGATGACCTTTGGTAAAGCTGCCCTGGGCGGCGCGGTGATTGCAACCTAATATTTCGGTCACTGGTGTTCCTCGTCAATGGCTCAAGCCGTCGTGTGACACGAGCGCTTCAAAGCAGGATAAGAGGAGGCTGGGAGTGTTCGCCTCGCTTATGTAGGAAGGCTTTGATCTGGCTGAAGGTGCCGTCTCTTTGACTGCTGGCTCTGTCCACATGTTTCGCCGTGAGCTGTTGATGCAAACGTCTGCAAAATACAGCACAGTGCTTGACAGCGTGGGTTCCGAAGATGCCTCGAGTTACGTACCTTCTGACATACGTACTTCTGACATACGTACATCGTTACCAAGTGGAGTAAGCGTCTAGAAGACTGTGGATGGGAAAGAGGAGCCCCATCCCGGTTGGATGTGCGCAGGGGCCGTCCAGGGTAGACTTCTCTGAGAAAGTGACCTCAACGCTAACGTCTAAACAGGGCGGCTGGGGATTCACAGGGTGCAGACAGAAAGGCAGGCAAGCCATGACTCTGCATGAGGTCCAGGCTGCTCCTCAGTGGAGGCGGTATTTTGAAGTTGCAGGAAGGGATCGGAGCTCTAAGAAGGCCCCGTGCAGAGTGCGGTGTGAAATGAGCAGGATGGAGTGGTAAGCAGGGAAAGGACCGGCTATCTCTTCTGCCCGGTTACCTGCTCCAGGAGACAGGAAAGCCCAGCCCGGCCAGGGAAGGCTCCAGAAGGAGAGGCCTGGTAGGAAAGCAGAGCAGGAGCACTTTGCCAACATCTTCATTGGGCATAGGAACGTGCATGTTTCCCTTGGGAACAGGACCAGACACTTGTCCGGGGTGGCTCTCCAGACGTGGAACCAAGGAATCTGCATCTTGAGGAACCTCCTGGAAGACCCTTCATACTCCGTTTGACAGCTGCTGATTCAGTAAATAGGACCTGGGCGTCAGGTTAACAGGAAAGGGAGAAGGAGGAGGAGGAGGAGGAGGAGGAGGAGGAGGAGAAGAAGGAAAAAATAGGTTCTGTTTCTCTGGAGAACCCTGACCATACAATCTCCTACCATTATGTACTGTTTTGGGCTCTTGGGATTTTCCATCAGACCCTAATTTAGATGATGTTTCCTGTCCCTAGGTATGGATTTATGTCATGTTTCTTACTCACTTTGAAGAATCTGATAGGATGGATGTGCCATGATGGCCTTGACCATTTTCACAGTGACGGAGACTTGGTTAACGTTTATAGTGGTAACAAGCAACAACACTAAAATCTGTATGCGGTTGTAATAAAAGCTGTTGTGGTAAAATCTATGTCTATATCCTGTATTCCAGCATCACCGAGAGAAATGTAATATGAGCCGTGTATGCAAGGTTCAAATTCTCAGAAAAAAAAAGGCCCCCTAAGGACTAGGATGTAAATATCAAATTAAGATATTTTTAGCAAATGACAGGCTTCTGGGTGGCTCAGTGGGTTAAGCGTCCGACTTTGCCTCAGGGCATGATCTCACAGTCTGTGAGTTCGAGCCTCGTGTCGAGCTCTGCGCTGACAGCTCAGAGCCTGGACCCTGCTTTGGATTCTGTGTCTCCCTCTCTTTCTGCCTCTCCCCACCCACACTCTGTGTCTCAAAACTAAATAAACATTAAAACATTTTTAAAAATGTTTTTAGCAAATGAAATGACTGATCAGTGCACATGATTCCAGCATCGCAAAAGCATTCCGAACTTTCACAGACCAGGGTTACCAAACTGAAGAGCTTGATAAGAGAAATAACAAACACAACAGACTAGACTTTGCCGTGTCTTTTGCAGATAGTTCTAGAAGATTCTGATGATTAAAAAAAAAAAAAGAAAGATGGATTGATCCTTTTTAAACTTAAACATGGAAAGCCACATCTCAACTCAATTAAATAAGCCTAGAGCAAGCTAAAGAAATGATATATGCAACTCATTCATTCATTCATTGTTTGAGAATATCTACACCAAACTAGTTACTTCAGATGGAACCAATGCCAAATTGGCATACATAAATAAATAAATAAATAAAGAGGGTTTGAGCTGATGTTTATTTACTTTTTTTTTTTTTAACAAACTGCTTGAAGAATTCATAACATGAGTTGAGAAGAATAGATTGTCCTGAGATAACACAAAGAACTAAAGAAATCTCAACTCCGTTACGAGCGCTGGCTGGTCTGTTAACGTTAAATCGTGTCTTTTGCTTTTGTAAACCGATTCTCCTGCCTTGGAAGTCATCCCATAGCAAGGAAATTCTTTTTAATTCAGGTATCTTGTTAATTCGTAATGCTTCCTCTTTCAAATCGTCCAGATAATTGGTATTTGACTGTTTTAAATGTTGACATGAACAACTTAAAACTCCAGGGGTCCTAAGTGCTGTAGTGGTGGCCAAGGTGTGTGGATTGCAAACTTAGAGTTGCCTTTTCGGAGACTCTCCGACAAGGAATAGGTCATGTTAGAACTGCAAGGGAAATGTGCAAGTTGTTCCTCTCTCTTTTACACCTTTAGAGCACAGGCTGGTGTTTTTAATCACCAACATAAGTGTGAAGGATATATTTTAAGTAATTTGTCTAGCAGGCTTTAGGAAAATGAATTATTTAAAATAGACCATGGCCCCCATTTTGCTTTTGCACAGCTACACCATTTTCTCCTTTACAAGGACCGTGTGTCAGCTGTTTCCAGGTGAGCTCTGTCATCATGCATTCTGGAAGAAGTCGTGCCCGGGTCCCAATCTGAAGGTGTTAAGTGATGGACCAGAAATAAGACAATCTCAGCTCGCTTGTGTCCTACATATGACAGAGCGATAACAGGAAGGCAGGTTGTTTCTAAAAACAGCACATGATTTTACTACACATACTGTTCCGCAATACTTTGCTCTCTGTTCTCGATAGTGAAATATGTGACTGATTAGGAAACAACTAGGAAGACAGCATACGAATGTACTTAAAAATCGTAGAAATTTTTACCTCTTATACAGCAATGGACACGATCATTTCCTTTGGTCTTCTTTCCGGACATGGTACAATAGGTTAAACTTCATGCTTTGAATTTTCTACCATATACTTGATCAGACTAGTTTCCTGGCACCAATCTACAGAAAAAAATATATATATTTAAGATACATATAGCATTGCGCTCATGGAATACCTAGTTTGTTCATTTGCATTGAGATATAATTAACTTATCAGATTGGATTCATTTTAGGTGTACATTCTAAATGATTTGATACTTGCGTGCATTGCAAAAATGATTACCACAATAAGCTTAGTTAATATCCATCACCACAGTTATAATTGTTCTCTTGTGATGCAAACTTACTCTCTTAGCAACTTTCATTTAAACATATTTTTTAATGCTTATTTATTTTTATTTATTTTTTTTAATTTTTTAATGTTTATTTTTGAGAGAGGGAGAGAGAGAGAGCAAGCATGAGCGGGGTCAGGGCAGAGAGAGAGGGAGACACAAAATCTGAGGCAAGCTCCAGGCTGTGAGCTGTCACCACGGAGCCTGACACAGGGCTTGAACTTGAGTCAAGAGATCATGACTTGAGCCAAAATTGAACGCTTAACCAACTGAGCCCCCAGGCACCTCTATGTTTGTTTATTCTTGAGAGAGAGAGAGACAGACAGAGTGTGAGTGGGGGAGGAGCAGAGAGAGAGGGAGACACAAAATCTCAACCAGGCTCCAGAGCCTGATGCGAGGCTCGAATCCATGAACCATGACATGAGTTGAGCTGAAGTCCAACGCTTAACTGACTAAGTCACCCCGGCGCCCCTTAGCAACTTTCAAATATACAACACAGGATTGCTAACTGCAGTGACCATGGCATACGTTATATCTCCATGACTTGTTTATTTTGTAGATGGAATTTTGCACCCTTTTTGTTTATCTTTACCTATTTGATTCATCCCCAAGCCTCTCACTGCCTCTGGCAACCACTAATCTCTTTATCTATGAATTTGGGATTTTGTTTATTTGTTTCTTTCTTAGACTCCACATATAAGAGAGATTACAGGGATTTGTCCTTCTGTCTGATGTATCTCACTTAACACAAGGCCCTCAAAGTCAGGCCATGTTTGTCCCAAATGGCAGCATTTCCTCCTTTTTACGGCTGAATAATAAATCATTTTATATATATCACATCTTCTTTATTCATTCCCACTGATGAACACACGTTGTCTCCACGTCTTGGTTCTTGCAAATAACACTGCAGAGAATGGGTGGGGAGACACATGTATTTTCAAGATTGTGCTTTTTTTCCCCCTTTCAAAAGATACCCACAGGTGGGATTGTTGGATCATCTGGTAGCTCTCATTTTAATTTTTTAAATATTCTCCGTACCGTTTTCCAAGGTGAAATAAACCAACGGTGCAGAGTTTGAGAGGCATTGATTGATTCATTCCTCCCTCATACCTTTCTAGGAAAAGGTACCATTATCCCCATTCTATAGATAAGGAATCCAAGGGTGAAACAGGTTGGTAACTAGCTCTGCTAAGTCCAGACTCTGTTACCTGAGTCCCTGGTTCTAACGTCTGCACCACACTTCCGAAAGGAAACATAAAGTAAGAGTCTTATGCCGAGGGAGAAAAAACAAAATCTACCTCCAGTTAACAATCTCGAATGGTTTCCATAGGGGACAATTGTGAAATGACAGATTTGTAGAGGTGAGGAGGAGATTAGAGATTGCCAGGGACAGGGGATGGAAGGGGTCAGGGAATATGTGACGTTGCTTCTTTATCATCTTGGAAGTTACCCAAATTTATGCATGTGATGAAATCACATAGCACTGCACACACATGCATGCACGTGCCAACACACCTAGGTGCCTATAAAACTGGAGAAAAGAGGCACCTGGGTGGCTCAGTGGGTTAAGCATCCAACTTGGGCTCAGGTCATGATCTTGCAGTTCGTGGGTTCGATCCCCACGTCGGGCTCTGTGCTGACAGCTCAGAGCCTGGAGCCTGTGTCTCCCTCTCTCTCTGCCCGTCTCCTGCTTTCTCTGTCTCTCAAAAATAAATACACATTTAAAAAATTAAAATATTTGAAACAGCTTTCTAGGTGCGAGTGGGTGAAGGTTCATCAGCAGATGAGCAGGTTGCCTAGCTGGAGGCAGGGACACAGGTGTGGAGGCTGACACCTCAGCGCTAACAGATTTTCAGGTAAACTACGGGGTGTGCTCGTGGAGCACTGAGGAATCATGAAGACATCAGCAGCTGTGTTCTTTTTACAACTACTAAATAACAGGAGGCATTTATTTTGCCGGAATAGGCGAAATGGTTCCTCATTGGAGCGTTCTCAAATGTAGTCTCCATACTAAAAAAATATCTCCGATCCCAGCCTTGGGCAGTGGGGGTGGGTGGAGGGTGGGAGATGCAAACACATCCCTCAACTTTAGTGTGATGCCTGGGGTATACATCATATAGGATATACACAAGCTAAGCGGGAGAAATATTCGATGTTGGCAGACCTCGTGAGCCAGCTGCTCATCCTGATGAATGAGAATAAATTCAGCTCCATCAAGCGTTACACTGACTTAGTTGACAATTAACTTCCACCAGGATGTGCTTATCTCTGTGACTTTGGTTTTGCACTGTTTTTATTTCACCTATTTATTCAGCTATACTTGGTGACTACTCCCGGTTGTTTGTGACCTAGAGCTGACTTAGGCACAGGCTACCGGTGCTTCTCAAATGTAATATACATGGAGAGCTGTTAAAATGCAGATTTGGATTTGCTAGGTCTCTCTCTACCATGGTCTTCTCTATAAGATTGTGTGGACTGGCATCCTCTCATGGAAAAGGGTATGCCGACTCTACAGAGTTGAAACCGAGGAATGCCAGTTTTCCCCGAATGTTGTAATGTGGATGATAGGTAACGAATCCACTAAGAGATAAGAGGAGTAATTACA
>NW_024412465.1:3305846-3374719 GCF_014898765.1 Herpailurus yagouaroundi | reverse complement strand
CCATCCATTCAATTATCTAACATCTATCCGTCCATCCTCCCATCCATCAAATCATCTGTCTATCCATCCATCCATTCATCCACCCATCCAATTAACCTCCTATCTATCATCTATTTATCATCTGTGCATATATGTATTCATGTACACACACAGAAACCAAAATACAATAGCCCATAATCATATTCTAAAGAAAAAACTTAACCTTGTCAAAGAGTTGAAAGAACTGGAAATAAATATAATGATAGCAAGTTTTGATAGAATGAATCTTTGGTACTTTCACCAAAATATGTTTACTTTAAACATGAGCTGAGCAGACCTTCAAACTCAAAACACATATGCCCCCCCCCTTCCCACCACTCTTAATATAGAAAGTAAGAGAAAGTACCTACTTTAATATAGAAAGTAAGAGAAAGCACCACTCTAGACTGGCCCTGGACACCTGTTAGATGGGTAGCCATGGACAACAAGGAAGAGAACTCAGAAATTAAACTCTACCTGGTTTGTAACAATGCTTTCTCTACAGTGATTTCTTGGGGTGTACAATAAGCCAGATATCTTGTAGGTTCCTAATCCACATAGAGATTGCCAGGACTGCCTGGTACAGGAAGCACGTGCATGTATCTTCCTATCTTACTTCTGTTCCCTTTGCTTGCTAATGATCCATCCTGACACCAAAAAGCATTACTGGTACCACACTGTCCATAATCTCACTTTATTTTTAATCTCTAGATGTCCTCTCTTTGAGTTCCTACATGCTTTCTCTGAATCTTTTCCACTTTTGCTATATGGATTATTTCAGTATCAGTTAGAACTTTGTAATGTTTCATTTTTGTTAAAAGGTTATATTTAAAATAATTTGGATGGCAGGGGCACCTGGCTGGCTCAGTTGGAAGAGCACCTGATGCTTGACAGTCTTGGGGTCGTGAGTTCAAGCCCTACGTTGGGTGTAGAGATTACTTAAATAAACAATTCAAGATTTTTTTTTAAAGTAAAAATAAAATAATTTGGATAACACAAAGGGCCGACATTTTATTACCAACACATCCTGAAAAAAAAAAATCAAAGGGCCAAAAGTAATGTCCAGTTACCTGACAACATTTGCATTTGCCTTGCACGTTCCACCACACTGTTTAAAATATAGACAGCTCTGGGGCGCCTGGGTGGCGCAGTCGGTTAAGCGTCCGACTTCAGCCAGGTCACGATCTCGCGGTCCGTGAGTTCGAGCCCCGCGTCGGGCTCTGGGCTGATGGCTCAGAGTCTGGAGCCTGTTTCCAATTCTGTGTCTCCCTCTCTCTCTGCCCCTCCCCCGTTCATGCTCTGTCTCTCTCTGTCCCAAAAATAAATAAACGTTGAAAAAAAATTTTTTTTAAATAAAATAAAATAAAATATAGACAGCTTTGACAGAATCTAGGAGCCATTGATCTAAACACATGTTTTCCTATATGTAAAGCATACAGTTGGTTTTCTCAATGCTTTATTGCATTTATGATGAGCATGATTCACTGGGGCCCTCATTCCCAGTGGATTTCTTTGGATAGAGCTGCAGGTGCTAAATTCTAGTGAGCAACCATCGCTGTTGCATGCAAATGTTTGCACCTGAAAATGTTGAGGCATATTTTTAGACATGTATTTAAAAGTTAACATTATCATTTTATGTGCTACCCAAGATTATCTGAAACGCTTCTCCTTTTTCCAGGTGGTATATTCAAATGTTAGCTCTGATGCTGATTGGTGGATAACAATATTATTTCCAATGAGTTTTCTTTATTAATTGAGGATAAGATTTGATTATAAGTATATTTGTAATGCTCAAGACACCCTACGAAATATCAAAGAAAAAAATCGTATGTGTTGTTAGAAAATTTTAAAGTGCTTGAAACATGTTTCAGGCATTTTCCTCACTTAACATATTTAAATAACTTTACATGTTTCCTAGTAATAAATAATGAATCATGTCCTTACCATTATTAGCAAGGTCAATGCCTTCCTTTGTGTTCATAAGAGTCCAGGCATGAACATCAGTGTTCGAAAGACAAGCTGATGTTTAAAAGGAGCTTTAAATTAAAAAAAAAAAAAGGCACTGGGGCACTTGGGTGGGTCAGTCGGTTAAGCACCCGACTTCAGCTCGGGTCATGATCTCACAGGGGCTTTGTGAGTTCAAGTCCTGTATCAAGCTCTGTGCTGACAACTCGGGGCCTTGGAGTCTGCTTCAGATTTTGTGTCTCCCTCTCTCTGCCCTTCCCTGCTCACACTCTGTCTCCCTCTCTCAAAAATAAGTAAACATTAAAAATTTTTAAATAAAAAAAGGGATTTAAGAGATGAGAATTATTTTCTGTGATATAGAGAAAGGAGGCATTCATGTTAGTTATTGCTTGATCAAACAGGGCGGTGGGGAGTCTCAAGGGTCCTCTGGGTGGTGTTGATAGGAACATGCTTTATTCATAGTGGCTTGGAAACTTTACTACCACTAACACCCCACTGCCATGCCACCAGCACTACCTGGGTTATTACTGGTGTTATTACTAATGGTCCTAAAATGTGACTAACCTTTCTATCAGGCGGCATTCTCAGGGCTGTGTCTCCAGTAAGTCATTTAGTCCTTGGGGTAATCTTATGTTTCATCCCAGTATCATGGATGAGTTCACCACTTCTGGTGGTAGAGTATTGTAAAAACCATGCTCGTGGCTTTGTTTGTTCTTGCTCTCTCCGCCTTCGTACTTATCTGCTCATTCCAACTGCTGGCCCTGTAGACTCGAAAGAAAAATGGCAGCCTTCCAGGGTTTGCTAACCTGCCGTCATCACTGGGTAAGGTGACACCCTGATGCTGCTTCTCCAGTTGTACCCTGGTTGATGTACCACCATGACTGCCAAGGAGATGGTCTATACCTTGGATGGACTAATTTGTAGCTATTAAAGTCATGTGATGGAACAATTTTTACTGATGCAATAAAATACGTGTGATATATATTTAAAATTTGTAATGCACATTGCACCTCTAAAGTAACATACAATCCTTAAGTTTGTTTGTTTGTTTATTCTGAGTGAGAGTACAAGTGCAAGTGTACGTGCAAGCAGGAAAGGGGCAGAGAGAGAGAGAGAGAGGGAGAGACAGAATCCCAAGCAGGCTGTGCGCTGTGAGTGCAGAGCCTGATGCAGGGCTCCAGCTCAGAACCGTTAGATCATGACCTGAGCCGAAACCAGACACTTAACCGACTGAGCCACCCAGGCACCCCACAATCCTTACTTTGAGAAACAATGAAAACACCACAATAAGTATGTATTCAAAGTTACAGACAATTTTTTATGCTATGTGTTTCAAAAGTTCAGTGAATATTTAAAAATGAATATACTTTACATTTATAATACAAAATATATTTAAACTTAGGGATGTTTGTGTGTGATTTTAAGTACCTTTAGTTGTGGGCATAGGAATAAATACACCAAGTCCCTGAATTTCTCCAATTCATTTTAAACCAAATGATTTAAAATTTGTAACTTACCAAAAGATTTTTTTTAGTGTACTATTAAATTCATAGCTTAACTAATTTTCATTGTGTCTCTAATCGCCCGAGTTCCATTTAAAACGTATACCCGTTTGGGGCGCCTGGGTGGCGCAGTCGGTTAAGCGTCCGACTTCAGCCAGGTCACGATCTCGCGGTCCGTGAGTTCGAGCCCCGCGTCGGGCTCTGGGCTGATGGCTCAGAGCCTGGAGCCTGTTTCCCATTCTGTGTCTCCCTCTCTCTCTGCCCCTCCCCCGTTCATGCTCTGTCTCTCTCTGTCCCAAAAGTAAATAAACGTTGAAAAAAAAAATTAAAAACAAAAAAAACAAAACAAAACAAAAAAAAAACGTGTACCCGTGGACAAATAATGAAAGAATAAAGAAATACGAGAAAAAGCTTGGACATCATATCCACTGGAAAAAAAGAAGCCATTAATGAAACCAGTTAGTTTTCAAAAATAAGATAGACAGCTGGTTTGTTGACAAAAGGTGATTCCTTGCCCACTGTGTCTGTATATCTTAGGTTGAATGTTGTTATGCACAAAAAGTTTTATTTACCTCTCTATAAATGCTTTTTCAGATTTTCACACTCCTTAGATGATTTCTCTGCTAGAGCTATGCGATCTAGAAATTATAGTAGCTTTCAACTGTAAAATTTAAATGGATTCTAATAGGAATTTTTCATTAAACTTTTTCTGTCTTGGTGTTTTTGTTTTGTTTTGTTTTGTTTGTTTGTTTGTTTTTGCCTGGCCTATAAATGACTATTTATTCTATATTTTGTTACCAATAAACAAATTCCCTTAACATTAACCCCTTTCTTTTGTCCTTCACACAGACACATTTTAGCATATTTTGACTTCAGTAATATGAAAAAAGATGAGTATTGTGACCCATATTTTTGGCATAATATTAGACATTCAAACTCAAATGCTTTAGCTGATGCATATGATTTTCTTGACACAGAGGGTAACTTTCAGGAGCAGAGAAACCATTTTTCCCAAGCTGTAAATGTGTATGGGATCCTGGGAGATGTCTGCCTGGCTTCTGTCTATGGAAATCATTCTCTGACGATGTGCCACGGTTTTATATACATGTCCCTGTTACATGTTTCATTTACAATTGCAGATATTTTAATACATATTTAATCCATTCTATATGTGTTTTCAAATTATTACAGGACACCACAAATTCAGGGCCACTCTAATTTCAATGTTAAAAACAGACATTTTTCATTGTCTTTGACCTCTTTCTATGAGTTCCTTGCAAATGTTTTCCAATACTGATGAGTATATTGGAACCTCCTTAGAATAGAAAAATAGATGGGGTCGATACAATTTTCTAGGTTGTTGTCTTGGTTTTTGATTTTGTTTTTACATTATTCAGATAAATTGATTTTCATTTTGTTCATATTGATTTGGTTTTGGCTAAAATGAAAATATTATTTAGAAGTTATGAGGGGCAGTCTTTTTATTAAAAAAAATTCATTCTACCTACATGCATGATTTCTTCTAACCAGAGGATTTGTTTGTTTGTTTGTTTGTTTGTTTGTTTAAGTAGGTGGGGCTTGAATTCACCACCCTGAGATCAGGACTGAGCCAGCCAGGGACTCCCCCTAATTAGAGATTTGTAATCCAATTCTACACCATTGTTGTTGTATTTGCTTATTATTACACAGTAGTTTTGCAATATATTTTTGCCTTAATCTTCTTACTTACCAAAGTTCTTTCAGTTGTAACATTGGAATAGTTAAAGAATATTCAATGTTTGAAATGTTCTTGTTAGACTTTAAGTAGGAATTTTAGTTTAAAAAAAGGAAACCGAACCAGGAATGATATTAATAAGCCTTTGTTTTTTCAGAACAATGCATCTACATATTTTCAAGTATTAATAAAAAGCCAATTTGCCTCTCAAATGCTACAAACACATATTTAAATTTCTCTGGAGAGTTTCACTATTTTTGTTTCAATTTAATTAAATAGCAAGATAGCACTGATTTCATAAATCTCTGAATCAAAGCTCTCTACAACACAATTAAAGAAGGTTTTTAAAGTAAGCGTAACCCTGAAATGCAAGGGGAAAATTCATTATGCTTTAAAGTGAAATACCTTTATTGGAACTGAAATTGCAGGAATAACTCTGATTAAGCTACTGATATTTTACAAAACTAACATCTCTTCATGTTTCAAAACGATTGATTTCAAAGGGATCCCCACACCGAGTGTTATACAACTGTAGGCTTTGCATTTGCCTGTGAGTCCCTAAAATTGAGAAATTGAGTGTGGAAAACTGTGGAGATCTTCCTCTCTACTCCCTTTCTTTCATACCCTACATCTAATCTGTCAGATGAATCCCTTTAGCTAGACATTTCACATATACCAAGAATCAGGTCCCACTTTTGACTGAATTCCATGGCTCACTCCTACCCTGAGCTGACATGTTCATTCCCATGAATTTCTGCTGGTATCCTTGGTCTCCACACTTGGGCACACCCCCACGACTTTTCTCAGCACAGACTAATTGGTTGCCATTAACTCTTTTTTTTTAATGTTTATTTATTTTGAGAGACAGAGTGTGACTGCGGGAGGGGCAGAGAGAAAGAGAGAGAGAGAGAGAGAGAGAGAGAGAGAGAGAGAATCAGAAGCAGGCTCCAGGCTCTAAGCTGTCAGCACAGAGCCCAGTGTGGGGCTCGAACTCATGAAGCGCGAGATCATGACCTGAGCTGAAGTCGGTCGCTTAACCGACTGAGCCACCCTGGTGCCCCTGCATCAGCTCTTTCAATAGCACCTGCTACTCTATTCTATTCTTCTAAAATGCTGCTTAGTCTATTTTTTCTATTCTTTATTGTCTGTGTCTTTTACTAAAATATAAGACCCTCAAGGATAAGGATCTTTCTTTTGCTCATCAGCACTCTGCCCAAAACACCTGTCTATCAGAAAACAGGTATGCGATAAATAAAGGAGAATGTGAACATGTAACTGAGTGCCTTCTGCTTCTCTTAGAACTGAGTTAACTCAGTATTGCATAATACCCAGCGTTGCATAACACCCATAACAGCACCTGATGGCTAAAATAACTATTGCCATTAACTACAAAGCTTTCCACCATCTTCAGCCCTTATGAAAGTATTTTCTCTCTGAACCCCTAATACAATAAAAAGTCAACAACAGACCCATATTGTGACTTTCTAAATGAAGAAGGAAATCTTTTCACTTGTGTCACAGCATTAAATGAGGCTGAAATTCAAGCAACACCAAGACTAGAGAGTGGCCCCCACTTTTTGATCGTGGCACAGATTATTTTTGGTATTTGGTAACTGGTTTTATGAAGGAAAAAATCTGAAGGGTCCAAAATATTTAATCATTTACTTAATAAAAGAAATAATGGTGATATGTAGGGTTTTACTTTGCAGATGCCCATAAGGAAAAACCAATCATATTGTTTATTGTAGGCATAATAATAAGTTCACAAAACTCTTAGTTGCATCATGATATGGAGACGTTGACTATAAATAGGGGAATAATGTATGTGCTGCTGAAGTCAGCACTACGAAAGAGGAATAAAAGAATTTCCTTAGTTTTGAGAAACTGTGATCCTACCATTAAATGTTCTTCTGTGAATTTTATCCTGAAGTTTAGAATTCTCTTAGGTGAAGGGCTGTTTTTAGTGCTGAGAAACCACAGGTGTCTGACATAAAACAGGCATAATTTTGACAAGGCGAGTTCATTTTGAAACACTGTCAGGAAGAGAAACTTAACAGAAGACCATGGGGGAGGGGAAGGAAAAAAAAAAAGGTTAGAGAGGAAGGGAGCCAAACCACAAGAGACTCTTAAAAACTGAGAATCAACTGAGGGTTGATCCAGGGGTGGGAGGGAGGAGAGGGTGGGGGAGGGGCATTGAGGAGGGCACCTGTTGGGATGAGCACTGGTTGTTGTATGGAAACCAATTTGACAATAAATTTCATATTAAAAAAAAAAAACAAAAAAAAAGAAACACTGTCAGGAAGTATTACTTTTGGAAATGTTAAAAAAGCCAGAATCACTTTTGAAGTAGATATAGAGAGTGCAGGCATCTGTTTCTTTGATCCTTTAAACACACAAAAAGTAGTCACATTTGTATACTGGATATTCCGTATTTTTGGCTGCACAGAATTAGGTACAAATGTAGAGTAGCTGGTAAACGCAGAATACAGCAAGACCTGTGATATCCATTGGTATCAATATTACACATCACATGTTTTAAAGTAAAACATGGTCCTTTTGTATTTCTCTACGAAAATAATACTGCTATCCAAAGTCATTTAGAAGCTCAGGAAGTACAAACCACTAATAGATTTTCATGGTCGAGAAATACATATTCTGAGTGACAAAGAAAAATATTATCATACCAATAGATACATTTTACCACATCCAACACCAATTCATGGCCAAAACCCTCAGTAAACTAGGAATAGAATGGAACTTTCTCAACTGGATAAAGACTATCTATGAAAAACATGCGGGTGACATGATAATCCATGGTGAGAAACTCAAAGCTTTCCCACTGAGGTCAAGAAAGAAGACAAGAATGTGTCCTGTCACCACTCCATTTCAGCATTGTCATGGAACTTCTTCCTAATGCAGTAAGGCCACCAAACGAAATAAAAGGCATTCAGGTTGTGAAGGAAGAGATAATACCGTATTTGTTCACAGATGACATGATCGCCTATGGAGAAGATCCAAAATAACCAATAAAAAAAACTTCAGCAAACAGTAAGCAACGACAGCAAGGTTGTAGATACAAAGGTAACGTACGAAAGTAAATTGTTTCCCTATATACCAGTAACGAGCCAGTGCAATTTAACATTCAAAATAAAATACCATTTATATTAGCATTTCAAAAATGAAATACTTGGTATAAGTCTAACAAAATATGTACAAGGTCTATATGAGGAAAACTACAAAGCTTTGATGAGGAAAATCATAGAACTGGATGGAGGTGGCCCATGATAATGGATAGGAAGATTCAGTGTTTGTCAGTTCTTTACAATGTGATCTATAGACTCAATGCAATTCCAGTCAAAATCCTAGGAGGTTATTTTATGGATATTGACAAACGGATTCTAAAGTTAATATCGAAAGGCAAAAGACCCAGAATAGCCAATACAATATTGAAGGAAGACAAAAGTGGATGATTAATGCTATCCAACTCCAGGACTTACATAAAGCTACAGTAAAAGAAAAAAAAAATAATAATAACCAGTGTGGCGTTGGTAAAGGAATAGACAAATATATCCACGGAACAGAACAGAGAGCCCAGTAGTAGACCCTCCTGAATATAGACCAACTGATCTTGAACAAAGAAGCAAAGGCAATACCATCAAGCAAAGATGTTTCTTCAGTAAATGAAACCACCAGATGCCCACATGCACAACAAATGAATCTAGATGTGAACATTACACGTGTCATGAAAATGAACTCAAAATGGATTATAGACCTAAAGGTAAAATGCAAAACTATAAAACCCCTAGAAGATAATGTAGGGAAAACCTGGATGATTTGGGGTGTGTGATGTCTTTTTAGATCTCACACTAAAGACACAGTCCATGAAAGAAAGAATTGATAAGCTGGACGTCATTAAAACAAACAAACAAACAAACAAACACTTCTACTCAGTGTAAGACAATATCAAGAGAATAAGAACATAAGTCACAGGCTGGGAGAAAATATTTGCAGAAGACTCATCTGATAAAGGACTGTTTTCCAAAATACACCAAGAACTCTTAAAATGCAACAGTAAGAAAACAACAACAACGTAAACAAAACTATTAAAAAATGGGTCAAAGCCTTTAACAGACACCTCATCAAAACAGATATGCACATGGCAAAATATGCATACGAAATAACGCTCCAGACCATAAATCATCAGGGAAATTATGTGAATTAAAATCACGATGAGATATCACGACACACCCATGAGAAGGGCCAATTACAGAACACTGACAGCACCAAATGTCCCTGAGGATTTGGAGCAACAGGAACTCTCATTCATGGCTGGTGAAAATGCAAAGTGGTACAGCCACTTTGGGAAGACAGTTTTGTGGTTTCCTACAAAATGAAAGAAACTCTTACAGAAGATCCTGCAATGACACCCCTCGGTATTCATCCCCAAAGAGTTGAAAACACGTCTACACAGAAACCTGTATATGAATGTTTATAGCAGCTTTATTCATCATTGCCAAAACTTGGAAATAACCAAGATGTCCATCAGTAGTAGGTGAGTGGACAAATAAGCCATTGGTGTGCCAGATGTCAACAATGCAACACTATTCAGAGCTATAAAGAAGTGAACTGAGAGTTCATGAAATACTAAGCTACAACCTTAAATGCACATTACTATGCATCAGCTGCTTATCAAGTGCCTTCACCTGAAAATAATCAATATGCCAAAGCAACATATTTGGGCTTGGTATGTTCTGATTTCCTTCAGTACTTTCACCAAAAGACAAGCACGAGAATATTATTAATAATAATCAAAAACTGGAAACAACCTAAATGTCCATCATCAGTAGAATGGGCAAATAAACTGGGATATTCATACAATGGGATACTACACATGAAATATCCTTGATGGAAAAATAACGTATAAAGTCCCTCCTGGAATAGAGGGCTGTTGTGTCCTCACTTCTGGGGATGTCTCAAACTTAATTCCATGCCCTTTGTGCTTGTCACAAGGTTAAGGAGCAAAACAAAACAAAACAAAACAAAACAAAAAAACCTCATGGTACCTCCAATACCACACCATTTCAGTATCCTTGATTAGTTTGTAGGGCTTCACCTACTAGGAGAACAAATGCATGTCACCTCAATTACTTATTTTCTCTCCATGATCATTGATGATGTCACTTGTTCCTTATCAAGTAGTTCTTTTTGAAAACCCATATTGTGTTTCTTTAGCTCTCTGTTTATCCTTCTACCCAACTGCTCATATTAATAAAAAATGTATCTCTATGCCCTATCTCGACCACTAGTAAGTCTCTGTCTCTGTTAATGCATTATGAAAATTTTAAATTCATTTTTATTCTGTCAGAACATTCCAAATTTCCTGGCCCACAGACAGCATCAATAAGTAACCTCGGTCTTGCATAGAGGGAGATGTCTAATCTTCCCAATTAGAGAGGTTTAAAAATAAATATATGCAATTTGAATACATAAATATTTAGGGAATTAGATGAAAATTTAAAATCTCTAATTAACTGGCATGCGTTTAAATTTAATATGAAATAACATCTTAATTTAGAAACACTGCTTTATGACATAATTTAACGCGTAGTTTCAATACATTTTTAAAAGAATGTCTTCCAAACATGGATAACCAAATGCAATTGTTCACGCATATAAAATTTATTTCCCCCTAAGGTTTTTGGGTTTCTTTTTAAAGTTTAATTTTCTTTTAGAGAGATTGCACGCATGTGCGTGTGTGTGTGGGAGAGCGGCAGAGAGAGAGGGAGAGAGAGAATTGTAAAGCAGGCTCTGCAGTGGTAGCACAGAGCCTAACGCGGGGTTGATCTCACAACCCAGCCCAACGTGGGGCTGCATCTCACAAATCAGAAGATCGTGACCAAAGGCAAAATCAAGAGTCAGATGCTAAACTGAATGAGCCACCCAGGTGCCCCCATCTAAAGAATATTTGGAGTCAAGCAGATTTTCCTTCCTGCATGATGTGGTCACTGGAATTTTACTGCAAGCCACAAGTGCCCATTTCTATAGCATTAGGGCTTTATTTTTCCATTCTACAAACAAAGCCCTATGGTACGATTTTTTTTAATGTTTATTTATTTTGAGAGAGAGAGAGAGAAAGAGAGAGAGGGAGAGGGAGGGGCAGAGAGAGAGGGAGAGAGAGATCCCCAGTCAGGCTCCACACTGTCAGCCCAGAGCCCAACATGGAGCTTGATCTGACAAACCATGAGATCATGACCTGAGCTGAAACCAAGAATTGGATGCTTAACCAACTGAGCCATGCTGGTGTCCCATGGTATGACTTTTTATATGGTTTTAAAATGTTTAAAACTCACTTGGGTGTTTTCGTGTGGAAATAACATTAAATATTAAATCACTGATTAGTTATTTGTGATATATATATTAGTAATATTATAAATATTTATATGTAATGTATAATTATATACAGTAATATATATTATTAAATATACATATACACTATACATACATATATACTCTGTGCTTGTATATGATAGTATATATACTATATATTATTACATATAGTCATGTGTCATTATTATTAATGACTAATATATATTACTAATCCTTATGTATTAAGTATTATTCTTAGTACTTATGTATTAGTCATTAGTAATAATGACACATGACAGTACATAATTGCATATGCTATATATATAATTGGTTAATATAATATGTATTTCATTTCTAATGTACATATGTTATTATACATAACAATTATATACTATACATAAGAGTATAATATACATAACAATATATAATGTATATTATGTTATAATTTTATTATAATATGTATTTATTACTAATTAGTTATTACAAATGCATAGTAGTTATCAATATATACATATACTCATATTAGTAACATCAGTTACAAATTAGTAATATTAGTTATTAGTAGTAGTGACATATAACTAGAATTATATATACCAGATATGGCATATAATGAATAACTAATATAAATGTAAGTATATAATATTAAATATATACATATAAACTAGTTCTAAGTAATGATCTATATACAACTGTATAATCATACATGATCTATATATAACTGTATATCTAGTATAAGTAATTAGTAATAACTAATATGTGTGTATACGCACTTATCTGAGGGATTCATTCGAGGCTCACGGACCTTCTTCAGAGATTATATGGGGATTCAGTTTCAGCCAATTGTGGAACACCCCTGTCTCGACTCCCACTGTGTGGATTAACTGCATCCCGGACCAGTGTGAACACTACATCCTGCCCTGTCGGCTCCTCGGAAGCCAGCCCGATTGCTAAGCCTGGACCTGCTGCCTTCCCACGTCACTCTTGTTTGCAGCACTTTGGGAGCAAGAAGCAGGGGCGGGATGGTGTGGCTATGCTTCTTTTCTGCGTACTCCTGTCTCCTCTTGCTATCCAGGGCAGTGTGCGCTCTGTCTCCCTTTCTCAGGCATTCTGGTTTCCAGGTTTCTGGGAGGCATTCTCCTTGGAAATCCACGTCTGCCGCAGAGTGAAGTCTTAGTTTTACTGGTGACGTCAGTATTGATGTACACACTCAAGGACTTCTTCATTTTCTCTTCTTTTTTCTTTTCTTTTGAGGGCTTCATGGCAGTCAATCAGCTCCCTTAGTGTTTTACTGACATTGGTGTTTCCAGTATTGGCTTTGAAAGCAGAGATGGTTTAAAAGAGTCCCAGCCCAGCAGCAGCTGCATGGGGTGTGCATGGGTGACAAACGGAGCAAACTAATAGGGGTTCTCCCCTCCTTCAAAAGCAAACCCTCGAGCGACTGCATAGTTCTGCTTTACAGTGATTGTTCTAAATGTTGAGACAGCCCCTAACTTTACCGAAGAATGAGAACCAGATACACAGTCTGGTAAGCTCTGTACATAATGAGTGACGTAGGACATTAATGCTTATTACTGTGCCGTTTCAGCCCTCCAATTTTAGCCTTCTATTCTTCTTACCGTCCTCCAAATAGATCTCGTAAACTGTGTTTAAGAGAGTTTTTAGTAAAATCTGTTGTGGGACCACCATGTATTGACTGCATTTCAAGGGTTTTAAATTTAAGTATAACAGACAAGTCCACACAAGCTTTTTAAATTTAAATATAACAGAATCAGGGAGACCAACACTCTCTAGGCTGTAATCCCAATGCTTTAATTTGAAGGAGATATTTATAATAGGAATAAATGACAGCATATAAACAATGAGTGTAAATGTGGATGCAACCAAGTGGCACTTCAGTAGGCGAATGGATAAACAAACACTAGTCTGGGGGCACCTGGGTGGCTCGGTCGGTTGAGCATCTGACTTGTGGTTTCGGCTCCTGTCACGATCTCACAGTCTGTGACCTTGAGCCCAGAATCAGGCTCTGCACTGACAGGGTAGATCCTGCTTGGGATTCTCTCTCTCCACCCCCCTCTCTCTCTGCCCCTGCCCCCTCTCTCAAAATAAATAAGTAAACATTTTAAAAATAAATAAAATACAAGTCTGTCCACCCAATGGAATGTCATTCAGCGGTAAAAGGAAACAAGTTGAAAAGATATGTAGGAAACTTAAATACATTTTACTAAGTGAAAGATGCTGATCTGAAAAGATGACAGACGGTATGATTCCATCCAGATGACATTCTGGAAAAGGAAAAACTATGGAGACATGAAAAAAAAAATCACTGGTTGCCTGGGTTTTGGGGGAAGGAGGGATGAACAGGCAGCACCCAGAGGATTTAGGGCTGTTTATGGTAGTATAATGGTGGATACCTGACATTATACATTTGTATAAACCTATAGAATGTATAACACCAAGAATGAAGGCTAATGTACACTGTGGACCTTGGGCATTATGATGGGTCAACAGATCCATCAATGGTAATAGATGTACCACTCTAGTGAGGGGCGTTGATAATGGAGAAGGGTATGCACGTGGCAACGTAGGAAGTATATGGACAATCTGTGTGCATTCCCCTGAATTTTGCTGTGACACTAAAACTGTCCTAAAAATGTGAAATCTACAGAAAGCATAAATCTGGGTTTGGCCCACCTGATTCGCAGCTTCGATCCTAACAGTGTGATCTTTGAGGATCCTCTCCGGATCATTCTATAGGCTTGTGCTGTTAGCACGTGGCTTCCGAATGCAGTGGTGAGTCTTGCTGCTCGGGTGGGAATTTGGAGGGAGGGGACAGAATATTATTCAGTGGCAGGTATGCAACAGGGCCTGATGTCACCGCCCCATCTCGTGGCAAAGCACACAATGACAGGCGAAAGATCTGCACTGGGAGACAGCACACGTTTTTGTAAGTTGGGAGACGTCTTTAGGAGAAGTAAATCAGCAATGTCAGCAGGCCAACTCTCAATGCCTGACAACCACAGCGTTTCGGCACCAGCTTTAGCTCAGAAGTGGCAGCTGATAATTAAGTCAAAAATCTCAACATTTGCTCCTAAGGGTCCCTTTTCTCCAACACAATAAAATGAGTGCACGAAATTGCAGAATAATGATGTTTTGTAGGGTGAGAACCTTGACCTTGCTCTCATTACAGGGGGAAAAAGGTGGCATCTTGGCTCCTATTAATTATTGGAAAAAAAAAAAAAAACGCTTGCAAAATTATTAGCCAACAGTAATTTAAGGACAGGAGCATTTACAAGCACAGTTTTCTCCAGCTGGTAAGAGAGGGTGGAATGAAAGACACAAAGTCTGAGAAGGAGGTGATATGCCATCCTGGATTAAAAGATACACGGGACCTATGATTTCACATCACAATTCTCAGGTAGCTTAGCACATGCGTTGTAAGTGAGGAATAGCTTGAATACGTAAGCATTGGAGGAAAAATATGACAGCAAATGTGTTAGAGGGAAGACTACATCTTTCTTCTCTGAGAATTATTCAGCAGACTATATCCATATGATATATATATTTTTTGTTCCGTAGTAAATGTGTACATAGCATTTAATTCTTTGCGTTAACCACATCCCAAGACCCCGTATGGTTCTCCGTTCTTAGTGCTTTGAGGGTAACAGTGGTGTGGACCCCTCTTTGGATGAAGCACCTAAAATGTGGGGAAATGGACATATTATAAGGTCTTCAGCTTCCTTTTTTGAAGAAGTCAGTACCATGGGTATAACACTTTTTTTTCTGTGGAGTTTGCTTGATACGCAGAAATCGTATCAAAGGGGCGTACTGCTCAACTTCCCTAAAATCTGGGTCAGTAATCTTTGGTTTTCTGTGCCTAATGCCTGTGTAATCCGTAATCTATTTTTTCTATGTGTTATTTATTTTTGAGAGAGAGAGACATGGTGTCAGTGGGGGAGGGCAGAGGGAGAGGGAGACACAGAATCCAAAGCAGGCTCCAGGCTCCCAGCTGTCAGCACAGAGCCGGACATGGGGCTTGCACTCACAGACCTCAAGGTCATGACCTGAGCCAAAGTCAGATGCTTAACCAACTGAGCCACCCAGGTGCCCCCATAATCTATTTTAATGTATGCAATCTACTTAACCTATGGCTGGATTAAGAGGAGAATGATATGGACTCTGTGCATGTTACTATTTATATACGTTTGACTCACTTGGAAGCAAAATTTGAGGCCACATTTTTACCAATTTTTTGATAAAAATTTAGCAATGTTTTAGGCTCAGTTTTATCAATCACGCCTGGTGTTTTTGTTGAAACCATCTGACAGCAGTAATAATACAGCTAAGAATTGCCTTGTACATATCAAGACTCAGTTCCTCCTCCACTCGTGATTGGATAAAGCTTTTCATTCACTGCAACTTTTAAAATGTAAAACTTCAAGGGCACCTGGGTGGTTCTGACAGTTCCCCAGCTAACTCTTGGAAGGTGAAGAGCCCTTAGTACATTGTATGTTTTCGTATGCAATCTGGCTTTGTTAAATTATGTTTACACATCAATTATTCTTGTTTGTTTTGTTTTCTTCTTTTGAATTTTAAGTGTGAGTTTACATACATCTGCTAAAAATGGATGTAAATGAGGCACAGAGGCACGTAGGACAGAGTAGAAAATGTATGAAATGAGATGAACGTACTCTGGCTGGGAGCATATTTTCTCACGAAAAATAAAACTTCTCTTCCTCCAAATTAACCCAGCGGCCAGAGTGTGGATTCAAATAGCTGTATCTTGACATCACTCGCTTAAAGGTATTTCAAACGTTAAGTGCTCACATTCCTCCTAGAAGTCTGCCTTTCTTTCTCTCGGAATACATCACCATGTCCGAAAATGATCAGACAGAAAACCGTGCGTCCCCACGAGAGTCCTGTCTTTCCCTCATGCCACACACCAACCCCCTATCAGTCATTGGTCTATACTATGTGCTTAAAGAAATGTCTGCAGGAGGGATCAGCCTGGCAGGCTGAGTCTGAGATACATAGCAGAGACTACATCATCTCCAAATTCTGGGACGTGTGGGAGGGGATATTACAAATGGTTTTTTGAGGAGCCCCCAAAGTCGTAACCACAGGATGTGAATCGCCGGGGGCCCAATGCAAAAGAAGAAACATGAGGGAGAATTCCTGGACACAGAAGGCACAGAGTCCTGGCCACAAGCCTCGCCCATGCTGGGATCTGAAACCACATTGGCTATTTCCTTTCATGTGCTGTCTGTATTTTTTCTTTATTTTCTATATTTTCTATATATAGCTAACACACCTCAAGGAGAACCCTCTGTGTGTTAAGAGAGTCTAGTACCTTTGGGGACACCTGGCTGGCTCGGTTGGAAGAACATGTGACACTTGATCTCAGGGTCATGGGTTTGAGCCCTACTGGGGTGTAGAGATTACTAAAAAAAAAATAAATAAATAAACAAACATAAAAAAATAAAATAAAAGAATAGTATCTGTGATGTACCAGGGAAATTGCAATCACGCTCCTTGACCTTACCAAGAATTTTGCCAAGGAAAGGGCTCAGATAGAATCATTGGTATTAATAATTCTCTTGCCCCTCATTTTCTGCTAGGGATAATTAGGTTAGTAAAAGCTAATTAACTAGCTCGTATCAAAACTGCCAGCCAGGAAGAAAGCTTCAACTCCATCCTGCCAATATGCAATCACACGCCTTGCATTGCACACACTATTTTACCTGAGCATCACATATCACATTGGTGGGCGTATAAAATATTGGCCAGTTCCCAAATGGCGCTTACAAAACGTGTGGAAATGTGTCAACGTGACGTGATGTGCGGGCTTCTCATTGTGGTCCCATTAAGAATGTATTTTAAATAACATTGAATATCAGGTGGTAAAAGCTTATTCTCACCTAAATTCTGCCAGCGTCAGAGGTATTTTCATCGTGAAGCCTTTTCTCTCCTTTCCGTGACATACAAAGGCATCATCGACTGACAAAAAAGAGAAATCAGTTGGAAACAGCGTTTTGCACAAGGTTCAAATATCCATTTCAGGAGAAATGTGTTAATGCCTTCTAGAACACCACTAGTCACTTCTTTTGGTGCTAAATCCGTAGCATTCTAAAAATAAATTATAAAGTAGGCTGTCCTATTGAGGCCAAATTCTGTTTCCTTTCGACTTGGATATTCTCCTTGCCACCTGCCTCCGAGGAAAAAGCCTGTCTTCACAAAGCAAATGAAGACTTGACACAATTATGTCAAAAGTGGGTGCCAAAAGATTATTTCCGTCTATTTCCCCACTTAAAATTTTTATTTCACATAATTGCATTATTTATAAATTATAAGTATGCAATTAGACTTGAAGTACCTGTAATATGACCGAGGTCTCATCTCCCTGATGGTGATGTAGCTAGAAAGACGTGAAACGTGGATTGCATTGGACTAGAAATTCAATTTTTCCTGGGAGGTTTTCCCAGGGTGTTCATGCAGTGACAGGGCCATGCATTTGCAGAGCGCTGGAGCTCCCCGGCTGCACTGGCTGACTTCACTGCACACCTTTGACGTGGGCACAGCTGGTAAGGTCTACATCCAACAGCCTGGGGCTAGAGGCAGGGATTTAATTTGACAAGGAGCTGGGCTGGTAAAGTTGAACTCAAGTCTTCCGCTTTCTGTGAATCCAGGCTGATTTCTTTTTTAAAAATTTGTTTCAGAGAAACTTTTGACCCTGGAATAATTTTTAGGTTTGCAGATAAATTCCCAATGACAGCACAGAATTCTCATCTATAACCCTCAGTCAGTTCCCCCTTCCATGAACATCCTGCATAACCATGCTTCTCTGGTCAAAGCTATGATGCAAATATTGGTGCCCCCTCATTAATGAGAGTCCAAATTTATCAAACTCGTGTTGCCTTCTTAAATAGATACAGATGTGCCAGGTACCTGTTATATGCCAGGATGGTGCTTTTTATGTGCATTTTCTAAATGAACCCTCGAAGTAACAGATGTGTATGTTGAGTCTGAGGCTGGTGGGTCCAACTGTCTCAAGGTTGGGCAACCTACACTTGACTTATCCAGGATGGAAAAAGAGGACCATCTTACCAGAAGACTGTATCAGCCTAATTTCTCTACTGTGTTGATGTTCATCTTTATGAGCAAAATACGTTTGCTGATGAATCTGGTTTTTTTTTTTTTATCATTCTTGTTCTTATTTAAGCTAATTATGTATTATATTCAAAGTCTAGACAACAGATAACATGCCTCACCTGCCCAAACTCTCAAAACGGAGTAGGTTGGATTTTGACAGCTGGAAGCTTCCATTCAACAGAGGCAAGAATACTTTCTAGGTAAACTTTAAGACACGATCAGAAATGACTGAGATCATAGAACAATTTACAATATCTCTTTAGAATCTAAACATGTTCATGTAAAACAACCACCAACCCACAGTAACTTTTAACGGGGTTAAGATCAATCTTGATGGCTGTGTTCGCCAGCTGTATTGTCACGAGTAAGGGCAAGTTTCTTCAGGGAGTTACATAAATCCGAAACGCAGCACAAAAATAGCATTTACAGATTGCACGTTGATAAAAATAAGTGTCTATTTTATATAACCACATTTTTAAAAGGTGATGCTTCCCTTGGATAATAATTTGGTGTTTGGAAGACAATACTGTTGACTTTTATCTATGAGTGTTACTATTCTTGTAACCAATGTGAGTACATGCTTATCACAACACGAGAGTGCAGCTTGCTAAATGTCCCAGGATGACGTACGCATAGAAATCTATGACTGAGGGTCAATCTGTGCACTACCTCCTAAAGCTGACAATGATTGGTTTACCTTACAAAATTCCATCAACCAACTATTTGTTTAAACAATCATCATTTTCCGAGTATCAGTTTGGTCTCCGAGAAAATAACATGCCCTAGTTCAAGATTGTATGTTCAAAACATCATCTCCTTAACTTAAGAGGTTATACAATTGTGGGGCACCTGGGTGGCTCAGTTGGTTCAGCGTCCGACTTAGACTCAGGTCATGATGTCGCAGTTTGTGAGTTCGAGCCCTGTGCCGGGCTCTGTGCTCACAGCCTGGAGCCTGCTTTGGATTCTGTGGCCCACTCTCTCTCTTTGCCCCTCCCCCCCACTCACGCTCTGTTTCTGTCTCTCTCATCAGTAAATAGATAGACAAAATTGGCTCCTGCAATACTGCTTCCAACTACGTTGCTGTGTTGATATAGATTCGTTGTGGAACATTCCAGAAATTCTCTTCAGATGGATTAAGGAAACTGGAACACGCATGCCTCTTAGGGAACCACTGACTTCCTTCCTTCCGTTCCCTCCATAAAACCTATGATGAATGATCTGTATTAGAAATTGCTTCACCCATTACAAATGGTTAAACCAACAGAAGGACGCCCCATTGAAACTTATTTGCCAATAACTTGACCTCTTTATACCTCGGACTTAAGTGCCATCACGAAAATCGATGGCTATATTTTACTTGTCATTTGCTTTTGCTTTAGAGTCGGGTCCTGTGCATTTGCCAGTCTGCTCTTTTTTTCGTATGTGTGGTGTCTTCTTATTACATCATAGTCCCTAGAGGAATGTTGAAGAGTATCCAAAAATAAATTAACAAACACCTCGCTCAGGTGATTCATGTTTTGTTTTTAATGTCCTCTCTAGAATGGCTGGGAAAACCAAAACTAAAAATCTGCTCTGGCGATTTGTTTTTCCCCGTCTGCACATTTGTGTGTGTGTGTGTGTGTGTGTGTGTGTGTGTGTGTGTGTGCTGTCCGTCCCTGGGAAAGAAGGGTGATGTCTTTGTGACTCCTGGAGAGAGCCTAATGGCAAAATCTCTGGGAGAATAACAGCCTGTGCGGATAACATCCCTCCCTTCCCGGGGAATCTGGGCCGGCTGATCTTCCCAGGCAAACTCCTTCCAACATGCAGCCACAATTAATTATTCCTTGTTGTCACAACGCACCCAAAATATCTCATGAGTTGTCAGCCTGCCACTGTGGAGAGGTGACACATTTTGACAACTACCTATTTGTTGATTTTGCAATTTACATTGCATGTGACAAGTGCACTTTAAGATAGAAGTTTTTGCCTGTTCTTTGTTTTGACCCTTTCAGTGTTCCACGTGAGTTAATTTTTCTGGTTACGGTCATGATGCCGGATTGGGGTTTGGCCTCCAAAGCACATCTTCAGTCTCCTAGAGAATGCAACAAAGCGGTGGGTGGGCAGGGGTGGAGGCAGTATCTGCTGGCTTCAGTAAGTGGAAAAGCTGGTGGCAGGGGCCTACTGCTGTCTCAATATAGCGAGGCCATCTGCAGATATGGGGATCCGCGGCCATGACACATTTTGACGATCAGCATTCTTGAGAATTTGCAAAAAGTGAGTTCACCATAAACAAGCCTAGATGATTCTGGTTGCACCAGACTTAGAAAAGTCCTTGCTACCATTCATTATACAAGGTTCTCATTAAAAAAAAAAAAAAAAAAAAATTGTGTGGTGTCATTAAATTGTAAATCAAAGAGATGGCTAGTGTCTTGACGAAGTTAGTCAAAGTGTTCAAGTGTTTGATTTAAAAGTAATAGAACGGTAGGATTGGGGAGGAAGAGAGAACAGAGAAGGGTCCCGTGTGAGGTCAGTCGGGTGGAGCCCCTCCTTCTTACCTGGGGAGCAGAGAAGACGGTGTAAGAGAGGCTCGGAGGTGTCATACATACTGCAGATGTCCTTCTACACGAGGCAGCAAGCCATACAGGGGATGCGCACATCCCTAAAATTATGCCTCTAGAGAAAATAGGAAAAAACATTTGGCTTTAGGACTGTATCAGATACCCGACTTTACACGTACTTGCATAACACATTTTTTCTTAGAAGTTTTGTCTTTGCTGTGCATACCCATGGATGGTGTAATGGGAAATCAAAAGGATGTCATGCTCTCCTACATGTGCCCTTGGTCTATTTGGTTAATCAGTAGGACATGGTTTCCTTCACCCGTGTAGGAAACACGGTAAATCCAGGGTGTTGCCAAAGACACAAATTATGCTTTACAATTGCATTGAGTCCTATGACCTATCATCATGGTGATGAAACTCATTGATCACATATCAGGCCGTTCGTAAGTTTAATACATGTTCTGGAAAACATTCATCACCAAAGGCAATGCACATAATTTTAATTGGCACAGCCCCTGGATGCTTCAGGTGCAAATGGTAAGTCACACATGGTGACAATCACTTTGAAAGAACTTCCTTACTGGTGTTCACTTCAATTCCCAGTGAATTTTTCTGTTCACGGTTGTCCCAGGCAGCAGTAAAGGGAAAGCTCTGTGTTTCTCTTCTTCATGGAAAGCAGGGGTGATTCTAAGATGCTCAGTACATCACAGCTCAGCAGAGATAGCTGAACAGAAAAAAAAGACATTCAATAAGCCCAACTTTTAAACAAAAATGTTTATTTATTTGAGGAAGAGTGAGGGTATAGGGGTAGAGAGAGGGAGAGAGAGATTCCCAAGCAGGTTCCATGTTGTCAGTGCAAAGCTGGACGTGGGGCTCAGTCCCATGAACCATGAATCGTGACATCATGACCTGAGCTGAAATCAGGAGTTGGACGCTTAACCAACAGAGCCACCCAGGCGCCCCTCGATCCCCCTGATTTTTTTTTTCAACATTTATTTATTTTTGGGACAGAGAGAGACAGAGCATGAACGGGGGAGGGGCAGAGAGAGAGGGAGACACAGAATCGGAAACAGGCTCCAGGCTCTGAGCCATCAGCCCAGAGCCCGACGCGGGGCTCCAACTCACGGAGGGCGAGATCGTGACCTGGCTGAAGTCGGACGCTTAACCGACTGCGCCACCCAGGCGCCCCTCGATCCGCCTGATTTTAATGAACATCTACTACATGGTCCTGCATTACAGCCAGAAACAGAAGAGACTGCATTCGTAGCAATGGTTCCCTCCGTGGAGCTGAACAATTAATGATAAGGAACCCCAAATCCCAGTTGAGTGGTTGGGAGTCACAAGGGCGTGATGGCATACTAATGTAGACGCCATGGAATTAGGACATTCCAGCAGCTCTCTGAAAGATGAGCCTTTATTGTAGCTCATCTGGCATGTATGTCCCATCCTTGTTGGGAGAGTCCTTGGTGTGCTTTTACTGTATTTAAGGTTGACTCTCAGCTGCTCAGCTTTGGGGTCTGGATGAATCACATTTTTGTGTTTTGTTTTGTTTTGTTTTGTTTTAAGTAGGGCACAGGGTTGTCATCTGTGAGTCCAAAATCTTGTCTTCTGCTCCCATTTCTGAAATGAACAGCACTGTGATTCTTGGTCTACCTAGTTCCCTGGGGAAGGAAAGGCAAAGTGAGACCATCTTTGGTGGCCCTTTAAAGTTTGCTTACTTATGTAAACTCTCTGGAAGACCAGGCATGCTGACGTGCCTGGACACAAGTTAAACAATCCAGAAATCAATCAAGACTTGAATCTCGTGTCCCCCTTCATGTCCTGCCTAAACCCAAGCCCTGCATGTGGAGAAATGTATAAGCCACTGACTGTAAATAATAAAAAGTGACACATACGAGCATGGGCCAAAATATCTGTCCAGCCATGTTAAATCGAGGTGAGAAGTGTGTACTTGAAAATACGACACGTGCTGGAAAAAAGGTGTGAAACAGAAGATGATATCGATCCAGGAATGGAACGCAGGGCTCATGCTTTGCTAAAAAAAAAAAAAAAAAAAAAAAACCAAAAAACAAAAAACAATGCTTAAATTACTTCATTTAAAAAAAATTTTTTTTAACGTTTATTTATTTTTGAAACAGAGAGAGACGGAGCATGAACGGGGGAGGGTCAGAGAGAGAGGGAGACACAGAATCCGAAACAGGCTCCAGGCTCTGAGCGGTCAGCACAGAGCCTGACACGGGGCCCGAACCCACGAACCATGAGATCATGACCTGAGCCAAAGTCAGCGCTTAACCGACTGAGCCACCTAGGTGCCCCTAAATTACTTTAGATAAACATTGTGTACTGCGTTCCTTTTAAGGAACTATAAGTTCTTTTTTTAAGTTCTTTTTTTCTTTTAAGTTTTTATAAGTTCTTTTTCCTTTTAAGAAACTATAAGTTCTTCTGCTCTCTATAGTACTAGCGACTTTTACTGCCCATACAATTGTTGTCATTAACTCTACATAAACACGTATATGATGCTGTCATTTTTTTGTCTTTGATCTGTCAATGTTTTCGAGCTCCTTCTTCAGCCAAGAGGCCACAACTGGATCCTAAGGGTGTGACTTCTGTCTCTCTCAAAGCTTTTTTGTCCCCAGGGGGCACCCATGGTCTGACTTGAATAATCCATTCAGATGCAAATTATTTCACCTGGGTAGGAGTCAAGAGCACTTGGGCACTGAGACTCAGTCCTCACTTAAAATGCAGTCCCTCCGGGCGCCTGGGTGGCGCAGTCGGTTAAGCGTCCGACTTCAGCCAGGTCACGATCTCGCGGTCCGTGAGTTCGAGCCCCGCGTCGGGCTCTGGGCTGATGGCTCAGAGCCTGGAGCCTGTTTCCGATTCTGTGTCTCCCTCTCTCTCTGCCCCTCCCCCGTTCATGCTCTGTCTCTCTCTGTCCCAAAAATAAATAAACGTTGAAAAAAATAAATAAATAAAATAAAATGCAGTCCCTCAAATCTTAGGTCACGAAAGGAAAAACAGGTGTTTTATAATGACTTCCTGACAAGGTACAAGTGGGGAGGGGTCGATGGGAATGATGGTCGCATTACAAATGAAACGGAAACTATGAGGCTATAACAGCCATGGGCTAATGATGTGTTTTGGTGGCAGCTGGTTAATTTGGGAAGCATGGGGAGAAATCTGGAAACAACCAGTTACTGATTAAGCTTGCTAAGAAAGAGGAACTTGTAATCTTTCTTTCTTACCAAATCAAAAACAGGACAGCCAGGATGATGGATTGAGAGTACTTCTGACTTGCTCTCTTGGGAATAATCACAATATTTTGTAGGTTACAGTAAACCCTGCATCACAGGCACCAAGATCTTTCGTGGCAAAAAAGTACCAGGTCAATCAAAGGAGGAACGTTGTCCCTTTGCGTTAGCGTGCTGGGGCCACGTTTGTATACTTGTAGTTATAAGTCACTCAAGTACAGTAAGGGTCCCACAGACATAAATATTTGTATTAAAAATTATTTCCCACTAAGCTTGAATGTCTCCTCAAATACCTCAGACCTGATTTTGCAGGTAATGACCTGCCAAAAAGAATCCAATCCAAACACAACTTGAGAGACAGTGTTGTTATAAACCTGTTTTTAAAAGAAGGTATGCATGTCTTTAGATCCTCATGGCATGGTATACTCATGCCTTGTGATATATTTAGAATAACAAACTGAAAATTATTTTGAAACTGCATAGATGTGTGTGTGCACACACATATACACCACATACACATATAGAGAGAGATTTCTAAACTGCACATATATATGTATACATATAGTGTATATAGAATATGTATGTACTCATGTATGTATACCTACATATAGGGAGAGAATTATAGGTAAATAGATACATAGATAGATATGTGGCTAGATGGATGGATGGATATAGATACATAGATAGATAGGTCACCTATATTATATATGACATGTGTTGCATAACTAAGATTCCCACTTTTAATCCAAAAGTGAGTTTATTGCTTCCAGGAATATATATTATATATAATAATATATTACAATATACCTACATATCAAGAACACACACATACACACACATAAAACATATATCTATATACATATATGTAACATGCATATTTACATATATGTGTAATAAATGTATAGAACAGAAATGAAGCATACCCATATAAACATGTATTCGAATATATAATATAATGTATAAATTCAGAATTGAAGGTATGATTTTCTCCATTTCCAGAAGAAGAATTTGAAATGTAGCTCTTTAAACGTGTTATAAGCTGTTATAAAAACTGTAAAGAATATAGCCGGAACCTCCTTCTAGACACCAAAAACTACTATCTGTTCAATACAGCACTTACTGCCCCCCAAACCCCACATATATTTCAAGCACTTTTACTTTTTAAATTCTACATAGGAAATCCCAAGGCTCTTGTAATAGGCATAAATAGCATACCTCTTAGGGATGTCAGAAAAGGCAAGAGGATCCATAGAGATAGTTATGGAGTGTTCCAATAAAAAGAATCATGTCACTGGGTAGCTCAGTCAGTTAAGCATCGACTTTGGCTCAGGTCATGAGCTCACAGTTTGTGAGTTCGAGCCCCGAGTTGGGCTCTGGGCTGATAGCTCAGAGCCTGGAGCCTGCTTCAGATTCTGTGTCTCCCTCTCTCCCTGCCCCTCCCCCACTCGTGCTCTGTTTCTCTCTCTCTCAAAAATAAACATTAAAAAAATGCAGACCTTCAAACTCTAAATAATCGAGTAAGGGGATATGTTCTACAAGTGACTACAAATCAAAAGTAGTTTGAATAAAAGAGACTACCAGTCAGTGTCTGGAAAGAAAAAAACCGCAAAGACTAAGTGCTTGCTTGCAGAGCTCTGCTTCCAGGTTAAAGTGTCTAGGAACTTAGCAAACCGCGCAATACCTGGGAATCGTGAAGGTCAGTTCTGGCAAAGTTTCGAAATGGAATTTTTGTGGGGTAGTCTTAATGTGGAAACGTGGTTTCTGGTGTGAGGTTTGTCACTGACACGGGCTTGCTTTCCAAGATATGGGGCTCCATGATTGGGCAGGTTTTGGTACCGCTGCTCCTGGTGTGATGCTGACATTGATAGATCAGGGTGGGGTTTTTTGTTGTTTGTTTGTTTGTTTAATATAATTTATTGTCAAACTGGTTTCCATACAACACCCATTGCTCATCCCAACAAGTGCCTTCCTCGATGCCCATCACCCACTTTCCCCTCTGCCCAACCCACCATCTACCCTTAGTTTGTTCTCAGTCCTTAAGAGTCTCTTATGGTTTGCCTCCCTTATTTTCTGTAACTTTTTTTTTCCCCTTCCCTTCCTCCATGGTCTTCTGTTAAGTTTCTCAAGACCCACATATGAGTGAAAACATATGGTATCTGTCTTTCTCTGCCTGACTTATTTCACTCAGCATAATACCTTCCGGTTCCATCCACGTTGCTACAAATGGACGGATTTCATTCTTCCTCATTGCCAAGTAATATTCCATTGTATATATAAACCACATTTTCTTTATCCATTCGTCAGTTAGTGGACATTTAGGCTCTTTCCATAATTTGGCTGTTGTTGAAAGTGCTGCTATAAACATTGGGGTACAAGTGCCCCTATCCATCAGCACTCCTGTATCCCTTGGGTCAATTCCTAGCAGTGCTATTGCTGGGTCATAGGGTAGATCTATTTTTAATTTTTTGAGGAACCTCCACACTGTTTTCCAGAGCAGCTGCACCAGGTTGCATTCCCGCCAGCAGTGCAAGAGGGTTTCTGTTTCTCCACATCCTCGCGGGGAGTTTTTGAAACCAGTTCTGGTGTTTCATGTGGCTGTGGACAAGGAATAATCAGTCTCCCCCTGTCCCTGATTTTGAGCATAAGACCTTTCTATTCCCATAGATTTCCAATGCATGACCACATACACTCTCTTCCCTTGGTCCATTTTACCTCCCAATCCTCTGGTTCACATGTCCATATCTGAAATTGTCTATCTTGGCTCTCTTTGGCCTCCACAACTCAATGTAACCTGTGTAGGTTTCTGCTTGCAAATTTTGTCAAAATATGCCTTCTTGTGAGTATCAATTTTCTATGCAAGAATTTCAGGGGTCCCATAGTCCTTTCTATGTAAGAATCTCAGTGGTCCCATAGTCCTTTGTATAAAATTCAAAATGTAATAGGCACACAGCCATCTACAAAAAGACAAAACCAAGGACAAAAAACCCCACAGAAATCTAATAACTGAGAAATAGTGCTGCTGACACTGCTTACATGCGTGGATAACCAATCACGCCTCTCTCTAGAAAATGTTTTGCTTGTAATTTGAAGATCGTTTTCAGGTTAAGAGTTTTACGGTATTGCTAAGATGTAACTTTAATGAGCCTTTCTGTGTCTCCAAAAACCATATTCATTGATACCTTTTCTGTCTTCAATTCTTATGGTGAATGTGGGTGAAATCAATGTTTTGGAATAAAACTTCTAAACGAGGAAACAAAAGTATTTCAAAACCCTCCTTTCATTAGGAAGACAACGGATTCATATGTTGTTTGTGTTTCTGATAGACACTTATTCAAGAGAAGCTTGTGGCTTTCCATTTAGAAATGATAAAAAAAAAAAAAAAAGGTCCCATCCACCACAGGGTTGTCCTCCATATCCCTTCCACTCTTCATCTTCAGTTAATATGCCAAATTCTTTGTCCAGCCCTGGCCAGGAGGAGCACAGGCTACCTTTATCAGTGCCTCCTGGGCTTAGGGGTGGCCATGGGACCACATTCAGGACAACGTAAGCGTGACTCAGTGATAGCCAGGAAACGTCCTGGAAACAGAGATGTGATGAAGGATCCACCCAGATCTAACTTGGATCCATCCATATCTAACCATAGGTTATGCATCAGTCTTAAACCATGAAAACACACCGGCAGGGGAAAAGGCAGAAGAATCTTTCATGGTGATGCCATCCCTTCCATGCACTCCCAGTGAAAATATCTCCAGCTGCTTCATGGTGGTAGCTACTGTTCTTTCTGTCCAAAGCACTGGATGTGTAGCACTGTTTGCAATTGTAAGCGATGCAAATCCAGTTTTAAATACAGTTTCTATCTTAAAATGGTAAGAGGAATTCTCCCGTGTTCAGTGGACCCTTGAACAATGCCAGGGGTAGGGGCACGGACCCTGTGTGCAGTCAAAACCCCATGTATAACTTTGGACTCCCCTAAAACTTACCGATTAATAATAGCCTACTGTTGACCAGAAGCCTAACCAATAAGTCAATCAACACACATTTTGCATGTTATATGTATAATATACTATATTCTGACAATAAAGTAAGCTAAAGAAAATGTGATGGAGAGAGGGGAAAGTGGGTGATAGGCACTCAGGGGGGCACCTGTTGCGATGAGCACTGGGTGTTGTATGGAAACCAACTTGACAATAAATTATGTTTAATATAAAAAAAAAGAAAAGAAAATGTGATGAAGAGAATCATAAGGGCTAGAAAACACATTTGCAGTTCTGTACTGTATTTATAGAAAAAATATCCCCATACAAGCGGACCCACGCAGTTCAGATCTGTGTGGTTCAAGGCTCCACTGCATTTCTCTTCTAAAGTAATTTATTACAGCCTATGTTTCTATGGCTACAGTTGAATAAAACTGGTTTCACATGGTTTCAACACACATGTGATATCCACACCGTGTGATATAATGAACATAATGCATATTTATGGAAAGACAATCATCCCTGAAATTTCTGGAATCTGAATGCTCCATTGTGGGAGATCTATTTTAAAAAAATGACTGCAGTTCAGACATACTCTATTTTCAGAAGCAGAATTCAAATGGTATGCTTTGTAACTTCTTACTTCTGTAATTGATATTGGCAATGTCAACCCTTCCGATATTTGTGTAGGACAGGTAGGTAAATGTTTGGGATTTCAGGCCAGTGTGGCATCAGGTACGCAGAATGACATTTTTTTTTTTTTTAAATAAAAATGTGCTCTAGATGTAAAGCTGATGTAGGGTAGAGAAAAAGATGTCTTTCTTATACGTGCAAGAGTGTTGCTGTGTCTGTTTGGTTAAACTATTGAAATAAGCAGTATAAACTGTCTTTAAATATCACGCCTGACAAGGATTGGAGGTGATTCAAAGGATTAGAGGAAGCTCAAAATGTTTACAGTCCTTTCTCAGAGGCCAGCAGGTGGACACACACATGATGCCCCACTTTGCCGAGGTTCAGCTAGGGGTGAGAAGGCAGTGGCAATGCAGCATAGCACTACAGAGCATCTGTGCGGCTTTGGAGAGAAGGTGGTTATGTGACCACGTCTGGAAGAAGGAGTCTACACTTGCCTGGCATTGAACTTTTTCAGCCAACCCCTTTTCTTTGAGCTGCTACGTGCTCTCATCCACCTTCTCCCAGATTCCAACTCAATCAATCTTACTGCTGCCTTTGCACTGTGTTCATGGAGCCTAAGGCGTGGACGTCCCCAGGAAATGGAAGAGAATGAAAAGATATGCCAAAGAAGGACATGGGTGGGTGTTATAAAGAGGGTGGTGAATGCATATTTATGATGTGATTGAATATGTTAATTAATCGATTCTGCAAGTAGTTAGTGGGAAACATTCCACTGTTACCCAGCAGGGCCTATTTTGAGGCATTGCAAGGGGAATGAATATGAGGGCATTTGCAGATGCCTCGTTAAACATAGCAAATTGAAAACTTATTTCCCATAAACCCACAAAAAAGAATGTGTAAGTAAGAGGCAAATTTTTTCAAGACAGAAATAGGACAGCAGATGACCACGTGTTAAGATTTCAACAAAGTAACACAAGCTGGAAAGCAGATGGATGAATCCTAATGTCTCCAGATTGGAGAAACTCGGAACGCCTCATCCTCGGGAGAGTAAAACTAGGAAGTAGGACAACTCTTGACCCTAAGTGCCAGAAATGCTTGGAAATTGGTGAGACCAGAAGCCTCTGGTGGTGAGGGGTCAGGTGGAGATAAAGCAGGGCTTTCCTGAAGAATGAAATCTCCCAGCCCCAGTCCGTCCCACGCGGCTGGAGAATCACCTCCTACTGGGCCTGGCGGGGACCTAGGGGAAATCGTGTATCTCTTGAGGGGACTCCATTCTTCCAGACACCAGCTACGGCTCGTGGAGCAGGGTGGAGTCATACAGAAAATGGGTGCATTAAGGGAAAGTCACACACCACATGCTGAGCAGCTCAGCCACTTTCCACACTGGATTCTCCAATTGCTGACGGCAGGGGTTAAAATATTCCTCTCTAGGAAAACTGAGAAGTCCAGAGAAAACAGAAACAGATACTGATATTTACACGTCCCCACTGAAAACACATGTCCCCAATTGAAGTGTAAGTCTCAATGACTTAGCAAAATCTCTCCAGTCACATACACATTCCAGTCTGTTTTGGTGCAATTAAGGATCAGCCTTAATTGGTGGTACTCCACCCAACGGGAGAGAGACAGACGAAGGGACTGCTAGAACAGTCGTTCTCAAAGTATGGTCCAAGAGCACCTGGGGTTGCACAGAATCGAAACTTTTCATAAAAATAATGGGACTTGACTTACAGTTTGCATCCCTTTTTAAAAAATTTTTTTGAGAATGTACTGAGATGCTTACCACAAGTTATGTGGCTTTAGATGTCACAACAGGCAAAATGCAAAAGGCAATATCAGGCCCCAGGTGTGTTTCAGGAAGCTAGACATTAAGAAGAGTTGCAGGAATGTAAGTAAGACATTGTGTCTATTCTAGTTTTCTCTTTTTTGGAAAGCAGTTATTTCTAAAAGTATTCCATTAAAAACACAGATACCACATTTATTTGTGTGATTTAAAACTAAATAAGTGAAGAATGGTTTTAGAAAGCCTTAGTGGTAATTTCGAGTATGGTAAATACTGATGGATACTCACCTGTAACACATATCTGTGTAGTGCACAGATAGATCATGCACATGTATCGCAAAGGTGGGGAGTGGTCTTGCAAGCGGTGATTTTCACTTACCTGGTCTCAGGGTTTTCATCCTCTCACCGTAGAGAGACACAAAACTCTTTTTGCCTGGTAGGAATGTGCTGGAAGAGGCTGTCTTTAACTTACATTTGGTAATTTCCCTGTGTGTGTGTGTGTGTGTGTGTGTGTGTGTGTGTGTGTGTATTCACACATATACGTCCATATATATATACCATATATATATATATATAATATATGTATATGCATCATGTATATTCATGGGGAAAGACAGGTAGATTGATGATATAGATAGATAGATACAATAGATTATAGATGATTTAGATAGGTGGGTAGGTAGGTAAATAGAAAGATAAATAGATGATAGATGACAGATATGATAGATTATGGATGCTTTAGACAGGTAGGTAGATAGGTAATTGATGATGAGCATAATCCCCATGATATCCTGTTTCCTCCTCAAAACTTCTAGATAATTTCACAGATATGGATGTATCATAATAAGACAGCATGTTTTACAGCTGTCTCCCCACCCCGATTTCTCATGTATTACTTCATTTGATCCATTTGTTAATTTCTCCTTAACAGGCAACTTGGCCAGTATTGGGTCTCATCTCTGAAATGTGCAATAACAATGGTGAGCACATAAATTAGGTCAGCGTCTCTATGTCTGAAAGCAGTGTGCAGGCGATGTGTTAACTGGTTCAGAAAAGATGGATGTTAGCTCTTCATGTCACGGAGAGTTTGCACCATCTAATAACCCATCCAAAGCTTTGTTTTCACGTGATCTTTTCCCCAAAGTGCTGTGATATTTCCAAGCCTAACCCCTGCAATAAAAGCAGGAATGTCCCTCCTGTCTTACAGGCCTTCTGTCCCTAGCTCCCTAGATTCAGATCAAGAAGCAAACACATTGCCCAGTTAGAAAGCACAATGTAATTTGAAATATAGAACGGAACCTATTCCAAGACTAAGAAATTAATGCCCACGCCCAAAGGCACAAAGTAATTATTTTCCAAAGAGTGTGCCTGCTAATCCATAAATGCCAGATGCACAGAACTTCAATAAGAGTTGCTACGGAGAAGGAATATTAAACAACTCTTTGTACCTATTAAATCCTGCCCTTGTCCTATGCCACATGACGCAACGTTCTATAAACATCGCAGCAACTCTCTCAAAAAAGCAGACCCAGCCGCCTCACTTGTCTATATTTTAATTCAGCCATTTATGGCTTCACCCACTTGTTAAGGCTTTGTTTATGATCAGCTTGATTGCGAAGCTGGGAACTGCTGCTGGGAATCAGAATCTGAGGAGGTGCACGAAAGAGACAAAAGAAAAATAAGGTGGGGTCGATAGGAAGGTACAGGTGAGCAGGGAGAATACCATTGCGCTCTCTCCTCTGTCCGTGTGCATGGTTTAGACTCTCACATGTCACATAGATTTCCAGCTCCCTAATGGCTAATGTGGGCTCCTTTAGCATCTCTTTCTCGACAGTCAGATGGTGAACCAGGTTACCTTTACGGCTGGTAGACCATAGCCAGATGGTCCTGTTTTCACCCACATCCCTTTCCAAAAGATTGCTGCAGACATCCACGGGCCTGAGAGATTTTCTCCCTTCACCTGTGCCCAGTGACTGACCGATGTGTTGCTGTAAGAACTGAGACTTCTCGCCTCAAGCAGAACAGACTCTGAGCTGCAATCCACACTCCTGAACTCCCCGTGGGGCCGGGCTGGGATTCCTTGGCCTCTCACCTGCCCATTCTGCTCCCATCACTTTCTGACAAGATTCTCCTGTGACCACCCCATGCTACAAACCTTGGGCTTGTACCACAAGCCCTGTCTCAGCTTCTGCTTCTAGAAGGCCTGAGCAGTATTTCAACACTAGGATCATTACCACCTGCTGCTCCAACAGCTCCCAGGGTTACCTTGAAGAGTCAGCCATTCCCTGTGTGGTCCCTCCGGCTTTGTGGTGACAGTCAGCAGAGGAAGGCACAAAGCCCAGCAGAGATGCTGTGCTGTGTTGGCTTCTGATGCTCCACCGTGCGCCTCTGAATTGGCTCCGTGAAGACAAAGCCCACAGCGATGCTGCGGTGGGTCACGCCCAGCCCCGTTCTCCTGATGCCTTTCCTGCTCTGCATCCTCGCATGGAAAGGGGAAGGGGTCTCTGTCTCCGATTCTGCTACCCTGATGTGAAAATATTCTTGCTCTTGGAAGCACTGGCCAGGTTCTTGCATACTTTCTACTCAGGAACTGGTCAACATGCCAGGTGGGACAGATGGCTGTTCGGACCACTCGCCATTGGTACAACGTGGATGTCTGGGTGAGTCCATTCTCAAGAGCTCCTAGAACTCTGCTTCACGTTCATCCAAAACGGGCTCTACTGTAGCGAGAGATTTCTAAAGACAGCAAGTCCTTCTGGCTAAATGAAAAACAAAAGAGCTTCTTCCAAAAGCAGGGCACAGTAAAAGGAATCTCCAGGAGAAAATAAGAGTGTAGAGCGCTGGTAACTTATGAGTGTTCTTTAGCCACTGTTTGCACTGCACATAGGCACGTGGTTGAAGGGCTATGGGCAACACATGGCCCTACCCCTTCTTCCTGTAACACGAGGGCAGGTGGAGGAGTAGAGCAGACACAGTCTTCTCCACCTGGCCTCGAGACATGCCGAGAGAGCACGAGGTCCTAGGGTAAGCAGGGTTTACAGCGAGCTGGGATCTCTCTTCTGCACTGTAGAGACAAACAGAAAACATGCATTTAAAACCGTATGTGTGCCATTCAATAAGACATTCAAAAATATAGACAAGACAGCATACTAAAACATTTTATAAGGCATGCATGTCTTAACAAAGTTTAGCAGAATATATAGGGAAATATTAGGAAAGAAAGCATGCCTGATCAAAATCAATAAGCAAAGTTAAGATAGCAGGTCATATGTATCGGGATTGCGGCTACATGTTCATCATCTGCAAGTTCTCACCAATGTTTTAAGACATAAGTCAATGCTTGACGGAAAATAAGGACCCATGTTCTTGAAATCGAGTCCAAAAATATTATCAGTTCCCATGAAGAGCCCATGCAACTCAATGAGGACTATCCTAAAGCTACCACATACGAACTGGTTTCTTGTGGGCCATTTCTCAGAATGTTCAACCAATCGTCTAAGGTCACAATTACAAAACATGGCTAATGAATGAAATGATTCAGAAGCCAGACTCATATGGAATATGCTTCCCTACAGATAATTCATGCCAGGTTATCTATCAGGATGCCTGAAGCCAAGAAACGTGCAAATGCACACACACACACACACACACACACACACACACACACACATTACACATACAGTACACATATATACACATACTACACATACACATTGTACACTAGAAACACATTGCATACACATTACACGCACATTAGGCATTTCTACACATAACACACTACATATGTACACATTACACATGTTACACCTACACACACACTTTGGAAATCTGGAGTTGTGCTTCTGGAAAGGCACAGGTGGACGCTTCTGGTTGAGAAGCAATGCTTTGGAACAATACACAGGTTGTGCAATTCCAGAGTGGACTCTGAATTCACGATAAATAATGCAGTGACTCTGGGCATGACGTGTCAACCCTTGGCAAAACCTTAAGTACACTGGTTTATGTTTTAATCACGCTGTAGCATTCCCTCTCCTCCAGGAAAGACTAAAGTGTTCATCCATTTATGAGAGGGATTGCGGAAGCGCCTGGGTGGCTTAGTCGATTAAATGTCCAACTCTTGATTTCGGCTCAGGTCATGATCTCACGGTTTGTGGGTTCAAGCCCCACACTGGACTCTGTGCTGCCAGCTCAGAGCCTGCTTGGGATTCTCTCTCTCTCCCTCTCTCTCTCTGCCCTTCCCCTGCTTGTTCTCTCAAAATAAATGAATAAACTTAAAGAAAAAGAATGATTCTATTGGATGCATAGCATTGTACCTCTAGGCCAGGAGAATGATACAGAGCTGGCGTCAAATGTCCATATTAGCAGTGGGGTATGGATGTTACAGGTTCTCTAAGCTTGACACAGGACTCAAAAATTAGAAAAAGTTTCACAGGTTTGGCACCATAGAAACATACATTTCTGGGATCTGGCATAGCATGTGGTAAAGTGTCATAAAAATAATACGTAGTATAAACACACACAAAATGCTATTCACCTAACATGTATCTATCACTATATCAAAGTAATATCAGTTTTATGGGGAGTTCTAATTATTTTACAAAACAAATGTAGTCACGGTATGACTAATCAAGGGTGAATGCCCATCTCCCTGCATAGTTAATCAAAGATTTATATTTTCTATTTCTTATTTTGCCAATGTGATAAGCTAAAAAAATGGTTCTGTGTCTGTGTTTATTTGCCTCTTTTTGAAATTACTAGTGTGACTAGCCATTTGTCATAGCTTCTTTTACCATTTAAATCTGTTCTGTGGATACATTTTATTGTATTTTAAAATTATTACTGTGGTCCTATTAGTATACATGTTACTTCCTTGTTTGAAGCACTCATTAAAAAAAAAAAAACACATGAAAATGGGCCCACTGTTCCTTCTACGTGTTGAAATGATAAAAGAGACAAGACGACGATTTCAGTTTTGTTTCTTTGTTTACAGTTTCTGGCTTTTATAGAGTCAAGATGGTCCTTGATATCATGAATTTTGCCATCTAACACCATGATTTTATGATTCTCTGCTGTCATGTCAAGCTTAGGAAGGCTGTTCCACTCCCAAATGTATAAAAATATCATTCCTCTTTTCTCCGCATGATTTTTTTTTATTTTGAGTTTTTTTGTTTGCATGTTTCTTTTGTTTTTAAGAATTAATATCTTATTTATGCAGGTAGCGTTCTATCTTTATACTAGCCCCCAGCCCCCAGTAGATAGCCAGATGTTCTAACACTGTTTATGGAAATGGTTGGCTGATTGGATGTGATCTGATGTATGATAACTGCCTTATATGCACAGATCTGCGTCTACAGTTAACATCGTGTTCTTTAATGCTGTATTTCTCTCTGCCCCAGTTACCCACTATTTCCACTACAGTTAGTAGGGAAGAACCCACTAATATTTGAGGGCAATAGTCCTACCTTACATTTCTGTCTCAAATCCTTTTTTTTCTTAATTATCACAGCATATTTCTCAACCCCAATATGCGGGACCCAGTTTGGTTAAGTTATGCCAAACCTCCTGTCCCTTTGTTTGAACCACATCCCATTTATAGATTAATTTAAGATGCATGGGTATCTTGAGCTTAGCATTTCAAAGCCATAAGAAAAAAAAAACAAAGCAGTGGTTTAAAATAATAAATATCCCAGAAGAATTTGGTAAGAGCACACTGTTTACATTTCCAATATGAGATTCTCTGGACTCTGCTCTTTTCCTGAATTATTTTTAAGCCACGGGAGCCGTAGGATATTCTGATGATACATGGTCTCATGAGGGAAGCTGAATTTCGCACGGGCTGCTTTACATCAGACCTGAACCAGTAAGATTTAGTAACTGATCTTGCAAGGAAAGAACATTATGCATTAATTGACTTCTGCAGGCTTTTCATCTGTGTTGTCCCCATTGCAAACAGCTGGTGTAGCAGGTGGTATACTAGAATGTGTACAATGGTGGAGAGTATGAACTCAAATTTTTCTTAAATAAAACAACTAACAGTAGATATCCCAGATCCTAGCTACGGTGGTATAGAGAGAGCACTTAAAATGATGAAAAAGGCATGCCAGAATTTAATTCCTTGGCTTTCAAAAGCTGATTTTGCCTTGTTATCAATATCAGATTCAAAATTAATCAGTATTGTTCTCTCTTTAAACACATGTAAACAAAATGAGACTGATGGAAATAGACATGTAGAAAGCATGAATGATTTCTGTATACACCTGGCTGAGAACCAGGTCTCTGGACGTTCCCCCCCTCCCACACCCCAATCTACTGCAGTTTTATTCTCAATGGAAACAAAGTTGTGGGAACATCATTAAACAAAACTAACATACCTAAGCAATGGTGTGGTGTTTATCTAAAGGAAGGGCTTCATGGGGTGCCGGCATGGCTCAGTCGGTTAAGCATCTGACTTCAGTTCAGGTCATGATCTCGCGGTTCATGGGTTTGAGCCCCACATTGGGCTCTGTGCTGACATCTCCGAGCCTGGACCCTACTTCAGATTCTGTGTTTTCCTCTCTCTCTCTCTCCCTCTCCCACTTGTGTTCTCTCTGTCTCTCAAAAATAAACATTAAAAAATATTTCAAAAAATAAAGGAGGGGCTTCATCAACTTCCAGAAAAATCACTCAATTTGCTGAGTTTTAACAAGTCATTGCCTCTGTATCCTGCATAAAAACATTTCTCTAAAGTCAACACACACACACACACACACACACACACACACACACACCTTAGAGGAAAGAAAGCTCATTCTTCTGACATTGCCAGTTTTCCAAAATGAATATTTCACTTTTGAGTATTAAGAACAGTGTCAAGTTGTTAAGCCTCATTTTGGTAAAGGAATGGTTAATGAATATTTTATGTTTGCTCTATGGGGCCACAGCATGTGTTTCTAGATGTTTATTACAGAATGTCACAAAATGGGAATCTCCATTTGTGGGAGATTTGAAAATATATTGCCACAAAATTGATGCAAAGACTACTTCCTCATAAATTCTAAAGACTCCACAGTAATAGAGGAACAGATATTGTTGTGTTCAGATCGCAGAGGTCAGAGCAATTCAAAAGACTCTGTATCTGATCTGTTCTAGAGTATTCTATGATCTCCAAGGACACACACATCATGTCTTCCATCATATCACTAGGTCACTCATGACCTTGTGTGCTATCAACTCAAATAAAAACACAAAGCTACCAATGGGAATGATGGGTTTGTTCTGTCCTTTGCCAAGGTAGCAATGATGCTATATCCACCTATTTGTACACCGTCCCCAGAAATCTCTCTTTCTCTTTCTCTCTCTGTTCAACCATTCCCTTGTCACACTGTCAGTCAAAACCCACATTGTCTCTGCATGCTGAGAGTTTTTCCAGCCCCTATTCTGGATCTTTTCTTTGGCCTTCTTCCACCCCCTTTGCTGTGTCAGAAATGTGATTGTTTTGTGAAGACAGATACATAAAGAGAATACATAAAGTTGAACTTTGCATAAGGCAACAGGTATGGAACATATGAAACTCCCATAATGCAAATATGTATGAGGTTGAACATGATGATATACTACAACAATTCATCTGATTGGAAAAAGAAGATGTTCGTTTCTCATCAAAAATGTTCAGAATATGTCTCCTTCCTTTTCCTACCTACATGCATTTCACAAGCAAAGATACTCCTTAAGCTAAGATTGTATCTTTGATACTAGTTTTTTTGCTTTGTTTTGTTTTCACGGGAGGAGGAAGATCTCAGGCAAGAAGCTCTATAAATAGGCTTCAATGTAATTGCATGCCGTTTTAATTGAAGCTTTCATAATCTCTACAATAAAATTACTACTTTACAAAATATAAACTATATATTCCAGTAACTATCAATCCCACCGACAACCTTCTTAGTAAATGCAAGAATTTACCTATATCATCTCTCCCTGCAATTCTCATTCTATTCATAGAGGCCCTCATGGCACTGATTAGGACCTATGTCAGGGAAATTTTCTCCAAGTCTCTTGTTCTGCCCTCATCTTCTTGTTGTCGTTGCTATTTTTGCAACGGTGGCTCTGTTTCTTAAACCACGGCATAAGCTCTGATTGACTTGAGAATGAAGACATTTTGTAACACTGTGTCTCAGCCAGTTAGCCTTCATGAACTTTTATCTAGACTTCATTGCCATAAATCTGAATGCTGATAAAACTGACAATGTATGTGAATAACTGCTCATCGATGAGAAATATAGGATGACTCTTTGTGGATTAAGTTAAAGCAATATTTTAAAGAAAATTACTTTATACTCCCTAATGGGTCACGAGGAAATGGTAGAATACAGTTCTGGCCTCTCTTGTGCCTTTCTAGCTTATATTAGTGTCTGCACAACAGTCTTTGTGATAGTGACCTGAGTGTAAATTTCTAATCCAGACCCCGCCACCTGTGGTTACCTCATTCATCATTCTCCTCTTTTCTGTATCTTTTGTGTCAGAGTCATGGGGATGATTTAGAATCATATTAGATCTTGTTGATGCAAAACACTAAACTTTTTTTGGGCAATAAAGACCATAAAGGAGCCCCGCCCCCCCCCCCCCCGATTAACTGCAGGGATAGGTTCTAAGACGTCCAGTGGATGCCTGAAACCGCAGACAGCATAAAACCTGTATGTGCTATGTTTTTTCCTGTACGTGCATGCCTGCGGTAAGGTTCGGTGAATAAGTGAGGCACAGTAAGAGATTAACAATAGTAACTAATGATAAAATGCCTTATTGTGCTGTTCTCATACTTCTTCTTGTGATAATGTGAGATGATAAAATCCCTACGTAATAAGATGAAGTGGGGTGAATGATACAGGTGTTGTGAGGTCGTGTTGGGCTACTGACCTTCCTAGCACATCTCTGGAAGAGCGTGTGTTTCCAGAATGCTATTGACCACGGGCAACTGAAATTGCGGGTAAGGGGGGGCGGGGAATGCAGTCTGTAGATACTGTAGAAAAATTACAAAGCATAAACACAGAACTATAAATACTATAAAAATCATCTTGAGGGGCGCCTGGGTGGCGCAGTCGGTTAAGCGTCCGACTTCAGCCAGGTCACGATCTCGCGGTCCGTGAGTTCGAGCCCCGCGTCAGGCTCTGGGCTGATGGCTCAGAGCCTGGAGCCTGTTTCCGATTCTGTGTCTCCCTCTCTCTCTGCCCCTCCCCCGTTCATGCTCTGTCTCTCTCTGTCCCAAAAATAAATAAACGTTGAAAAAAAAATTAAAAAAAAAATCATCTTGAATCTCAGGAGTCAAGGATAACTACTCTCAGGGAGTTCTATCATCTGACATACTCTATGGCTTTAAATATCCACACAAATTTTTATTCACAAAAATGGAATCTAAGATGCACCTCATTTTTAGTTTTTTTGTTTTGTTTTGTTTTGTTTGCTTTTCTTTCAGCCTTTTATCCTGGACCTTTTTCCATTTCGATATACATACACTGACATCATCATTTTTAATGGCCACCAGGTCTATCCGTTCACTAGTATTCCTGTTTTCCTTGTTTGGATAGCCACGACGTTTCCTCATGTTGATGGCCACTCTCCAGGCTCAGTTTTCAAGGTAGGAAACTGAACACACCTACCAGCCACTCTTTGTTAGCTCACCCAGCTAGAAATCAAAGGAAATAAATGCCCCGAAATGCTCAGAAGAACACATAACTTGCGAAATTCCCTGTAGAGGACACATGAAACATCAGATGAAAGAAGAAATCAAAACCGAAGTCATGATCTGAATTCTGCTTCATGAGGTAAGAACCGTGCTGTGTTTCTCTAAAGAACTAACTTTCTAGAAGTTTCCATCTCTACAGTGGACCCTTGAATAACACAGGTTTGAACCACTTGTATGCGGATTTTTCCAATAAGTGCAGTGCAGTACTGTAAATGTATTTCCTCTTGTGTCACATTTCCTTTTCTCTAGCTTACTTTATGGTATGAATACTGTGTGTAATACATAGAATTTACAAAATATGTGTTAATGGACTGTGTGTATTGTTCGTAAGGTTGGTCAACAGTAAGCTATTAGCAGTTAAGTTTGGGGGAGTCAGGACTTATATACAGATTTTGGGCTGCACGGGGAATCAGTACCCCCAGCCCCCCGTTGTTGGAGAGTCAGCTAAATTTTTCATCTTGTGCAAGTTGATGAAATCCAACATCTTAGGAATTGATTGCTAATAGTAATCCACTGTGGAAACATATCACTGACTGGTATTATTTATGATGGATAAATATTTAACATGAATAGCATCATTTTATGAAGCAGGTTCCATATAAGCCATGTGTAATTTGCATTCCATTGGACCTACAGGTCATAGTTGGGGAAGGTAACATGTATTTTACTCTCTAATTTTTTTTTTTTTTTCAAACTTGACCTAAATCTAATCTAAATCAGGATGTCCTCACAAATAATCAGGACTGGCATGCTTTTATAAATTTTGTGATAATAAATAATAGAGCAGAGAACGTCACTTTGCTAATTGAACACGTGATTTTATCCAAAGATAATCTGAAATCAGATGAGATGAAATGGTCCGTCAGGGGAGGAAGTGATCTCCTCTCTCCACATCCAGTTGGGCATCAGACTAAATTCCGCTCTGAGGAAGCACCTGCAGGGAAACGTTGCCTGCAGCCTAAGCCTCTCCTCCTACTCAGCTGGACTCCTGCCCACCCAGAGCTGCGAACTCCCCCCCAAGGCTAAGACAGCTGCAAGAGAAAGAACGCTCATCTTCATGAAAATAGGCTTTGAAGCCCTTCTGCGCATAAACACTCTTCATTTGTTAACGACTTAATCCTTTAATTAAAGCTCACTTTGTTAGGTGGCTGGGCTTTCAAAACCGGCCCATGGAGATATTTGCATGAGTCCATTAAAGACCATCAGACCACAGGAGATGGTTGAAAATATGGTCCCAGGCTTATGGTAAAGCTAGGCAATCTATCCCTCCCCGGGCTGGGAAAAAATTACAGAAGGGTTTGTGTTGAATTAGGTTTCTTGAAACAGAACTCTTCCTTTGCGTCCATCTGAACGTGATACGTGTCGTTGTATTATTCACTTTTTAATAACTCGGCAACATTAAGGTTCTTCCTTTTTCTTTTCCTTTGAGTTGAAATTGTAGAGTAGTGAAATGGATTCGTGGAATTAGCAATCTAAAAAGGCTAAGAGCTAACTTGAATTGGGTCACTACAATATTGTTTCGCCGGCAAGGGTGGCTATGCTGTATCCTTAGTTCAGGAAGGCAGTTAATCGAAGGTGCAGTCTGGGTGGTGTGGGAAAATCTCATTGCTGCATTTAAAATGCCTGTGGGTGTTTTAAGCTTAAGGGATAGAACTAATAATATTGACATTTTAGCCTACTACAGGTATCATGCCAAATGGGAGGGGTGTTGTTTTGTATGGTATATCTGGAGAGAGAGAAAAGTGACAAAATGCAGAAGTGATTTTCAAATTAGAAGAGAATGCACATTTAATGACCACTTCTTTTGAGGGGGCAGGGGATGCATCCCAAGAGATGAGTAATCACATATAAGCTAAAACGCAGTCAGACATGAGTCAAAACAGAAAAATAAGAACTAGGAGAGTTAATAAAAACACTCAAGAGAGTGGACAAATAAAAGGTGAAAATATCAATATCTGTACGTCTGATATGGCCACAGTAAGGAGACTGAAAGCAATCACACTCAAAGACGCAAAAGGAGTATTTTTAAATCTCCTGTAAATGTGTTCATAGAAAAATGGGGCTACTGTAGAAAAGGACCACATTTTAAATTAAAAAAAAATAAGGATTAGAAAAGGAGTTGTTGGCCAGAACGGACTAAGAGACAAGTTTTGGCATCCTTCAGGAACCCACTGAACATGGTAGAAATAGAAGGGCAGCTTTTGAAAGTGGCGATCGGGAAACAAAGAGCAGTGATCTTTGAGGGATAGAAGACAAATTAGTTGACGCCCATTACTGCCCCAGCATATTGTCTTGAGAGTGTTTTCCAGACATGACCTAGGGAGGCAGAGTCCAGGCAGAACCCAAAAAACTCTCAGAATCTCAGGAGACCAGAGCAGGTTGGCTTCTTTGGACAGAGCACCAGAAAAGAGGTCTTCACCCAGAGAGAAGGATGGAGATCTGTCCAGAGGCCTGATGCTTCCGCTGGAGTAAATATCAGTGCATTTAGATGAGGAGACTACTAGTCAAACTGCTCAAGGCTAAAGAAATAACCAATTAAAAATATCCTATGATCTACTGAAAGCTACATGTGTAATGCCCGAAGTTCCGAAACCTCCCACAAAAGTCCACCAGAGTCGTGAGTCCAAGCCAAGCGGCAAGGGTCGTTTATTGCAGGTTCGAACCTGGTCCCCTGCGCACTCGTCACCGGTGACGCAAGAGGCCTCGATCAGGGTTGGTACAGCGTTTTTATAGACAGAGACAAATAGCACAGGGGAGGTTTCAAATTATGAGGGGCCTGATTGGTTGATTTTAAAGTAAGGACATTTGTTGTTCTCTGATTGGGCGTCCTTTGTCTGTCCTTTGGTGGGAAGGCTTTGTCCGTTACTTGTGGCGGGAGGAAAAAGGGGGAAGGGGGAAGAGGGTAGGGTAGGTGGGGAATGTGCTTAAGCAAGCAGGTTTACAGAAGCGGGAAATGCCGGTTAGTTTATGTACAATTACTCATTCCATTACCTATCAGACTACATTTAGGAAGGTATACAACCCATTCTACTACACAGCGGGTTACATTCAGGAAAGGCCTCGCAATGCTCGTAGCAAACAGCAAGCAAAACAGACTTCTCAGCAATTGTATTTCTTATCAAAGATCCATAATAAGCAGAAAAGAGAACCTAGCTTTAAACTAAGGCAGGATTTGTTCCTTTCAACATCATTTGGATTGTTCCTTTCAACATGCAACCAGGAAACGAATCACCACAGATGAGAGGGAATGTTTCCCCAAGATGGCCCAGGACCAGGACCAGCCCCTGTTCCAATCAACCATCCTGGAAAACTTGATAGAATTTTGCCTCAGTAGGAGATGGTTTGTCCAGTCCTGACAACCACTATGGTCCAGACTAACAAATCTGTGAAAGAAACAAACTGTGTCCATGTGATTTAAGTGTATCCCAGAACAAATGCCTACGATATCTATAGGAACTCAAAAATATCCATCACCCAATGAAGCCACATTCACAATGTTTGACATCCAATCAAATAGATTGCCCAAGACATAATCAGTGCACAGCAGTCAACTGTGTTTCTATATACTGGCTGTTAGAATCTAAAGTGGAATACCATCGGTCAAAACACACCTTTTACTTTGCCATGAACAATACATCATGCACGGGGGCAAATGTAACAGAAGATTGTAGAGACCTGCACACCATTCCTCAGAAACTTGAGTCTGAAGACTCAGTATTGTCAAGATGTCAATTATCTTCAAGTTGATCCATACATTAAAAAAAAAAAAAAAAAAAAGAATCCCACCTGAATTCCCAGTAGGCTCGTTGGGTAGAAAATGCCAAGTTGGATTTGACAAATTGGATGGAAATGTAAAATACTTAGACTGGTCAAAACAATTTTGAAAAATAATGAAGCTGAAACCATATATTACCTGGTTTCAAGTCTTTAATTTGAAAGCTACTGTAGTACAAGACAGTATGCTATCCCCAACAACAGAGACTCATCAACGAACAGTCTACAATGTGTGGACATAGACACACACATATTTGAACAACTGATTTCTGAAAAAATGGTGCAGGTAAGTGCAGAGAGGACAGTATTCTTAAGCACATGATCACGGAAAAGATATCCATATATAAAAACCAAAAGCAAAAACAAAACAAAACAAAAAGAATACCTCACCATTGCATCATATTAAGGATTTAACTCAAAATGAAGTAAGCTTGAATCTAAATTGAGATTGAAAATCTAAATGTATTAAATTTCTAGGAGAAAACATAAGAGAAACGTGGCAGAGGGTCAGCCAGTGATTTCTTAGATAAGACACCAAAATCACAACCTGTAAAATATCATAAGTAGAACTTCATTTTTTTTTTTAATTTTTAATGTTTGTTTCTTTTTGAGAAAGAGAGAGAATGAGTGTGGGAGGGGCAGAGAGAGAGGGAGACACAACCTCCGAAGCAGGCTCCGGGGTCTGAGTTGTCAGCATGGAGCCTGATGTGACACAGGGCTGGAACCCACAAAACCGTGAGATCATGATCCGAGCCGAAGTCAGATGATTAACCCATTTAACCGACTAAGCCACGCAGGTGCACCTGAACTTTAAACTTTGAATGTACCTGCTTTTCAAAAGATACCACTAAAAGAATGAAAATAGAAATGGCAGACAGAGAAATCACATATCCAATAAAAAACCTATAATCAGAATATGCAGAGAACTCTCAAAACTGATTAATAGAAAACATTAATAGAAAACATTAATGAAAACATAATTTTTCAAAAAATAGGCAAAGATTTGAATAGACACTTTACTAAGGAAGATATATGCATGGCAGAAAAGCTCATGATAACAGGCTCATGGGATCAGTCATTTGGGGGGCACGATTAAAGCTAAAACATGACTCTGCTGGTAAAATAGCTAAAATAAGAAATCCTCACCGTAGCATGCAGGAGAATGCTATACAGGGACGGGCACTGTCATTCACTGCTGGTGGGAGTAGTAGTAAATAGTGGAACCACTTTGGAAAACAGTTTGGCAGTCTGTTATCAAGTTAAATATACACCTATCATACACCCCTGTCTTTCATTTCTGGTATTTAACTCCCAGAGACACCAAAGCATTTGTGTCTATCAACGGTTGCAAGCAAATGTTCATAGATACTTTTGCTAACTGGAAACTACCAAATCATTCATCACGGGAAATGGATAAATAATCTGTTGGGTATGCAAGGGAGGGTTGCTCAGATATACGAAGCAATGCACTGTTGATACATGTAAAAATATGGATAAAAATAATTGTATGCAGTGAGAAGAGTCAGACCAAGAGTAAATACTGCGTGATCCCATTTATTTACATTTGGAGGAAATGCAAAGGAATCTGTAAGCCCAGAAGCAGATCATTGTTTGCCTGGGGAGTGAGGCAGGTGCTGGGGTTTGAAGGGCTCAGTAAGGAAACTTCCGAGGGTGATGACAATGTTTGTAATCTTGATTACAGTGATGATTTCACAGATGTTTATACATCTATATCTTTCAACATTAACCAGTTAGTAGACTTTAAATATGTGCCCTATGTCAATTTTATCTCAGTATGACTTTTAACACACTGACAGGTTGACTGAGTTGCACTAATTGAGGTTTGAATGCTAAACAAACTTCACACTATGGGATAAAATCTACTGCGTTATTGTGTGCTATATTTTTGTCCCATCTCCTCTGTATTTCTTTAATTTCTTCCTTTTGATTAATGTATTTTTTGGTAACATATCTACCATATCTTTGCTCTTCACCTTTAAATGTTTCTTAAATCTGTATTGATCTATAAATTTTATTTTTTCAAAAAAAATTTTTTTTCAACGTTTATTTATTTTTGGGACAGAGAGAGACAGAGCATGAACGGGGGAGGGGCAGAGAGAGAGGGAGACACAGAATCGGAAACAGGCTCCAGGCTCCGAGCCATCAGCCCAGAGCCCGACGCGGGGCTCGAACTCACGGACCGCGAGATCGTGACCTGGCTGAAGTCGGACGCTTAACCGACTGCGCCACCCAGGCGCCCCGATCTATAAATTTTAAATCTGTAAATATTACTTTATTTATTTGTTTATTTATTTATTTATTTTTACTTTTTAGAGAGAGAGAGAGAGAGCTTGAGTAGGGAGAGGGACAAAGGGAGAGAGAGAATCTTAAGCAGTCTCCATGCTTAATGCAGAGCCCAACATGTAGCTCAATCCCATGAACCTGGGATCATGACCTGAGCCCAAATCAAAAGTCAGACACTCAACTGACTGAGCCACCCAGGCATCCCTGTAAATATTACCTGTTTTTGTTGTTATTTTTTGAAGGGAGGGATCTGAAATAATTATGGGGTAAAGCTTTCATATGTGTTAAATATAGTTAACTGGGCTTTGGATATTGAAATATTTTGTAATTTAAACATGTAAAATACAAAAAAAATGGGTAATAGGTTAAAAAACACTAGAAATGGGTATGTTGCAAAGTTATGTAAATAGCATGTTGAAATTCCGTTGGGAGAAAGTACTAAGATATCGGTAATTTAACCTGTATAGGAATTGACAATCATTGAGTCTTTAACAAATTTTTTTTGTTAATGTTTATTTATCTTTGAGAGAGAGAGCAAGAGCATGAGCATGAGCAGGGGAGGGGCAGAGAGAGGGAGAGGGCAACACAGAATCCGAAGCAGCCTCCAGGCTCTGAGCTGTCAGCACAGAGGCTGACATGGGGCCCAATCTCATGAACCACAAGATCATGACCTGAGCCAAAGTCGGACGCTTAACAAACTGAGCCAGCCACCCAGGGGTCCCAACAATCATTGAGTCTTAAGGGGGGAAAAAAATCCAGCCTTGCTAATAATAAATATATTCGATTTTAACATGTTGCTATAGTGCTTCTATTAATTTCAGATTGCACTGTCCCGGTTTGACTTGAATGTTGTGGAACTCTTTCTTCCAACCACAGTCATGACTTCGTAAAAGCATAGATTTGGGGAAAGCAGTTCGTTAATCTGAATGAAAAGCCAAGAGACGATTGACACACTCTGATCTAGCAATTCAATTACTGAAAAAGTATACTCCTGATTTCCTCCAAAATATGGACCGAACAATTGGTAGTTCAAAGGTGTTTGAGATACTATTTCTTATTATGTCAGAATGTTGCAAATAGTCTAATGCCTGCATGTTCTTATAACAACATGAAGCCCAGAAATTGCAATGAGCAGGTGTATTGTAACAGCATGGGAGATGTCTTATGATGTCATGTTGAGTGGAAGCAAAGTATAGAAAAGTAGCCTTGAAAGACAAGGAGACAGAGTCAAGTTGCATAAGTTAAGAGGCTAAAGAGAAATATTCATAAAATGAATGGTAAGTAAAGTACATTTATCTAAAAATTTTTCTATTATGGGATTACATTATTTTTATAACTAAAATAACAGGGGGAAGCAAACATCGTCATAACTATGGGGCATGGAAATAAATGAAGTATAAACTACATTTCCAAATGTGCTTTGCAGAGGCACACCGACGTTACAAGAGATGTGGAATTTTGAGGAACTGATACCGTATGAAAGGGATCCTTATTTTTGAGAAAGGATGACCGTAATGCATTTTGTGATGGCTTCCACACAACAGCTTAAGGCAAGATAGCTATGCTGGAAGGAAGGAAACATCCAGGGGTGGAAAATTATTGCAACATCAGATTTAGTTCAAGGACACATCCTCTAGGTCACGGTGAATTTCCATCTTACACTTGCAAGAAGGAGCAGACGGGAACATTACTTTGGGTTTTACTATCTTGAGGCTCTGGGTTCCCAAACTCTGAGCTGTATGGGTCATGGAAGCAGAGGCTGATGATCAGGTGGACCGTGTCCATGAGTGTCTCTGTGCGTGCATGTGTGTGAGGGAATGAGGGTGTCCTTGGATGTAGCAGGTGGTGAGGGAAGACAACAGTGGAGACACCAAGTGTGCCTTGAAAATGGTGCCCTCAGGGGTGCCTGGGTGGCTCAGTCAGTTAAGCATCCCACTTCAGCTCAGGTCATGATCTCATGGTTCTTGGGTTCGAGACCTGCATCGTGCTCTGTGCTGATAGGTCAGAGCCTGGACTCTGCTTTGCATTCTGTGTCTCCCTCTTTCTGCCCCTCCCATACTCATGCTCTGTCTCTGTCTCTCAGAAGTAAATAAACGTTAAAAGAAATTAAAACAAACAAAAACAAAACGGTGCCCACAGTCCCACATATGTATGACACAAAAGCAAAACCCTTCTCTTGTTCACATGTGAGTCCTTCCTGTTGCCCTTTGGGCAGGAAGTCTTTATAGAGGACACAAGGACTCACATGTCTGAGGGGCAGTTCCCCAGAGCCAACAAAGCCAATGCATGAACTTGGAATAGGGTCACAGAAGAACAGAACGAAGACCCAAGCCCTTCCCTGCTCCTTGGTGACAGCATGTGGGTATTCTGCTAAAATTTTCACTTGCGCTACAGATGTCTTGCTTAGTGATTATGGAAAAAGATCACAAATGTCTTAACTCTCTGTCATGTGCACTCATGCCCCCTCCCCCACTCTATCTCAACTTGGCTCGTGGCATGCCCATAAAATGCCCACAAAGCAGCCCATTCGATGAGCTGGTGGCTCATGGTCCCATGGTGTCCCCTGAGGATAGAAAATGATCCATCAGAGCTAGGTATTCTGGAGTAGTACCTGTTTCAAATTTCCTCATGCTTCACTGTCTCCTCACCCTCCACTCGCTGCCCCTGCCCCAGTCACCCTAGGCTTGTGCTCATAGGATGAAATTCATCCATACCAGGAGTGACAGGTGCATCTCACCCCAGCCCCCTCCAAATATTGTATCTGCCCAAAGTATCTCAAATTGGTTGGTGTTCACCTACGTGCATGTAATATTTGGGCATTTTGAGCTTCCTCTTGGATCCTATGATTCAATGTAGCCATTATTTAAGTGTGTGGTATTCCAGGAAAGGGTGGCATGGGAACTGAGGAAAACTTCCTTTCTACCAAGGTTCCCCCGAGGCGTCTGAAGTCTGGTGATATTTTTCTTATATAACAGTTAACAAAGGATTGAGGTGGGGGAAGTCATGCAGTGATCTTAAGTGTACCTTAAAATGGTAATATCACAACAGCTGGAACACCTCTACAGTAGGTAGCCAAGCTGAGTATTCCAGGAAAACCTAAATTTTTCCTTCCAAATATTCAGAATGGCTCCACTGGTTTTAAATCTAGTGGGGGAGACATAGCTCAAGCCAATTCATATACTGCCTTTCCTAGTCAAGTCTCAATTTGAAATAACATCTTCCCATTGGCTCCATAATGGGATTTGAATATTTCAGATCCATTGACCACATTGACCACATCACCATGATGTTTAAATCTGGTGAGTAATTTCTTTCTCAATTTCAGGTTATCTTTTCTTTTAACATGGCTCCATAAATCCTTTGGGTATCATGGATCATGGACCCTTTTATCTTGTTAACAACCTTATGTAGTTGTTAGAATCTCCTGGGCAAATTGCCATATTCACAAAAATGCATTCCATATGTAGATGGCATCAGGTTAGAAGACATAGTTTTTTATAACAAATTCATGCTGATACATATAAATATTTGCTAATTATATACATCAAAAGATTGTTCTGTATTCTTAAAAAAATGGATGCAGTAAAAGACAAGTTATGTTACCAAGATTAAAGCAAAGAATGAAAATCCACAATGCATACTGAAAGTCCACCAACATGTTGCCCTTCTTCATGGATCATCAGAAAATTTCACAATGACCTAATCATTTCCATGCATTTTCAACTAGAAAAGTTATCATCAACATATGTATTCCTTATTCACATTAAAGCCACATCCCTTCTCATGAGCAAAATAAATACATTGATGAAATGTCATTTTTATACTAGATGCTACCTTTTGTAATTTAGAGATGTAAGCAGATTGACGTCATTAGAATATCGAGCTGAATTAGTATGTGTGTGATGCAAATAATAATAGCTATCACTAATAACTAAGGATTCGGAGAATGCAAATTTTATATACACAGAGTAATCTGTCAGCCATCTGACTGAGAATGTCAGCTATGAATTTGGGTAGTAGGCATTAGATCTTGAGAGAAGAGACATATAAAGGAGATACAATGGACGTATATATTTTTAAAAAAAATCAACTAGCCATGCAATTGCCCTATCAGATAAGGATCAGAGGATGACCAACATGAGTCAGAGCAAGACGAAAATGGCAGAAGTTACCTGGTGGCTCATTGATTCACATCTGCTCATTAGCTCCCATCAAACTCTGGGCTTAACACTCCACAATGACATAACGGTTATCAGATTTCAGTGTCACAAAATCCCCCTGGTAAGTTTCTATAAAACATGGTTTCCACTGGATCAGTAACACCATGTTTAACAATCATCCTCAGGAACATTGGCAAGTCACATGGATCATGGACAATATTTGTGAAGACTATTTATGAGGGTGGAGGGAGAGAGAGAAGGAGGAGGGTGAGGAAAAGAAGAAGGGAGAGGAAGATCAATTGATAGGCAATTATACTTTAACATTTCATTCACATACTACAATTTGGGACCAACTACTTATTTAAAAATTTTTTTAAAAATATTTATTTATTTTTGAGGTGGGGGGGGGTGGCATGGGTTAGAGAGAGAGGGAGACACAGAATCTGAAGCAGGCTCCAGGCTCTGGATTGTCAGCAGAGAGCCCAACGCAGGGCTCAAACTCACAGACTGTGAGATCATGACCTGAACTGAAGTTGGACGCTCCACCGACTGAACCACCCAGGACCCCAAGGGACCAACTGCTTCTTAAAAATAATGTTTAACCCTATGGTAGATAAAGTGCTGAAAGGTGCAAATGATGACCTTCTTAACACACAAAAAGCAAGATGAATTACACATATTATAGTACAAAAGGGACTATACCACACCCCCCTCCAAATCCCAATTTATCGAGTAAAATATCACATAGAAACAAAGTGAGAATTTGTAAAAAGCGGTTTGCTAAAAATGTGATGTCATAAATATTTCAATAAGCTATAGACTTCAAAAGAGATGCTTTACAAGCATATCTTGCAAATACTGTTCATTTTGTTTGAATAATATTATAATACTTGATATAGCATTGGGGGGACAAAAGGGTTTTCATACACTCAACTCAATGATTTAACAGAAAGGCACTTCTTAGGGAAACACACACTTGCTCTGAGTAAGTGTTAACTGTTTTTTCCCTTTTTTGTCTCCTTTCTTATTCCCAAGGAATTAAGCCCTGCACAATGGAAAGGCAGTTAACGTGTATTGAAAAGATTCCACCAGGTGAAGGTGAGGAGTACATTTCTAGGAAATAGAACAAAGTGGGAAGTGAGGAAATAAAGGACATTTTCATTTTATTTTACTCTCAAGTGAAGTTGTCAACCCTTTGGGAATCTGCCCCTGAGTCACTCACTGAGTCTACAGTGTCCGACCCTGAAGCAGTTTGTTGATTTTTTAGATGACTAACACTTATTCGAAATGCATGAAAAATGGCCACTTATCTCTGAAAGATGTCTCCACTTTTTTGTGTGAAACGTGACACTTTTCCTTGAAAATCAAGTCCATGGAACACACAAATTAAGTTAGTTCTGAAATATGAAGTTAGACCCTAGAAACCAATAACCAGGCTATTGACTGCCCCAGTACCTTGTCTTATAGAGGTTTAATAAATACCTTCCAGGGCCTAGTTAATAACACTTTATTGAGTTTTAGGGGGAAGAAAGATAGCCATTGTTTTTCACTCTGCATTAAACTGACGAACATAGAAATAATAAAACATACAATATGATAATGCCACCACATTTAACTGATCTTGCATGAAAAGGTCATCTTTTGAGCATTTTTGCTAGATTCAAATGAAGTCTCTAGATATACAAGATGGATATTGAAACATTAACTATGAAAAAATCAAAGGGTGCCAGTTCTCAGATAAAGAAAATCTTGATCTCCGTTCAATTGTGCTCCCATATATATTTTATAAGTTGTGCAATTATTAAAATGCTACTACGTAATGCAATTTGAAAATGCATTTTAAGGAATTATTTTTGCTTTAGAAAAGATATGGCAATATTGAAAATTGCCAGTGATTTGCCTTTAAGAAACAGAATTCATTCTCTTTCCCTGGATCCTTTAGACTAGCACTGTTTGACAGAACTTCCTACAATAACGGGAACACTTTCTATGCGAGCATTACAATATGGTAACACCGACTATACTTGGCTATAAATTGTATCTACATTGGTGTTAGAGAAAAACTAGTCAAGGATGAATCCCATACATAAAATTCCACATATTTCATACAATCGCATGTAAATACAAAACTTGAAACATCCTTTAAAAATATCTCCACGGATTTCAATGTACATTGAGGGATATGTACATATCCTTCAGAATTATATGAACATGTAGGAGTCTTTCTTTTGGTCTCTTTGGTCATGACTTTGAAAGGCACTTGGATCTCATCCCAACCACAGCACTTTTGGACAGAACATGCCCTTTCATAATAAAATATCTGAGGAAGTTAAGGCTGCAATGAAACAATGTAAATTCTCTTTGATACGAGACCCTAAATTACAATGTTGTCAGAGATTTAAAAATATATTATTATGATTACTGATTATTAGCAAACTGATGGTCTGATTAACATATATATATATATTTACCCATAAGCCTACATGCAGTCTTAATGGATTCTAGAGAAAGCAAACCTAACTTTCATTTGATGAATTTCCTGGCTCAGGCAGACCAACTTTGAAGTGCATTCATGTGGAGGATGGAGACATATGGACGGGAAAGAGTCAGTCATTCATCCACAGCCATCTCAGCTCAACTAGCCTCTTCTAAAGAGAAACAGAAAATGCATATAAAAGGGTGGTGCTCAGCCTCCACGTGTATGAGAGTGACTGTTTGTTGCCTCTGCACATTGTTTCTAATATATACACACTCTCTGCTTGGATCTAGGAAAAGGAAGGGAAAAATTTTTCTGTAAAATGTCAAGATCATAAAGCTTTTAGGCTTTGAGAACCATAAAGTCTCTGTTACAACCAACCACTCAGTTGTAGTGTGTTAGTGCCCACACAGCCATAGGCAATAAAGAGTTGCCCATGGTTCTTTCTCAATAAACACTGTTTACAAAACCAGATGTCAGGCTGGACTTGGTCCATGGCCGTGGTCGGCTGACCCCTCTCATCCAACTCTGGCAGATTCAACACTTACTTATAATTTTCTCATGGCCAGTTTGGAAAGCTGACCTCTTATTTTAAGAGTATGTATGTACGAACCTCATTTTGCTTTAACAGTAACCATTTTCTCCAAACCCAAGCACGGACGCATCAGTGGCGATGGTGGTCACCATGGACAAGGCCACCTTGCTTACAACAAAGTCTTTAGATATCCAACAAACTCTTAAAAGAGCTCAAAAGTGGTCTTCAAGTCCTCTGAGAACAAGGGGATATTCAGCCATTTTACAGTCGATCTTGTTACAGTTATCTGAGAATTAGTTGGATGTTGAATGGGAATTGCAGCATTGACCTAGTGCCTCTCTGTTTATAGAAGAGAAGAATGGATTTATCCGTTTAAGCCTGAGGGAAATGATTGCTCATTTTGGTTGAGCATTTAGAATATAAGAATGCAAAACACTGCGACAGCCCACATCTGTTGGGTCTGTGACAGCAAAGATCCTGTACAGTTAAAGCTTAGTACAGTGCATGCCAAGGGGGTGGGGAGAGAGACGGAGAGAGAAAAGAAGGAGAAAGGGGGGAAGGAGGAGAAGAAGAAGAAGGAGAATGAGGAAGAGGGAGGAGAAGAAGGAGGAGAAGGAGGAGGAGAAGAGGGAGGAGGAGGGGAAGGAGGGGGAGGCAGAGAAGGAGGGAGAGAGGGGAAGGGGGAGGGTGATTAAGCACGTGTTGACCTCTGGGGCTTTGCGGACCCTAAAGGGATCACCTCTCCCAGGACTAACCAGTTCCTGCAATTCGTAAAGATAGGAAACAACTACAGCTCACGCATGTGGTTTTTACATACAAACCAACAAATCTGAGACCCACACCCCAACCCTCCTCTGTAGGGCTCTCATATTCCAGGTTACTATCTCCTGCCCTGATCTCTCCAGAGCCAGGTACTAGACAAGCAGGGACAGCCTTTGTACCTGAGGGCCCCTGAAACTATTCAAGCCAGCCAGTCCTAAGCCTGCTCACCTCTTCGTAAGCCTGTTCTCCTGTTCCTCACCTGTATGTGAATTATAAAGGAAAATCAATCAGGAAGAAAGTAGGAGTAGGGATTCACGTCATTCCTAACATGGGAGCCAAATGTGGAACAAAATGATAGTAACGGTTCTTGTCTGTTTTCCTCCTGCTTTGCCTCCCGACCACCCTGGGGCTTCCCCTGGTGCCCCACCCCTTGGGAACTGTGACTCACAAACTGTTGCTTCCATGGCGATCATCTTCTGGTCTGTTGACCTGACTGTACCTCAGATGTCCTATAATGTACTAATACATTATATCATGAAACTATATATTCAATATGTATACATTATGTCATATATTATATTATAGATTCATGTTCAGGTATATTTATATAATATATGCTATATATTATAAGTACATATATCTATTATAAATACCTAAATAGTATAAGTGTGTTTTACATTTTATACATTTTACGTATATGTATAAATATATGCAATATTTACATATAATATACATAAAATTTGCAATATTGGGATACTGTACTACCGAAATTATATATATAAGTATGTATTATATACACACAGAAGAATGTGCCATGAAGGGCTACATGGGGGGCGGGGGGAGGGGGCAAAACCAGTTGGCTAAACGTCACACACAGAAAAGAGGTGTGATGGGGCGCCTGGGTGGCGCAGTCGGTTAAGCGTCCGACTTCAGCCAGGTCACGATCTCGCGCTCCGTGAGTTCGAGCCCCGCGTCGGGCTCTGGGCTGATGGCTCAGAGCCTGGAGCCTGTTTCCGATTCTGTGTCTCCCTCTCTCTCTGCCCCTCCCCCGTTCATGCTCTGTCTCTCTGTGTCCCAAAAATAAATAAACGTTGAAAAAAAAAATTAAAAAAAAAAAAAAAAAAAAAAAAGAGGTGTGGATGCCCTCGCTGTGCAGAGGTCAGCGGGTTGCATTGCCACAAGTAATTCTCGCAGGTGTGTTTTCCTTGTTTGAAGCCTCTCGCTGTGCTTTCGTGCAGGAGTGTCACTGTACCCATATATTGTCTTATTTGAATAAAATAAAACTACCTAGAGTAAGCGTTAGCCTGTGTAGGTCCTCACTGGCAATTGGTAGGACCTCTGAGCCCTTGGATTGCAGCATGTTCTCAGGTGAGTTTGAAAACAATGACTCCAAACTAGCAAGCCAGCTACGTTACAGATGTGTTCGTTGCCTTTTTTTCCCCATATTTTCAACAAGATGTTCCAATGGGATAGGCTTCCGGCTCCGCTGTAATGCCTGGCAATGTATACAGCTTTGTGTAAGGCGTGAGGTAAACAGACAAGCCAGTTTGAAACTTTGACCGAATAGAGTCCACATCACAAGGACGGTACCTTCCACCTAGTGCTATTGACCCAGCTGAAGAAAGGACGATGATTTGTGTCTCATCAGGTCAAAGGAAATGACAAGAAACAACTGTCCCCTGGAGATGGAAATTAACATGTGCCAGTCTCCATGGTCATAATTTGCTCATAGAAATCTGCTCTGAAATTAGGAGCACATAGAAGAGGGAAAAGTAAAGCAAGACATCACATTACTAATGATTTTTAAGCCCAAGAGTGAGCACTGAACTGCAGTGACAAGATATTAAATATGCTTGAATATAGAAAGTTAAGCTTTTATATTGGTTTGTAGACACATACATTAAAATCAGAAAGAAATAGTTTAATTACTCATTAATACCACATGGCAAATATAAATGTGTGCATCCGTGTTGACAGTTAACAACGGCTTTGTGCTTTATCAGTTGGGATGTGTTTTCTTAGACTCTCTCTGTGGGATCCCTACAGCTGAGCATGAAAGCAAGGGCAGGTCCAAGTGTCCATCCGTGGAAGAACGGATAAAGAAGATGTGGTGTATATACATAAGGGAATATTATTCACCCATAAAAAGGGATGAAACCTTGCCATTTGCAACAACATGGATGGAGCTAGAGGATATAATGCTAAGTGAAATAAGGCAGGGTAAGAGAAACACCATATGATTTCACTCATAGGTGGAATTTGATAAACAAACCAACAAAATGAAGGAGAACACTGAGTGACATATGGAACAGGTGAATCGTTATATTGTACACCAAAAACTAATACACCATGGTATGTTGATTATACGTGAATTATAAAGGAAAATCAATAAGGAAGAAAGTAGGAGTAGGGATTCACATCATTCCTAACATGGGAGCCAAAGGTGGAATAAAAACCACAGGGTTCCGTAGCCTTGACCTCAAGCACTTTGCATCGTCCTGCACACGCTGTGTGTCTTGATAATTAAGGGGGGAAAAGAGAAAATAAATCAACGGTGGGGAAAGAAAAGCAGCCAGACATAGCAATAAATCAGAGAGAGGGGATGCAAGGCCAAGATTCAAGCACGGGGCATAGAGATACCGGGGCACACACTCACTGAAAGAAGACGACACCGGGTCAACGTAAAAATAGAGTGTATTCGTTTCCTGGGTCTTCCATAATGAACTTTCACAAATGGGATAGCTTGCAAACACAGAAATGCATTCTTTCACAGTTGTGGAGTCTAGGTCTGGAAGGCAGGTGTTGTTAGGACCATATTCCCTGGGATCACAGGAGAGACTCCTCCCCCCCCCCCCCCCCGCTAGCCATCCTTGGCTGACAGTGGCTTCACGCCCATCTCTGTCTCTGTCATTACAAGACAGTTTCCCTGTGTGTCTACTTTACCACATGGAAGTCTCACTCCATGTCTATCTCTGTGTGTCTGTCCTCTTCTTATAAAGACACCACTCATCCTGGGAGAAGAGGCCACCCTACTTCTCCACTATGACCTCATCTTACAGACATTCATTCATTCTCATGACATCTACAAAGACTCTATGTCCAAGTAAGATCCAAGTCTCAGGAGCCAGTGTTTGAGGACACCAATTTTACGGTTCAACCCACAATATAAACAATAATTTTAAAAATGGTCTTATAGATAGACAGCCATGAAGACCTGAGATGTTCACACACAGGAGACTGTAGAATGTTACACCCACGTTCCCGGGAAAGTCTGAGATCAAGTATAAACAACAGCAAGAAAAGAGACATACCGTTCTTTCTACTGTGATGGTAAGATGGCCTCATGAAATAATCTTTTCAGTTATTCCCTGAAAACAGGTAGAATGGCACTGGTTTCTGTTTGTTGTACTTTATTCCCTCTCCGTCTCCCAGTCATTGACATGGTTAAATTGAGGGCCAGTTCCCTACACAAGACGAGGGCGCCTACTCTGCCATTTGCTGCTTTCTCGTGAGCCGCAAACAGCGATTTGCACACTTGATATTGAAGGATTATGTAAGTTCCTGCTGGCACTTAATAGCTCATCAATAACGTGTCAGGAATACGTTGTCAAGAAGTTAAAATAAGTCTGTTGGAGAAGGGGGAGATTTTCATTTTACCTTCCAGCACTTATCAGAATGACATGTTTACGAGTTAGTCCAGTGTAAGATGTGCAATAAATTAGGGCATACCAGTATGCATATTTGTTAATTATAGGGTATAAAAAAGAATAAAGAAAGAGGTATTTTCTTAGAAGATCTCAGAAAACACTCAAAAGACATGAAACCAATCAATCACTCAGAAGAAAGAGGCTGAGGAACATGAATATAAGAAATACTTTAAAAAAAGCTCACAACTTTGGGAAAGTTCTCTCTGCTTCTTAAAGCATTAAGTCAGAGAAGCCAGATCTTTCTCTCTACACATCTGAGGGATTTTATTCAGGAATGTGAGCCAGGCCAGGCCAGTTTGACAATTGCCACAATGGTTGGGAACCAAGCGTGCCCCCCAGCATCCCACCCCCTCTTTCAATCCTATCTCATTCGTTAACTTTCTGTATCGAACGTTTTTCAAGTATCAGCGACCACTCCGCCACCAACTGAACTGATAAGCCGTTGGAGGGTGAATTGCTTCTAATGATATAAAAACACCTGCTGTACCCAAGTCCTTATCTGCTTCTCAATGCCAACTTCTCAGTGTGTGAACTTTTCCAATAAAACACATCATGGGTCCAGCCCTGGGATAAGATACAAAATGCAGCAGGGAGAGAAGGAAAAGTATTGGTCTCCCGGTTGTGAGTCCCAGACCCACATTGGGTATAGAGGTGACTTAAAATTAAAATCTTTAAAAAGAGAGAGAGAGAGACACTGATAGTGGATGTGTCCAACAACAGAACTACGGTTTGTAAAAAATATTTTATGTTTATTCTACTATGCCACTTTCTGTTGTGGATTTCTTCTAGCAGGAAATGAGAGAGAAAACCTTAGCAATGAGACGGAGTAAGAGAGGAAGGGTGAATAACTTTAAGGAATAAAATTACAGTGGTTTTACTGAAATTTGTAGCCTGAAAAGGAAAACAGGTCTAGGCTCTGAATTTAGACTTTATTTATTTCTGTTATGCCACCTGACTCGGAATTTGAAAATCAACAATGACGATACTAGTCTGTGTAGAGCGTTCCAAGGAAGTAAAAAAAAAAAAAAAAAAAAAATAGGAAAGTCTTGTTTATTTTCAGACAACCAGTATGGGGTCAAAATGCCAAACTGAACTTTACATTCTAATATTTATTTTGTCTAATAGGGTACATTTTACAGAAAGAATCATATATTCTATAATAGTCTATTTTAACAAGTATCAATCAAATGGTAATTTTTTTAATGTTTATTTTTTTGGTGGGGGGGAGAAGCAGAGAGAGAGGGAGGCACAGAATCTGAAGTAGGTTCTAGGCTCTGAGCTGTCGGCACAGAGCCTGACTCGAAGCACGAACTGCGAGATTATGACCCGAGTCAAATAGGATGCTTAACCGACTGAGCCACCCAGGCACCCAAAATGGCAAATATTTGATGGTGGGTAGGTATCGCTGTACAGCATCATCAAAAAGGAAAGCAGTCATCCAAACATTCAAATCCAAAAGCACTGAAAGAAAACTGTGTAAAGTATACATTTTTGAAACTCAATATGGCTTCCATAATTTGAATTTGTGAGACATAGAATAAAAACGCCTCAAAGAAGAACTGCATCCGAATTCCAAAGGAGATACTTTGTCCCTGCCAGGGAAATTTTAAAAAGTGTTGTTCATGCAAAAGAAATTTTTAAAAAATTAAATAAGATGAAAAGGTCGGCTCTCCATAAATAAGTTGTGAGCAGTTTTATGGCTTTGGAAGTTTAATTCTACACAGTAAAAAAATGTATGACAAATTGCAATTCTCTGCATGATGAGTGTTAAATATAGTAGGATCCCATCAGATATCTGCATTTGGGGTGCACCAGGTGGTTTCAGGTTGATGGGTCGTCAGTGTTTCCATTTGTTCTCGTAGTTTGAACCTTTGTACACAGGTGTGCCCGCCTACCCCAATGTATGCTAGAGTTCTACAAGATTACGGTATCAGTCCTGGGGTTACGATTCTTGGATAATTGTCCAAAGTCGATTGCATTTCAGGTCATTTTACAGAGTGCCTTCCACACAAAAGTTCATGTTGCACATTTCTGTTCAAGCCAGAGGCCAAAAGTACTACAGGCAACTCGTTCATTTCTCATTACAGAAAAAAAAAAAAAAAAAAAAAAAAAACACCTGATATTGTTCAGTAGCAGGACTTATGCCAGACAGAAGCAAACTGCCCTTTATAGGAAGGAATGCTTTATTTGAGCTTTTAAGTGAAGCATAAAAATATCTCCTGTAATACCACCTTTCATCTTTATAATGCTGTGGAATTTACATAGTGCTTTTCATGCATTTTCTCTTTTTATTCTTGCAGTGAAAAAAAAATTGAGAGGAGGATAAGCATTATTAGCTCATTTCTCTCATATAGAGAGAAATAAATGTAGCCCCAAATCATTGTGTGACTTGCACAGTGTCTATCAGCTGGAAAGTGAAGCTAGAACAGGAACCCAGGGTTTCTGAAGCCCCGATTCTCCCTACGAGTCTTTGGTCCCACTAACAAAACAGTCCCCCAGGGGTATCCCCTACGTTGCACTGACTTCTTGGACACAAGTCCTGAATTTTCTCTCCGGATCTGTTACCTCCTGCATGACACTGGGTAAACATTCCCTGTGGCAAGAACGTATCACTCTTTGATGCCACGGACCTGCTGGGATGCTCTGTGTGGAGAAGTCCGTTGTGTGCGAGAACACAATGCATAGCACAGAATTTTCCTCAGAGACAGAAGCATATGCTGGCTCATGGCTTCTCTTTCTGTCCTACATCACGGATATCGCTTGGCTCTCCTGGGACTTATAAATGTATGGCTTGAAGATAACCACGGTATGAGAAAAATCACAACCCCTGAAATGACTGAGAAATGACATGTGTTCTGAAGATGTGAACAAGTACCGACATCATAAGTGCAAAGGTCTAACCACAGGATTGCTCATGAGGATGTAACCAAGTTGTAATTATTCTCACCCAAGCCTTCATACCAGTGACTGGTTCTCCCAAGAGCCTTTCCTCAGAGACGAAAATTCTTTCCTTTAGAATAATGAATGGGTATCACAATCAACTAAGAAAGTGTCTCAAGCCACACACACACCTATATGGGCCCCTGTTCCATCTCAGGCTGTGTCAGGAGGCAACCACAGAGGAAACCACACTAGGGAGGAGAAATCTGTGTACTTAAAAATCATACTGAAAACATCCAATCTTCCTTCCTCTTCCTTGGAGTGTTTACAAATGACTCCTTGTATATTGATCCCACTCAATGGATAGTCTTTTCAGAAAAGGGGTCATTCGGGAAAATACGTCCAGGAAGTAATTCAAAATATTGTAGAGAGAGTAGGAATAAAATTGGAATTGTGCAGATTGTTCATAGAGACGACAGTTTGCACCTCCACCAAGGGTGACTGGTGGAAAGAGATATAAAGGGTAGAAGGAGGTGGGCACTGATGGAGAAGCCATTGGAGGAAAAACAGGATTCACAAGTACAATCCAAGCCCAGCCCAGCCACGATGCTTCACGGAAGAGGACAGCTACTATCCAAAGTCAAAGAGAAGGACTAGAGGAGAACGATCACAGGATTTGGACCAACAAGTAAATCATTGTTGGACTCCATGAGTGCATTCTGGGGAGGTGTTGAGACGACACTCCAGACTACAATGTTCAAAAAGCAGTAATCATGAATACATGACCTCCTGCAGGATGGAGAAGGACTGGAGCAGGTTGGCTTGGGATGCAAGATAGTACCTTCCCAGAGGGCAAACCGGTCACGACTGAGCCCCAAATGAAGGACAGCAAGGAGAACATGGTGGCAGGTTCCGTCTGGTGTCCCCATCAAGGTAGATAAGACGAACACTGTGATTGTTGTCGACTTTAGAAGGAAGCATACTTCTGTTCTCCTTTGCATTCTTTTCTGTGTGTTATTATGAACTTCATTGAGCCTATACCACTTGCTCTTTGGATAACTTTTGTGCTTTACCTATTTATTGGCATTGGATGAAAAATCTTAGGCTGTAACAGAGGCTGGCTTGTCTAGCACTCTAAATAATGATATTAAATGTATGAACCTACATATTCTTTGTCTCTTCTCTGTCTCTGTGTGACTAACCAGCAAGATTTATGAAAGGTGATTCGAGGTTTGTTTTGAAGGATAATATAGGTATAGTTTTCTTGAAAACAAAGATGGGGGAACAGTGATAATAACAGGGTTTAATTCCCTAACTGCTTAAAAATGCAGTCACGTTCCATGGAGCTATTCTTTCTCGCTCTCTCTCTCTCTCTCTCCATATATATATATATATATATATATATATATATATATATATATATATATATGTATTTTTTGCTTTGACAGTCTCTTGGCCATTTTTCTACTTATTAGCACTTCCATCAGAAGGAAGGAAAAGGAGATGAAACCATAATATGTCAATTTCAGACACAGAGTCTTATATTAGGCACATCACCACTGTGAGGTGTCTAGACGATTCTTGGTCCCCTGGGAGGGTTCAAAGCCGCCAGCCCTGTGTCCCTACAAAACAGTGGAGATTTCCAGCAAATGCACTCCATCCTTCTTATTCTCCTGCATGATTATCACATTTCACACTTCATCAAAACAGAGGCTCTAAGGCAATTATACTAGGTGGGCTGGAAGTAAAAATATTAGACATCGTTATCTGCTAATAGGAAAATTGCCTTAAGAACATTAAGAACTTTTAAAAAAAGAACATTAAATATAGACACAGATTTACTTCATATGACTTCCACTTTGAACATAAATAATCTTGTGGTTGTTTTTCTTTCTTTTGGTTAATACTGACTGAACATTCTAAAAGAAACAATTAATATAAGCCAGGATGAATGGATTCTTGCTTTGGATATCTTGTGTTGATTTTACAGTCATTCCATTTTGCTAGCAAGTTAAATTATTAAAGAATCCCATGTATGTCAGTATTTATAGTCTAGCAAGGATGATCACAACTTAAATCTGGCTTCTACTGGATATTCAACTAATATAGAACAGGTAGCCAAGATACTCAATGGGTAAAATATAGTTTCTGTAATACAAGGTGTCGAGGAAACTGGATATTCACATGCAAAAGAATGAAACCGGAACCCTATCTGACATAAAGTTTAACTAGAAATGGGTTAAAGATTTAAATGTAAAGCTTGAAACCATACAACTCTTAGAAGAAGGGACAGGAGAAAAGCTCCTTGACATTGGTCTTGGCAATGATTTTCTGGATATGTCACCCACGGCAAAAGTAAACCAGTGGGTCCACATCTCATGAAAAGGCTTCAAAAGATGAACAAAGATGAAAATCTTAAGTAACGGAGGGAAATATTTGCAAACCATATACCAGGAAAAGGATTAGTATCTACAATTTATAAGGAACTCAACTGCAAAACACCCCAAATAAACCAATTAAAATGTGGGCAGAAGATCTGAATAGGCATTTTTCCAAAGAAGACGTGCAAATGGCCAACAGGTACTGGAAAATTTCCTCCACATCACCAATTATCAGGGACGAGTAATCTCTACAGCCAACATGGGGCTCAAACCCACAACCACAAGATTGAGACTCACATGCTCTTCCTACTGAGCTAGCCAGGTGCCCAGGGAAAAGCAAATTAAAACCACCATAAGACATTGTCTGACACCTGCTAGAATGATTATCACCAAAAAAATATAAGAGATAACAGGTGTTGGTGAGATGTAGAGAAAAGACAACTCTTGCACTGCTGGTGAGAAAGCAGACTGGTACAGCCACCCTGGGAGAACAGCATGGACGTTCCTCAAACACAACTGCCATGTGATCATGGGGCGCCTGGGTGGCGCAGCCGGTTAAGCGTCCGACTTCGGCTCAGGTCATGATCTCGCGAGATCTCGCGTGATCTCGCGTGAGTTCGAGCCCCGCATGGGCTCTGTGCCGACAGCTCGGAACCTGGAACCTGCTTCGCATTCTGTGTCTTCCTCTCTCTCTGCCCCTCCCCTGTTCATGCTTGCTCTCTGTTTCCCTCAAAAACAAATACACATTAAAACAAAATCATAGGGGCGCCTGGGTGGCGCAGTCGGTTGAGCGTCCGACTTCAGCCAGGTCACGATCTCGCGGTCCGGGAGTTCGAGCCCCGCGTCGGGCTCTGTGCTGACGGCTCAGAGCCTGGAGCCTGCTTCCGATTCTGTGTCTCCCTCTCTCTCTGCCCCTCCCCTGTTCATGCTCTGTCTCTCTCTGTCCCCCCCAAAAAAATAAATAAACGTTGAAAAAAAATTAAAAAAAAAAAAAGAACTACCATGTGATCCAACAACCCCACTTCTGGGTATATATCCAAAGTCAACGAAATCATTATGTTGAAGAGATATCTGCACCCCACCCCTCCATGTTCATTGAAGCATTATTTATAATAGCCAAGACGTGGAACAACCTGGATGCCCATCAGAGGATAAGTGAATAAGGAAACAGCGATGTGTGTGTGTGTAGTTCAGCCATAAAAGGTGAATATGCCACGTGAGGTAATATGGATGAGCTTTGAGGGCATTATGCTAAGTGAAATAAGTCAGACAAAAAAGACAAATATTGGATGATCTCACTTAGATGTGGAACCTAAAAACAAAGACGAGAAAGCACAGAAACAGAGTCGACTGGTATTTGCCAGGGGCTGGGGTGGGGGAAATGGATGGAGTGGTGAAAAAGTACAAACGGACAGGGGCGCCTGGGTGGTGCAGTCGGTTAAGCGTCCGACTTCAGCCAGGTCATGATCTCGCGGTCCGTGAGTTCGAGCCCCGCGTCGGGCTCTGGGCTGACGGCTCAGAGCCTGGAGCCTGTTTCCGATTCTGTGTCTCCCTCTCTCTCTACCTCTCCCCCGTTCATGCTCTGTCTCTCTCTGTCCCAAAAATAAATAAACGTTGAAAAAAAAATTTCTTTTAAAAAAAAGTACAAACGCTCAGTCATGAGATGGAAGTTGTGGGGTCTAATGTACAGCATGATGACTATAGGTATCCACAATGAATCGTCTGCTTGCAAGTTGCTAAGCAAGTTGACCTTAAAAGTTCTCACCACACACAAAAATGGTTAAATGTCCTGTGACAGATGAGTTAACTGGCCTCATTGTGCTAATCATGTAGGAATATATACATAGATCCTCACATTAGACACTTCAAATGTTTCTTAATATTTATTTACTTTTGAGACATAGAGAGAGACAGAGCATGAGTAGGGGAGGGGCAGAGAGAGAGAAGGAGACAGAATTTGAAGCAGGCTCCAGCCTCCAGGCTCTGAGCTCTCAGCAGAGGCCGACACGGGGCTGGAACTCACAAGCCGTGAGATCATGACCTGAGCCAAAGTAGGACGCTCAACTGACTGAGCCACCCAGGCGCTCCACGTTGTACACTTTAAATGTACACAATATATCAAATATATCTCATTATATATTATATTATATGTCAGTTCTATCTCATTAAATCTGGAAAAGTTTTTTAAAAATGAAAAACTGGCACATAGTGTGCCTGTCTAATGCTTTTCTGAGACTCAAATTTTAATATCTCTTAGAGTCATTAGTACACGGATGACACTAAACTTTGAGAAGCCTTACTGTTAGTAAGAGTTAAAGTCTGGATTTTGCTTTTAAACAGGTTATTTTACAAGTTTTTATTAAACAACAAAGTAAAATTGTGGTAACATTCCAAAAAGCACATAATTTCCTTAGGGCATTGACTTAATTTCCAGTGATTCTACTATTCAAAGGGTGCTAATGCACACTTATTGAAAACGATTTGGCTTTGAGACATTTTCCATTAGCACTAATATGGGTAATCACACTCCTTCAGTACAAAGTATTTTATACAGACGTTGTGAAAGGGCCGAAAGTCACTATCATACTACAAATCCGTTTTGTAAGTGGCAACATTTAACACTAGGCTCATCAGCAAAGAAAGCTGGGGTAACACTCTGAACAGCAGCACCAAAAAGACCGGCTCAAGTAGACGGTTTGGGTTCATGGAATGAACCACTCCTAGTTCAGATTCAACAACCACAAAAAAGCCATGTTTCAAACACCCTGGGATTTTTACAATTGTACATACGATGGGAAATCCCTAAGTTAAATACAGAGTAACTGAAACCTAGAAGAAGAAAGAAGAAAAATGGAAATCGTGATATAAAGGTTGGGTAAGAGTCAATAGAAGAGATTAGAAATTTAGTACATAGGGTTCCATTCGCAGGATGCCTTTAAATTCCAAATATTGCTTTCAACTATGTATCCTTGCCTCCTTCATACTTTTGGAACACAATGCTGTCTTTAAATTCCTAAAGTATATAAAATTCCACTACTGTTTGCTTTTTTTTTTAAGTAACCTCAACGCCCAGTGTGGGGCTCAAACTCATGATTGCAAAACTGAGAGTTGCACGCGTTATAGACTGAGCTAGGCAGGCACCCCAAATTCTGCTGTTTGATGGCACAAATCCATGCTATTTCCTCATGCTTGTATTTACTTCACTATTTTATTTTATTTTGTTTTGTTTTATTTTATTTTATATCTTATCTTATCTTATCTTATCTTATCTTATCTTATCTTATCTCTAAGTAATCTCTACACCCAACATGGGGCTCAAACCCTGAGATCAAGACTCTCCCTCTCTACCCACTGAGCCAGCCAGACGCCCCAGGGCTTGACATTTTAAATAGTTACCTTTCAGAGTGCCAGAGTCAAGAGTGTCTGACCTGTGCAGAGTCACAGTCAGGAATGTATTTAGCTGTTTAAACCAGGAACTACACCAAGTGATTAATCCTGCTGATGATGGAGATGCCAAAAGGGAGCATTCTAACCTAAGTTGGATTTTCCAAGCAAAATGCAAAATACCACACACAGGTGCTTCAGCAATTAAAGACAAATTCATAAAGATTAAGTGTCAAGGATAAAATGTGAAATATAAATGATGATAACACTTAAATGAAAATGCCTAATCTTGGTTCTTTGGTAACAATAACATGTAGTAGATAAAGTATTTAATATGATAATCATTAAAAGGGGGGACAGAGCCCACATATATAGAGTAAGAAATGATGTCAGGACATCACAGCTATGAAGGACACGAAGGAATGGAAAGCAACCTGTTTGATCCATTCGTAGAAAATGCACTTGAGGACTCCAATGATGTGGCTGATTTGCTGTATGTACATGTTTCATTTTTCCCAGAAGAAATGGGAACTGGAAACTGATTAATTATATAATCCCAGAGAGACCAGACCTCATTCCCCGCCTCATCCACTCTCCTCCTCAAAGACAGCATTTCCAGATGGCTTTACAGTTCTTTCCCCCCCCTTGGAAACAAGACTTACTTGCTAATATTTACCCTGATTTAGAACATAGAAAGGGAGAAACAGTTCCAAATTTTTATCACGAAGCAAGCAAAGCATTGACATGAAATCCAACAAGTAGAGGACAAACAACAACACAGGGATAGAAATATTTTCAACAACTAGCAAAGAGAATCCAGCTGATGTTTAATGAAAAAAATCACTGTGGTGAATTGAGATTTATTTCGAGGACAAATGTGAATGTCCATTATATGTCAGTTTACTATAGGTATTCATATAATCACAGCCTACATAAGTCATTGCCATAAGTAATGAAAGGCATTGAATAAAACTTAAGGCTTCTCCTTCATTGAGAGAAAAAAACACGGGCTCCTGGGTGGCTGAGTCAGTTAAGTGTCCAACTTCAGCTCAGGTGATGATCTCACAGTTCGTGAGTTTGAGCCCCGTGTTGGGCTCTGCGCTGACACCTTGGAGCCTGGAGCCTGCTTTGGATTCCGTGTCTCCCTCTCTCTGCCCCTCCCTGGCTCGCCCTGTCTCTCAAAAATAAAGAAACATTAAAAAAATTTTTTTAAAACAGTAAAACAGAAATACATGTGTATTATATATGTTTATGCATGATGTTAATATATATCATGCTAATATACATGCTATATAAACTATATATATAAAGATATATAATGTAAATACATATAACGTTGAAGGTACTAGTTAAAACAGTTAAATCAGTAAGCATGAAGGGCATCCATATTTGAAGAAAGGAGGTGATTTTTATTATCACTGCAGAGTTTTGATTGCATGGGAAGAAAACCCAAGGATGTCAAGAAAAATGACAGCAAATAACAAGGTTACGAAGTTAGAAAAAATGCATAGGATATGTATTCTATAAATTTCGAGAAAAGGATTAGAACATATAATGGGAGACAGAATTTATAGGAGCATTGAAACGATATATATTTGACAGGGACTGGGAAGACTCATGAATCTATTCTGAAATGTTCTTGAGGGCAGCATAATCCTGATTCTAAACCCTAATAAAAACAATAAAAAGGAAGAAAATTGGAGTCTAATCTTTCAACAATCTTTCTTATCGATGCAAAATGTAGAAAGTTATATATAGTTATTATATATAATAATATGCATTCTGTGATATTATATGTATTATAATTATATATTATAATACACAATACATACATACATAATACATATTATATGTATACGTATATTATATATAATATATAATACATATATTAATGTATTATACATAT
>NW_024412465.1:3166692-3305836 GCF_014898765.1 Herpailurus yagouaroundi | reverse complement strand
TATATTATATATAATATATAATACATATATTAATGTATTATACATATATACATATATACTATATATACATATATAATATATATATACACACATACGTTTCTAGTGATAAATCAAAGGAAAACGTATCACAGATTACAGCCTTTTCAAGCAGGATTAATTTCAGGAGTACACGCATATGAAGGTGGTTAAAATTTGAGTCATTTAAAGTAAACAGGCACATTAAAAGAAAAAGGAAAATATAGATGTGACACCTCCGTAAAGGCAGAAAAATACATTTTTAAAGGATGCTGAAATGAAGAGGGGGAGGAGCCAAGATGGCGGATCGGCACGGAAGTTTCTTTTGCGTCTCTCCTCCCTGAAATGCAGCCAGATCAACACTCCAGCATCCTGCACAGCTAGAAAACCGACTGGAGGATTAACACAACAATGTGCACAACCTGAACCTCAGAACTCGGCAGGTTTGTGGCAGCGTGGAAAGGTCAACTGGGGGAGAGAGAAGCCGCGGAGGGCAGGGGGAGCTGTTTTTCCTTGCCTAGAGAGGACACAGACTGGGTGGGGGGAGGTACAGGGAGCATCCCCCGCCCCAAAGCAGCCGGAGGGAAAAGAAAGAGTATGTAAAGGACTGAACAAAAAGGGGAGGAAGGAGAGGGTTTAAATCCCACGAACCTGGTGTGCTCTGGAGGGAAGGGCCGATCCATGGGAGCAGAGAGCAAGGTCCCCGGGCCACGCGGGGAGCGGCGGTTCCCCTGCTGGGAGGACGTTTAGTATTGTCCGTGCGGCCACCCCAGTGGACCCCAGAGGCCCCAGCGGACCCCGGGGAACGACCACATTCGCTGGTGCTGGAACAGGGTCATTGGGGGTGAAGCCTGGTGCCGGATGTGTGTTGTAGTTTTCCATAATCCCTGAAATGCTACCACACGATGGATCGCGTGAACTTTTTCTGGGGCGGGCTGGCCCCCGGCCGCAGTCTCCAGGCGTGGGCAGCAGCACAGTCTGGTGAATGTTCCTGGGTGCGGCCGGCACCAGCCATCGCTCCACAGGAGCCTCCTGGAGAGGATCCGAGCAGGTCAAAGCCGCGGTCCCTCCGACAGGATGGGTCGGGAGACACAGCCGCATCTGAGATAAAACTCGAGGGAGGTTCTGCCTGGCAGCCTCACGGCTTGGTCACGGACAGGGTAAAAGCCGGGAGTGGACGGAAGCCGGAGACAAAGGACAGGTGCGCGATTGCAGGTCGGGGAGATCACAGAGTTCCAATACTAGAGCCCCGGCAGCTGGGTGACGCCATTTTCACCGCTCCCGCGCATGCGCATACACGCACCTACGAGCGCCACAATTCACCCCGGTAAGCTAAGCAGCGCCATCTGGTGGAGAACGAGGTCATTACACTAAGCCCCGCCCTACTGGGCTAACCTCGCTCTTCAGGAACACAAGTCTCTCCGCTGGCTTAGTTTACGGACTATAAAGTGCTTCATAGCTTGACTTCTACGGGAAACCAGACGTAATTTCAATCATACTTCATTCTGTTCGCTGGTCCTTTTATCCGTTTTTTTCTCTCTTTTTCCTTTCTTTTTTTATTCTTAAATACAGAAATTTAAAAAAAATCTATTTTTATTTTCCATTTTTATTACAAAGATTTTTCTTTAATTTTTTCTACCATATTTTTTACTTCTTTGTAAATTTTTTAAATTCTATCTTACTTCCATCATTTCATTTTATTCTATTTTATTGTATTCAGTTTTTCAAATTTTCAAGCGTTTTCTTTTTTTTTCTTTTCCCTTGTTTTTGCTTTTCTTTTTTTTTCTTTTATTTTCTTTCCCCCTTTCCCCCTAATCTATCAATCTTCTTTCAACAACCAGACCAAAACACACCTAGGATCTAGCATCCTTTATCTGATTTATTTGTGTTGTTTTTAATTTTTTAACTTTTTTTACATTACTAGTTCCTTTTCTTCCTCCAAAATGACAAAAAAAAAAAAAAAAAAAAGGAATTCATCCCAAAAGAAAGAACAGGAAGAAATGATAGCCAGGGAATTAATCCACATAGATACAAGCAAGATGTCTGAACCAGAATTTAGAATCATCAGTACTCATTCTAAATGTCAATGGTGGAAACACTCCAATCAAAAGACACAGGGTAATCTAATGGATAAGAAAACAAGATCCATCTAGATGCTGTTTACAAGACACCCATTTTAGACCTAAAGTCACCTTCAGATTGAAAATAAGGGGATGGAGAACCATCTATCATGCTAATGGTCAACAAAAGAAAGCTGGAGTAGCCATACTTATATCAGACAATCTAGATTTTAAAATAAAGATTGCAACAAGAGATGAATAAGGGCATTATATTATAATTAAGGGATCTATCCACCAAGAAGATCTAACAATTGTAAATATTTATGCTCCAAACATGGTGCACCCAAATATATAAATCAATTAATCAAAAACATAAACTCATTGATAATAAGACTATAATAGTATAGGGGACTTCAACACCTCACTTACAGCAATGGACAGATTATCTAAACAGAAAATCAACAAGGAAACAATGGCTTTGAATGACACACTGGACCAGATGGACTTAACAGATATATTCAGAACATTTCATCCTAAAGCAGCAGAATATACATTCTTCTCGAGTGCACATGTAACATTCTCCAGAATAGATCACATACAGGGAAACAAATCAGCCCTCAACAAGCACAAAAGATCGAGATCATACCTTACATGTTTTCAGACCAGAACACTATGAAACATGAAATCACTCACAAGAAAAAAGATTGGAAAGATAACAAATACTTGGAGACTAAGAACATCCTACTAAAGAATGAATGGGCTAACCAAGAAATTAAAGAGGAAATTATAAAGTACATGGTAGCAATGAAAATGATAACACCACAGCCCCAAACCTCTGGGATGCAGCAAAGGCTGTCATAAGAGGGAAGTATATAGCAATCCAGGCCTTCCTAAAGAAAGGAAGAAAGGTCTCAGATACACAACCTAACCTTAAACCTCAAAGAGATGGAAAAAGAATAACAAATAAAACCCCAAGCCAGAAGACAAGAAATAGGAACGATTAGAGCAGAAACCAATGCTATCAAATCCAAAAGAAAAAAAACCAACCAACCAACCAAACAAACAAACAAAAAACCCAGAAGAGATCAATGAAACCAGGAGCTGGTTCTTTGAAATAATTAACAAAATTGATAAACCACTAGCCAGTCTGATCAAAAAGAAAAAGGAAAGGACCAAAATAAATAAAATCAAGAATAAAAGAGGAGAGATCACAACCAACAGAGCAGAAATACAAACAATAATAAGAGAATATTATGAGCAATTATATGCCAATAAAATGGGCAATCTGGAAGAAAAGGCCAAATTCCTAGAAACATATAAACTACCAAAACTGAAACAGGAATAAATAGAAGCTCTGAACAGACCCATAACCAGTAAAGAAATAGAGTTAGTAATCAAAAATCTCCCAATAAGAAACCAGGGCCAGATGACTTTCCAGGGGAATTCTACCAAACATTTAAAGAAGAGTTAACACCTATTCTCTTGAAGCTGTTCCAAAAAATAGAAATGGAAGGAAAACTTCCAAACTCATTCTACAAGGCCAGCATTACCTTGAATCTAAAACCAGACAAAGACCCCAGTAAAAAGGAGAACTATAGACCAATTCCCCTGATGAACACGGATGCAGAAATCCTCAACAAGATATTAGCCAACCATATCCAACAATACATTTAAAAAATTCACAACGACCAAGTGGGATTTATACCTGGGATGCAGGGCTGTTTCAATATCTGCAAAACAATCAATGTGACACATCACATCAATAAGAGAAAGGACAAGAACCATATGATCCTCTCAACAGATGCAGAGAAAGCATTTGACAAAATGTTTTTGATAAAAACCCTCAAGAAAGTAGGGATAGAAGGATCATACCTCAAGATCATAAAAGCCATATATGAAATACCCACTGCTAATATCCTCAATGGGGAAAAACTGAGAGCTTTCCCCCTAAGGTCAGGAACAAGACAGGGATGTCCACTCTCGCCACTGTTATTCAACATAGTATTGGAAGTCTTAGCCTCTGCAGTCAGACAACACAAAGAAATAAAAGGCATCCAAATCAGCCAGGAGGAGGTCAGACTTTCACTTTTCACAGGTGACATGATACTCTATATGGAAAACCCTAAAGATTCCACCAAAAAACTGCTAGAATTGATTCATGAATTCACCAAAGTTGCAGGATATAAAATCAACGCACAGAAATTGGTTGCATTCCTATACACCAACAGTGAAGCGACAGAAAGAGAAATCAAGGAATCGATCTTATTTACAGTTGCATAAAAAACCATAAAATACCTAGGAACAAATCTAACCAAAGAGGTGAAAAATCAATACGCTGAAAACTATAGAAAGCTTATGAAAGAAATTGAAGCAGACACACACACAAAAAAAGGGGAAAAGATTCCATGCTCCTGGATAGGAAGAACACATATTGTTAAAATGTCTATTCTACCCAAAGCAATCTACATATTCAATGCAATACCTATCAAAGTAACACCAGCATTCTTCACACAGCTAGAACAAACAATCCTAAAATTTGTATGGAACCAGAAAAGACCTTGAATAGCCAAAGCAATCTTGAAAACCAAAGCTGGAGGCATCACAATCCTGGACTTCAAGCTGTATTACAAAGCTGTAGTCATCAAGACAGTATGGTACTGGCACAAAAACAGACACTCAGATCAATGGAACAGAATAGAGAACCCAGAAATGGACCCACAAACATATGGCCAACTAATCTTTGACAAAGCAGGAAAGCATACCCAATGGAATGAAGACAGTCTCTTCAGTGCTTGCTTTGGCAACACATATACTAAGACAGTCTCTTAAGCAAGTGGTTCTGGGAAAACTGGACAGTGACATGCAGAAAAATGAACCTGGACCACTTTCTTACACCAGGCACAAAAATAAACTCAAAATAGATGAAAGACCTAAATGTAAGAGAGGAAGCCATCAAAATCCTCGAGGAGAAAGCAGGCAAGAACCCGCAGCAACTTCTTACTCAACTCGTCTCTGGAGGCAAGAGAAACAAAAGCAAAAATGAACTATTGGTACCTCATCAAAATAAAAAGCTTCTACACAGTGAAGGAAACAATCAGCAAAACTAAAAGGCAACTGACGGAATGGGAGAAGATATTTGCAAACGGCATATCAGATTAAGGGTTGGTATCCAAAAATCTATAAAGGACTTATCAAACTCAATACCCAAAAAACAAATAATCCAGTGAAGAAATGGGCAAAAGACATGAATAGACACTTTTCCAAAGAAGATATCCAGATGGCCAACTGACACATGAAAAAATGCTCAACATCACTCATCACCAGGGAAATACAAATCAAAACCACAATGAGATACCACCTTACACCTGTCAGAATGGCTCACATTAACAACGCAGCAACATCAGATGTTGGTGAGAATGTGGAGAAAGAGGATATCTTTTGCACTGCTGGTGGGAATGCAAACTTGTGCAGCCACTCTGGAAAACAGTGTGGAGGTTCCCCAAAAAACTAAAAATAGAACTACCCTACAACCCAGCAATTGCACTACTAGGCAATTATCCAAGGGATACAAGTGTGCTGCTTCGAAGGGACACGGGCACCCCCATGTTTATAGCAGCACTATCAACAGTAGCCAAAGTATGGAAAGAGCCCAAATGTCCATCGACAGATGAATGGATAAAGAAGACGTGGTATATATGTATATAATGGAGTATTACTCGGCAATCAAAAAGAATGAAATCTTGCCATTTGCAACTACATGGATGGAACTGGAGGGTATTATGCCAAGCGAAATTACTCAGAGAAAGACAAATATTAAGTGACTTTACTCATATGACAAATTTAAGATTCAAACAGATGAACTAAAGGGAAGTGAAGCAAAAATAATACAAAAACAGGGAGGGGGACAAAACAGAAGAGACTCATAAATATGGAGAACAAACAGGGTTGCAGGAGGGATTGTGGGAGGAGGGATGGGCTAAATGGGGGAGGGGCATTAAGGAATCTACTCCTGAAATCATTGCTGCACCATATGCTAACTAACTTGGATGTAAATTAAACAATAAATAAATTTTTAAAAAATTTAAGAACTAAAAAAACAGTCAAAAGAAATAACCACTTAAAAATTAAAAAAATAAAAGGATGATAAATTCTAACTATAATTAATAAAATGTATTGCCAGCATGGAATACTGTTTCGGAGCTTCCCTAAATATACAAAGGATTTCTACTTAAAAAATAAAACAGAAACCTCAGCAACTCCTCAAACAGCATATTTTGGGGCTGGAATAGTGAGAGTCCCCTGAGATGAGGAATGAGGTTAAGTACACCCGACAGCCATGGGTCTTTCCAGAATGCATCAGGAGTACCAGGTAGCATACTCAGAACAGTAGGAAAATCAATGAAAATAACATGATTGGAGGGGCGCCTGAATGGCTCAGTCGGTTAAGCGTCCGACTTTGGCTCAGGTCATGATCTCGCGGTCCGTGAGTTCGAGCCCCGCATCGGGCTCTGTGCTGACAGCTCAGAGCCTGGAGCCTGTTTCAGATTCTGTGTCTCCCTCCCTCTCTCTGACCCTCCCCCGTTCATGCTCTGTCTCTCTCTGTCTCAAAAATAAATAAACGTTAAAAAAAAATTAAAAAAAAAAAAAAAAAGAAAATAACATGACCTGAAAAGAAGAACCAACCTTTGTGAGCTTAAAATCAGAAAAAAAAAAATCTACAACTAAGCAATGAGAATGAGTGAATTTACCGGTCAATAAACAAAACAAAACATACAAACAAAAAGAAAGAAAGAAACTCCAAAAACATCCACTGTCTGTATTGACTATGCCAGTAAAAGAAAAAAAAAAATTAAACTTCCTTTAAAGATGTCATAATGTTTGCCAGGGCATAGATAATATCACATTCACAATCGCACCTTGCCACAGTTGTGCAAAACGCACAGAGAAAAGTAGAGGACACATCCGTCAGTATTGGGGTATGTCGTGTGTGCAGATGGGAATACTGTCAGTCATAAAGGTGTTAGTTTTTCCAAAAGTGATCTATGGAGTCAACGCGGTGTGTGTGTGTGTGTGTGTGTGTGTGTGTGTGTGTGTGTGTGAAATAGAGAGAGGAGAAAAAGAAGAAGGAAGGGGAAGGAGGAGAAGCAGGAAGACAGAAGAAAGCAGTAGAGACGGGGATCCAAACACTGGCGATCAACCACACACCTCGTGTAGACATACTTACAATAGATACTCATGAAAATGATCAAAGCCATAATTGCCAGCAGGCTGTGACCACCTGTGTTAAATGACCACAGAACACAGTAATGTAGAACCTTCCTAAATCACTCACATTCAGAAATGAGGTCATTGCAGATAGAGCTAATCTAGATGAGGTCATGGCATAGTAGGGAGGGGCCCTGATATGCCTGGTGTCCTTATCAAAAGGGGAGACACAGACACTCATGCAGTGAATGTCGTGTGCAGATGCAGGCAGAGATGACAGCAAGGTGTCTATTAGCCAAGAAACGATGAACACGGCCAGGCAACCACCAGAAGCTCGTTGAGAGGCACAGAACGGATCCTCCCTCACATCCTCAGAAGGGACCAACGCCTTGATCTCGGGCGTCTAGCTTCCAGGGCCATCAGAGAATAAACTTCCATTATTTAATCGCATCCAGTTTGTGGAACTCAGCTATGGCAAGAGTCAGAAAGGAGCAGTCGTGCTATTAGCAAATCCTTGCCCGGCTAACCAATCTGAGCAACTTCAACTGCCTTTATGATGCTTGTATTCTTCCTCTTGCCCTCTTTCCACTGACTGGTAGGGAACACAAGGATTAAACATGGAAACTATCTGCAGAATCCAACCGTTTTCCAGAATCTGGAAATCATCTTCCCTTCCCTGAAGATTACAAATATTTGAAGGACAGTAATACCTATAATCATACTAAAAAATAATGCTGGGATGGGCACTGGCTAATTGCACATGCCTGTTCAATTTTCTTGTAATGTCTATACTTTGGTTTAGAATACAAAGTGAACTTACGTTAAAGTGAACCAAGTTTTGTCGAACTGATGTTTCTAGAAGTCTCCCAGCTTTATTTAAGGAATATAAGGTAATGATAAAGACAGTAACAAATTTACTGAAGATTCATACTGACTTTTCCATGATTGCATGGAAGAATAGTGTATCATCTGCATTCATTTTGAATATATATAATATAATATAATATAATATGTAATATTTATACTTGGATACCACATTATTTCAAATATATGCCTTAAATATGGAACATGTGTCCTCATTCGCTGCAGCGCCTCTTAGTGTATAGAACCAAGGATGAGGGAGATGTGGCATTTCTTCCCCTCTGGGGTTTATCATTATGTGTCCTTGAGAGGCAACAAGGAAGAAATGGATTAATTAATACCGTAGGGAAGTTCTCTTTCCTATTCAGTAAACCGGGCGGTATCCTGGAGAAACGCATCTTACAGGCAAGATAGTTCCCAATTAAAATGAAAGTTCTGTGATGCACAAAAAAAGTGAAATAGAAACGATGAAGAAAATGCAAATTATATTGATGGTATATATGGTTTAACACCATTTACGCGGAGCATCTAGGAATTTACTGCCATTGGGGTAAAATTACCAGAATTGGATTTGCAACAGGAAAAAAAAAAAAAAAGGAAAAGAGACATGTAGTTATGGCATTTTTTGTAGGAACAAAACACATGACAAATATATGAATACAGACGTTAATGACCAAGTGATACATACATTTCATTTTCGCTATACCTATCTATTTGTTAAAATATGATGTGGTCTCAGTTCAGAAATGGCAAATGCACATAAAACAATTCCAAAGACTAAATAATGCAACTGGCTCAAATTGATCTGTGCTACTGTCCTAGAATTCTATTAAAGAAAGATTAAGGGGTTTTTCCATGTAAGGTATAAAGTAAGAAATGAAAGTCTGAGCGATTTCAGGGGGGAAAAATCAAGCCTTCATACAAAGACATGATTCTGAATGAAATGAGTCAGGGTAGATCTCTTCAAATAGCATAAATAGTTCAGGAATGGCAAGATAAACTCAACCTTTTACTGAAAAATGATAAGGTTATGAAAGGGGGAAACGTCCTGTATAGTTTTCATACCCTCAATCGGACTCATTTTCCATGGTCTCACCAAAATAATTAAAAACAAAATAGAAAGAAGGAGGTATCTTGAGACTTCCTTTTATCATATCTATGCATTTAAAGTACCGAGTTCCAATTTCAAAGTAAAACTAACCAAAGCCTGGTTAGTTCAGATAATTGCTGATTTTTGTCTAGGTTTTAGAAAAAAAAAAAAAAGAACATAGAAGGAAGACCCACAGATACGTTATTAATACATTTCTTCGGATTTATACATTTCACATGAACTGAAGGTGTCTCCAGTGGAGCTCATCTGACAGGAAAAGAGAAGAAAAACAAAGTATGTTCTTTCCCCTTCACATTTTTATTTTGGTCTAACACTTACTGTGTCTTCACAGAAATGGAAATAATAGGATTAAGAAAAAGCAATAGACTGCTGGTGACAATTAGGTAGATTTTTTTTTTAAAGAGTAAATTATCAAATTTATGATGTAAACGCGAACACAGTTCTTTGTGATCTATTTCGCTTTACCTAGACAGCTCATTATTCAGCAGATTCTCCCTCATTCCCATCTACTCCTTAGGAGTATTTGTGCACGTGCAATACAAACTTAACGTTGTTCAATGTATTTAACAAGATCATGGGGTTGTAGGACTTTGGAAGATCTATTGGGCTTCTATGAAACCATGCTGCTGAAATCATAGTCCCATAAAGTTCTTCTGATTTTGAAAAAGGGTAGAGAGAGATCAAGAAGGTATGAGATTGAAAGATCCTACAAATTTGTAAGAGAGTGCGGCGGCCTGATTCTAATAAATCGTATTCAAATAAGAGACGGACACAATTGATAGAAGTGTAGCGTTAATCCCCAGGTAAACTCTACAATATGGACACACGTAATTATCTAGCTCCACGTAGTGAGTTCTCTGCCACGTAAATTCTGGAAACAATTCTGTCGAGCATGAGAAATGCAGCTGTGAGATAAAGGGTGTGAGTTTTGGCTAATATATCAGCCTTTCTCTTCTTCCAATTTTGTTATCCTAAAGCAGAAAAGAAAAAAAACGTTCAAGGTTTTCTGGAGTTTTTTCATGTGTCAACAAGTTCCCGACTTTAAAAGTCTATCCTAACCCCTACCCCCCTTTCTTTCCTCTTTCCTCTCTCCCTTGTGCCTTCTTTCACACAAACCAGCTGCAAGGTAACATCTTCCAACTCAACAGTGTTTGACCTCCTGAGTGCTGGATTGTCCACTCCTTAGATCACAGTCCATCCAATCCTGCAGGGGACGCGCTTCACTTGTGCCATGGTTAAAGCCAAACACAGTGATGACAGAAACATTCCAGTTTGAAGTCAGAGCAAGGCGGATGGTGTATTATCCACGTGGAGCGGTAGCCAAGGCATTGAGGCAAAAAAGTGGTCAGCGGGCCTAGGAAGGTAAATTAAGAGTATCATAAAAGTCTTTGTCTACCAAGTTATGACACTTGTCCTTCTTCCTTTTGAGCAGTAGAGCATACTTGGCTCTTTAGTATAACAAAGTCTTGCTCACATATGTGTTAGACTCTATCCCAAAGGGAGAGATTGGTGGTCATAAAACCACCCTGTGGACTATGGCATGCACCCAAGTAAGTGGCAGCAGGGACATATGGTGGAGTACAGACATCTGGTTGAGTCAGGAAGGGTTTACTCTCTGCTGTAATTCCCATCAGTTGAAGAAAACAGTTGAAGGAGAGAAGGGCATGTCATAAACACAATTCTGGGAATCAAATAGAAGGGGGGTCACCACTGGGTGAGAAGCCTCATAAATTTCTGGATGATGGAATGCAGATGGGGACATATCGAACAATTAAACAACTTCAAGAAAGGTGCAGCCCAGAGAGTGCCAGAGGAGGTAGTGACGCCATATGTCATGAAGAGGCTGGCAGCAAAGTCATAATTTGTTGGGCCAAATATAGTGATTTATGTAAAAATATTGTATGTTCTATAAAATGACCACCACCGGGGCACCTGGGTGGCTCAGTCGGTTGGGCGGCCGACTTTGGCTCAGGTCATGATCTTGCGGTCCGTGAGTTCGAGCCCCGCGTCGGGCTCTGTGCTGACAGCTCAGAGCCTGGAGCCTGTTTCAGATTCTGTGTCTCCCTCTCTCTGACCCTCCCCCGTTCATGCTCTGTCTCTCCGTCTCAAAAATAAATAAAACGTTAAAAAAAATAATAAATAAATAAATAAATAAATAAATAAATAAATAAATAAAATGACCACCACCATCAAGCAATAGAAACATTGTGAGTTCTAGTTAAAAATTGTCCCCTGGGGCGCCTGGGTGGCTCAGTTGGTTGGGTGTCCGACTTTGGCTCAGGTCATGATCTCATGGTTCCTGGGTTCGAGCCTGGCGTCGTGCTCTGTGCTGACAGCTCAGAGCCTGGAGCCTGCTGCGGATTCTGTGTCTCCCTCTCTCTCTGACCCTCTTGTGTTTGCACTCTGTCTCTCAAAAAATGAGTAAATGTTAAAAAAATTAAAAATAGATAAGCAATTAAATTAAAATTGTCCCCTAAAGTGCCTAACACAACACACAGAAGAATCTGTATTGATAGCCAATTAAGACTACACTCATATGTTTTTTTCTCTGATTTTTTCCGATAATTTTTTTCCAAGTATTTTGCCTTTCTGCTGCACATGAATTTGTCCTGACTGAAGCTCCAGAATTTTCCTTTGTAGCAATATAGGTATGTTAATTGAAATTAATAACATATATAATCCATTTATTCACATAAATAAAATTTCAACAGATAGAATTTTATTTTTTTGCCTTGTTTTCACAAAGGCTATATTTTTGCTGGTGGAGGTGTTTGGCCATTTGGGTCTTTCATTGTATTAGTTTCTTACATATCTACTTTTTACACACATAAAAGGGAATAGCTGGTGTTTTGGCTAATGTATACACCTGTGAATACAGGTAATTGACATCCCTACCAAAATAAAGGATATTTCCATCACCTCAGATGCTACAAGACAAACGATATGTTACATTTTCCATATGATTCAATCCAAAATAGTTTGATTTTCCCTGTGATTCCTTATTTAATGGGTAATTTGGGTAAATACCTTATTTCACGGGTAATTTGGGTAAATACTTGTTTAATGCGTAACAAAGAAGATACATCACATGTCACTCATGTCTTAACATTATTACTTCCTAAAAGAATAAGATTTTGTGTATTGTGGTGTAGATCTGCTGGGCTGTGAATATACTCAGATCCATCTACAGATATTTTCATTTTCCCCTCATTTTTGAAGTACAGTTTTTACAGATGGAGTCATATTTCCTATTTCTTCGAGTTCTGGTAGTTTGTGCTTCCAAGAGCTTGATCATGTCATCCGTTTTACAGGGTGTTTGTCACACAACTGTTCACAGTGTTCTCTTGATATCTATTTCATTTCGATAAGATTGGTAGCCATGTGACTCCTTTCATGTCTGACTTTACTAATTTGATTCTTCTCTTTTTTCTTAGTCTGTCCAGCTAAAGACGTGTCAATTTGGGGCATCTTTTCAAAGAACCAAACTTTGGGTCCGTTGACTCTCTGTAGTGGTTTTCAGTTCTCTATTCTGTTTTTCTCCCCTCTATTCTCGAAGATTTCCTTCCGAAGGCTATTTTTACTAAATATACAATCATAGGTAGATACATATGTGGTTTTTTTGCCCCCTTGGAAGAGACTCTGTCATGCCTAAAATAATAAGGAAGAAATGGTCAGGATTTTATATGTGTCGGAGAATGCCAAGCTCTGAGGGAATGATCCTAGAGAAGATATAGTTGCGATAGAATAAGACATATTTAAACTCAACAACTAGAAATGCAGAAAGATGAGATTGTCTGAAATTTATCTTAAGGGCCAGTTCTATGGACATGACATTTCAGAGCACCTACACCACCATGAGACATGGAAAGCGAAGGCGGCCGGGCGGGAAGGCTCAGCTGGTGTCAGACGATGCAGGAGACAGTCAGTATTGATAAGGCACAATGCCATCTGCTTTCCCGGCTACAAAGGAGTCAGAGAATTTTGCCAATCTCTTAGTTGTTGTACGTAGGAATTTTTTTGTATCACCAACTTAGTTTCTAGTCTCCTTTAGATATGATTTTATAAAGCTCTACTCAAATGGGCTGTATAATACATCGGTGGGCTCTTTAAACATCTTTATTGAATGATAATTTACTATACGTAACACTCGGCCATTTTTAAGTGTCTGCTTTAAAGACTTTTAGTAATTTACAGAACTGGGATCATTTACTTATTTCAAACTAATTCTTTTTTGGCATCATAAAGTTCTTTCCCACTCAACCTCCAATTCCCTCAGATTCTTTTATCCACAGACCTTCAGATAAGGCAGAATTGCTAAGATACGGCACAAATGTGGTTGATCTTTAACATGAATGAGCAAATCAAGCAGTCTTGGTATAATAAGAACCGTTAATATATTAATGTTTTTCAAGGAACAGAAGAAAGCATAAAATGGACACAGGATAAAAGAAACCGTGATAACAGACATTTATGGGATGCTTCTGTGAGTTCCTTCTCTTCATTTGGCCCTCAAAGCAATCCTATGAGGTGGAAAACGTCTGTGTCCACTATACCTGAGTGACAATCGCTCTGGAAAGTCAGCTTCAATGAATGATCTACTTCTGTGTAAAAAAAACTTCACGGAATGAATTCCTTGCTAACTCCAGGTTCATATAATGACACGTGTGTCTAGCGGGGGCCAAAAAAAGTGCCGTTTTTCCCTAGCCATTTTTGTATCTTATGACTACTAGTCAAAGAATATGTCATGGAACCTTCCATCGGAAACTGATGCCGTCTTGCTATTTTCTCCAAACACACATGCTCAGAAAATGTTATCCTCTATCTGAAGCACAGTTGCTATGCTTTCATATAAGAATGCTAATGTATTGGGTACCTGGGTGGCTCAGTCGGTTAAGCATCCGACTCCTAATTTTGGCTCACGTCATGATCTCACAGTTCACGGGCCTCACATTGGGCTCTGTGCTGAGCGGGGAGACTGCTTGGGATTCTCTCTCTCTCTCTCTCTCTCTCTCTGACCCTTGCTGGCTTGTACACGCACTCTCTCTCTCACTCTCTCTCAATATAAATACACATTTTTTAAAAATGCAAAATTATTAGTACGTTACACCCCTCTGAATGTAATATGTGTGTTAGTAGTTCTGAATAATGGGCACTTTCTGCAGCACCTGGCTGGCTCCGTCGGTGGAGCATGTGACTCTTGATGTTGGGGTCATGGGTTTGAGCCCCACGCTGGGTGTAGAGATTACTTAAATAAATAGGTAAGTAAGTAAATTAAACTTTAAAAAAAGAGTAATGAGCACTTTCTTAAACCTCATGTTCAGGGAACGTACAACATAGGGGTCACCGCATACAAAAAATTTACAAATTCAACAATATGTCTCATACGTGCAACCTTTGCTTTTGAAATGTGCGATGTGTACGATTTGAACGTTTGTGAAAAAATATATATAATGATCTCTATCTATTGAACTAAAAAGTATGCCGTGCTACAGCAGGCTTCAAGATACCTCAAACATATCCAAGGGGAATGAATGAAGGTGCAGAAATGCAAGAAGGCAAGAAAGAGACTATAAATTGTTGGTCTCCTTTGAATAAGTGAGAAAAGACTTAGCAACGCGGAAGTCCTGCATTTCACAGAGGCTGTGTTCACTCCTAACAGTGCAGCAATAAAGACATTCTATTTTTTTTACTTGTTTATTTATTTTTGAGAGAAAGACAGTGAGCAGAGGAAGTATGGGGCGAGAGGGAGGCACAGGATCGAAAGCAGGCTCCAGGCTCTGAGCTGTCAGCACAGAGCCCGATGTGGGGCTTGAACCCATGAACTGCGAGATCATGACCTGAGCTGAAGTCAGATGCTCAACCAACTGAGCCACCCAGGTGCCCCAAGATATCATCCTATTGTATTCCCTTCAAAGAGGCCATGAGTGCAAACAGTCCCTAAGCACATGGGGGCAGAAAATCGCCACCTGGGCTCCATTTAGCCAAAGGATTCGGCCAAATACCCTCAAAGTATTAACATCCTCCCTTTCCTGCAAAATGAAGCTATTGATGGCTCCTTTTGAGCGGGATGAGAATGACTCTCCTAAAGAAAACTGTCATAATGACTTTGGTTTCCTTGGTAACTAATAGTAGAAAAAAAAAAAGAGGGGACAGTGGACAGGTTATAATCACATTTTCACAAGCTTAAGGTCAATATTTGCTTTGCTTTAGGGAACAAGGAGAGACCCGTTCCCAATGTGGCTCTGGTCAAACAGAAATACAGCAACCAGCCAGTGACATCCCAGGAAAAGACTGGCGTCATGTACTGGGGACACCTGTGCATCCCAGGCAGGAAGCCTTGCCTTAACACGCGAGATCCAGAAGCACAGGGTATGGACAGAGGCCTCCCAACCACTTGGTGTTGGTTTTGGAGATTTTTTAGTATTGAAAACCCAATTATAACATCAAATGAAAACTCAATGATAGGATTTTAAAATTATCTTTTATAAAACTTCAAGACTAAAACATCTCATGTTAATAAATACAGGATTGTAATAGCGGCATTCACAATAGGTATAAATGGTGCTCTCAAAAATTCAAACACGCTGAAATATATTTTGAAGCACATGAAGGCATATTTCGGGTGATGTTTTTAAGATTTTTTTTTTTCCCCACAAGGGGTTTTAAAACACCTAGTCCGAACCACACTTCTACCTTTAACACGTTAAGAAGCACACCGTGACCTTCAAAGAAGCTATTTGTGGTCCCATCAGATGTATAATATGGAGCACAGAATTAAAATGGGAGATGTGAAAATACTGAGCAATTTATCTCCCCTGACCCATCACTGCGAGGCATCAGGATTCTTAATCACACCTTCTAAATTAGTATCTTTATGTAAGCAAGTCTGCCCGTGAGGAAGGGGTAAATTAGTAACATAGAAGGAATTCATTACTTCTCTCAGATAGCACAAATCTACTTATTAATTACATCTGTCCAGGGCATTCATTAGCGTCATACTAGTGTGGAAAAGCCAGTGCAAGTGTAAAGGGTTCAAGTACAGAAGCCAAAGCAGATGGAAATAAAGCCAGACCCTAGATGTCTCAGCCTCGTGAGCTATTTCCAGTGAGGACAGCAGCCATGCAAGATTCTTCTCCCGGGATGTCAAATCTAACAGAAAATCAGGCGAGGTCAGGCAGCATTTACAGGGCATCCCACGGGTACGAAGGCAAGGGTGTCTCAGCTTTGATTGCACGGATGAATCCCCGGGGTGTCTGGACACAAAACCAATGCTGAATCAGAAGATCTTGGGTGGTGGGGCATAAAAACTATATACATTCCCATTTGGTGCCATATTCTTTCTTTTAGTTATTATTTTTTTTAATTTTCAAATTTACTTGAGAGAGAGAGAGAGAGAGAGAGAGAGAGAGAGAGAGAGACTGCCAGAGATGGAGACACAGAATCTGAAGCAGGCTCCTGGCTCCCGGCTGTTGGCACAGAGCCCGATGTGGGGCTTGAACCCGTGAACCACGAGAACCACGAGATCAAGACCTGATCACGGATGCTCAACCGACTGAGCCACCCAGGTGCCTCTCAGTGCCATATGCTAACCAGGAAGCAGCATATCCCAAATCTTCTGGGAAAAGAAAAAGAAGAAAAGAAACAGAGACGGACTGAGTCATCCTGGGGGACCTGTTTCCATTAAGTCGTGCGTGACTTTTAGATTCTTTACCTTTACATTTAATACAAATCTGAGCGACTCTTTTATTATGTGCATGGCTAAATGCAGACAGCCTTCAACACAGGACATTTTGTAGTTTGCCAGTGTTTCATTAGGATGGTTCTGCAAACCTAAATTAGATTCCTATCCAAACAAACCAAGCCTAAAAAAGTCTATATTAGGAATAGTGTAACTATTTTCTCTTTGTTTCACTGAAACAGTTAAAAGAATGAGGAAGAGTTCTAGCAATAAACATGAAATCATTGGAGGTTACAGTGTTTTCAACCTCCAGATTACAGGCTGATAAAGCTCATTGTAACCCCCTTCATCCTGAAAGAGTGTTCCAGTAGGATAGATACAGCTTTGTTATTTCTAAAATTCATACAGCAGTTAGGGAAATATTTATAAATATATCGTTCTGCAGGGTCCCTGTTGCATGCAGTAAGTGAGGGATCATCCATTTTCCATGCCTGGGTTGCTGAATGATCATTTGTGAAAGCAATCACCCTTTGAATATAGCTTCTAATAATCCTGTCCATCAATCACATTTTTTTCTTAATCCATCCATGCACCATTTTAAATGCAAATAAAGATCACCTTCCCAATATCTATGAAAATTAAATCCCATCACAAATGAAAATTTACAGCCCTATCTTATATTAGTTCATAGAGCTATATTCTCGATGGCTAAATCTCTCCAACACAGTCAAATAAAGTTAAGGGAGAAATCTAATTTGGCATGCTAATTCAGGCTTGTGGTATTGACCTCTCTTTTTTTCACTGTGTCATTGTCGAACTGGTGACCCCACCCCCTAGCCACCGGACTCTGCAAGTCTGGGATACCCTGGGAACCACTGGTTGCCTACCTTGGTTGCTCACTTATGTTGAGCTCAGAAGTGGAGAAGGCATCATGGCCAGCCAAATAACAACCCTCAAGGATGCCCACATCCCAGTCCCCAGAAACCTGTGCATGTGTGAACGCACTTGGTAAAAGGGACTTTGCACATGTGATCGTGTTAAAAATTCTGAGATGGGGAGATGATCCTGCATTATCCAGATGGGTTTCACGTAGTCACAACGGTCTTTTTAAGAGGGAGGAGGGACGGTCATGGTCAGAGAAGGAGATGCGAAGATAAAGCAGGGGGCGGGTGATGCACTTTGAAGATGCAGGAAGGTGCCTCTAAGAAGCCAGAGAAGCCAAGAATCCGGATTGTCCCTTAGAGCCACCAAAAGGGATGCAGCCTCGCGAACACCTACAGATTAGCCCGGCAAGACCCATTTTAGGCTTTGACCTCCAGAAGTGTCACACAGTCTATCAGTGTTGTTTTAAGCCACAAGATTTGTGACAGTTAGTTATAGCAGCCGTAGGGGACTCACAAGGACTTAACCCAGATTGCCTCCATTTGGACCATTTTAGTCTGCGATGCAGACTTCACGGAGGAGGTGACATGCGTCTTGGCCGCCTTCCTAAGCGTGACTACATCACCCGTGACATGATCCAGAGACTTGGGAGAAAACGGGAAAATGTCATCGTGCCTTCAAGCCATATTGCTTGGCTCTCTGTAAGGACCCAACCCATGTCCCCTCTGCAGGACGACACGGTGGAACTGAATTACTCAGGAAGAAAAAAAACCCACACCCAATACCCAACGTGAGGCAGGAGACGAAAGGGAGACATTTGCAAGACTCCCTGGGGTTGCAAGGCTCAGGCCAAGAGCTGTGCCCTTCACTCTGCTACACAACAGCCCACTGATACACAGCCTCTCACGACAGGGACACCGAGGCCGATGGGTGCCCGCCTCCCCGGTAAGGCACTTAGAGCAAGCCCCATGAAGATTGATATTCCTTCATTTTAACCCAGAACAGCATAATCACAGCCTGACGACCGGTCGCCCCCACCTAATCCTTCCCCTACTCCCTCCCTGCACCCCAAGGCAATTCGGTCCCTGGGCCACCTGCTCCGTCGTAATTACAGCCTTGATGAAGATAAAGCATGTTTGGATCTTTGCTATTGAGCAAGACATCATTATCCAGCCACGAAGGGATCACTCTCCCGGGAGCCAAAGGTCAGTGTGAGTTGTGAGTGATGGATCTCTATTCCACTGCCTGCAGGCGCTCTGCAAATATTAAATATCTATGAGCTTCCTCGACTTCGACGGATGTTTCTAATTGCAGGGGGACGGTCTCCGAGATGTATATGCAAGGGTGCAAGAGGAGCACAGGTGGGTTTTCTGCTCGCGGAAATAATTTACGGCAGGAGGGAGTGGTGCTGAGAAATGCTATGGCTCCACAAAATGTATTTTGAAAAATGACTAATGATAAATTCTCACATTCACAGACGCATCGGTATAGCTTCTTTCACAAATATCTGTTCACGGAAGGAAAGCACTGCGCTCCAGTTAAATACCTTAATGATAAATTCTGATTTTAAATGGTATGACCAAATCTTCAGGAAGCGACATCGTTTGATTTTTCCCCTAAAAGGGTAAACCGTGTAAAACTGTGATTCTAAAAATATGAAGCACGTAAAACAAAGCGCATGTATAAAATAATGCATCATTTGTAGTGATTAAAATTTTTTTTAATGTTTATTTTTGAGAAAGACAGAGTGCGAGCAGGGGAGGGGCAGAGAGAGAGGGAGACACAGAATCCGAAGCAGGTTCCAGGCTCTGAGCTGTCAGCACAGAGCCTCACACGGGGCTCGGACCCACAAACCACAAGATCATGACCTGAGCCAAAGTCGGACGCTTAACTGACTGAGCCATCCAGGCGCCCCAAACTCAGAACTCAGTATGACCCACACACTGAGCTGAGAAAACATATTTTGTGATTATATACTAGAGAGATATACATATTTATATGACATCTGTTTATTGATATACTGATAATATATGCACACATTATTAAAATTATAAATAGTATATTAGTGTTAATGTAATATATAAAATTTATACCCCTATGATATGGCATACTGTGCAATGTGAATTAGTATTGCATAGAAATGTATACATGTAGTCTTTAACTTCATCCCATCCTATATCGACACACGATGTTGTCATTGTCTTTTCCCCATTCCACACATGATAAACTGAGGCCCAGAGACTCAGCTGTCTTGGCCCCGCCCAGATCTACAGAATCAGAATCCTGGGGCGGGCCTGGAATGTGCATCTGTAGTGCATTTTACAAGTGCTCTTTAAGTAACCCAAAATCTGAGAATCAATGCTTTCCCAGTGAAATTGGTACCAAAGCTGTTTCTTTAGTTTTACATTCTAAGGACTTAGAAATTCAGTGACAATTTTGCGATGATAAACGCAGGTCTTTTGGCTAATTATACGTTGTATTTCTCATAGAGAGATGTATAAAATGTGAGTGGTAATCCTCTTAAAGCCACCCCAAGGAAGATAAGTGATCAGAAATGTATCACTGATCTGCATTGATGTAGTTCCTGTTTTTAAAAAATTTTTAATGTTTATTAATTTTTGATAGAACACAAGGGTTGGGGGAGGAGAAAAGAGAGAGGGAGACACAGAATCTGAAGCAAGCTCCAAGCTCTGAGCTGCCAGCATGAGCCTGACGCAGAGCTCAAGACCATGAGACCCACAGACCAGGAGATCATGACCTGAGCTGAAGTCGGTGGCCCAACCGAATGAGCCACCCAGGCGCCCGTGCATTGATATATTTCGAAAGCACGAAAGACACAATGTACATTCTGTATAAATTTGCATATGCCAAAGAAGTCCTGTCTCTTAATCAGATGCAAAAGTACTACTGATTATAAATGTCCAATATGCTAACAATGACTGTGTTCATTTCCCAGGGCTGCTATACACAAAGCACCTCGTGCTGGGTGGCCCCAAATCCTGAAACAGTCTCTCCGTCGTGGGGACCAGAAGTCTGAGATCCAGGCGGGCGGGGCTGCTGAGATCCAGGTGGGGTGAGGCTCGCACTCCTCTAAAGGCTCTAGGGAGGGTCCTCGCTGCCTCTTCCAGCTTCTGGGGCTCCCGGAAATCCTTGCAGCTCCTCAGTTTGCACCTACACCATTCCCGTTTCTACTACTGCCTTCGCAAAGCACTCTTCCCTCTGTGTGCATCCACATTTCCCTTGATTTCAGTAATTGGATTAGGGCTCCCTCTGCTCTAGGATGACGTCATCTGAACTTGATCACATCTGCAAAGACCCTGTTTCCCAGTAGGGTCACCTTCCCAGGTACTGGGTGGGCACGAAGTTTGAGGGGGCACGAGTCAACCCAGTAGGGTGACCTTCAAGATGAAAAACGGTTTTCCTATTACACGGGAAGATCACATTTGCGTCATTTTAGACACGTCTGATCACAAGGAGGATGGAACTTGTTGCATAGAGGTGACCACTACAGGAACCACATCGTCCCAGTTCTAGAGATTTCCCGGACATCACAGTGCCTACGGTTAACAATACTTTATTGAACCCTGAAAATTTTGTGAAGAGAATTGATCTCAAGTTAAGTGTTCTTATCGCAAAGAAAAGGAGGGGGAGCAAGAGGGAAATTTTGGCGGTGATGGACATGTTCGTTACCTTGGTTCATAGCGGTGATGGCTTCATAGATCTGTGGCTATGTTCACATGTATCGAATTGTCGTGCGTTTCTTTGTATATCAATTATACCTTAATAAAGGTGTTAAAAAAAACAAGAAGAAAATCCATATCCCCCACAGGTCAGAGGTAAAACTATGATGTAACAGGTCAGGAGCAGGGGGCGATGTGTCTATGCACACTGGATTCCCATGCAGGTGGAGGGCACGTTTGATTGGATTCATTTTCCAAGATACATCCATTTTCTTCTAATGCTACGTACAAAGTTTTCCTGGGTGTTCCACTGACCTTTCCATAAATCTGTTATTCTTCTCACATTCCTCTCCACAGACCCTTTTTTTTTTTTTAATGGTACTTGTAGAAGGAAGATACAGAAATCTATTACACTTTCCTTCCTTGAACCTTTTCCTTTGGTGATGTTTCTCTCTTCCTTTCTGCGTTGTGATAGCATCTGTTCTCTATGTACAAACCATGAAAGGACTTCATGGTCAAGACACTTCCTTGGGTGTTTATTACATAACCAGGTCTATTGAAGTTCTGTAATTCTGCTAATCAGCATAAATCCCTGAAGGAAGATTTAAGAATACAGCTAAATTTTCCTGTTTATTGGCTGTTTTATTTTGCATGCATTGGTTGCTCCTATCTAAATATATTTGGTTTAATTTGTTTTATCGCAGTGACTAATTTGTTGTTGAATAAGCTGGATGCACACTGCCCTTACCATCTACCTCCCAAATTGATTTCCTAAGTGTGAAATTAAAATGTCACAAGAAAAGCAAACTTTTAACAATGGGTTGCCATGCCTTCTGACGGATGCTATACTCCCACCACTAAATCCAGCTTCTCCCGTTATATTGGGAATACAATTAATAATGATTAACTTCAGAATATGGCTTATCACGTCATTCTGTATTTTCTAGGAGAAAATTAATTCTACACACAGTAAAGTAAGCCTATCTGTCATGTGTTAAAGAGCTATTCAATTCGGAGCCAGGATTTTGTTGAAAAAAAAAAAAATGGTAGTCCTTTGGTATCACGCTTTTTCCTGTGATGGGAGGAAGGTACCAAGGTAGATGTTTAAGGAAGATCTACAGGTCCATGAAAAGGTGAGGAGAAAGGTCTATAACACTGGAAATCCTGCATGTTTCTCTGGCCCCATGTGCACAGCCTTGAGCTCAACTCCATACGGACAAGTAGCCTGCAGATGACAAGAGGGTCAAAAATCACATCCCACTGAGGGTCTCTTATAACAATATAATAATTGCTCCCAAATCTTCATCCTGGTCAGCTGTTTTGCAGATAAATGCTTTTGCTCATCAAAAGGATTGGGCAAAAAGAAAGAAATAGTTCACTCCCTGAAACCACACCATCACCACAGGGAAGTAACTTGTGCGAATGTTTGCAGAGACCTGGTGGGGATTCCACGTGGAGGACATTTCTACAGAAAGAAGATGGCATCATGGAAAGGCAGTGGGCTTCTGGAGGCCGGTGGTACCCAGGGGAAGACAGTTTCTCGGCTTAGAAAAAAGTTATAGAATAACTGCGAGTTGCTGCATCTATGTCTTACAAAATCATATTCACATCAAAGATAATGACCAAATGCACTATTTTATGTGTTAAATTAGTATGGAATGATTTAGGAGCAAAGGAAAGGGCCTATCAGCAACTGAATTCTCATGCAAACTCTTGTGTTGACTACCCATGAGACTTTGCACAACTGTCCATGGGACTTTAGACCATTTGCTTAATTTTTCTGTGCCTAAATTTCCTTAGATGTTAAAAGGGGAGAAAACCGGACTTTCTTCATGGTGTGACAGACAAATGATGTAATACATCCTGAATGCTTACAGTCATGGCTGGCGTGCTTTAAATGCACACATACCTTATATATTATTCTTACAGGGGAAACCGTAAGACGGAGAGCTTCCCTTATTTGTCAGTTTTCTCAGGGACAAAACAAAGGTTGGAGGGGAAGAGTACATTTCTGCAGTGGAGACTTGGAGAATATCTTTGATTCCCTTAAAGGCTGATAAAAGAGACAATATTGAACTCTGTTGAATCACACCCGTTATAGATGGTTATACTTGGAGGACACATAGGATCCCTGTTAGCATCAAATCATAGAAGCACTTCTTGTCATTAATTCTTTATTATGAATACAATTCCCCCAAAGGGAAAAAGTATCACTGAAAAAGAAATTCTTATTATTTCACTATAAAATAAAAATGTAAATACATGATTTTGCAACGGGCTTAAAGCCACTGTTAAAACATTAAAATTAAAAGGGAAAAATCCCTGTGTCCAAATAATGATTCTTTCCAAAGTAATATTTTTTTTTTTAATAATTGTCCTTTTGAGAGAGTGATTACCTTGAATCATGTTCAATACTTTGTAATGTTTCAAGAAGCAAATAGAATTTCCCCGAAGGGCACTTGTGGGACTAAATTGTTTGTTCATAATTTGCTTTCAAAACATTTTTTTCCAAGGTAAGCGAAGTCCTGTTTAATTTCCCATTTAGATGATTCTTGAATTTCTTACGAAAATCACATTACACTGAGTTTTTACTCTGGCATTCAGATTTTGACACACACATTCACACGCAAACACGGGCCATAATGTTCTTTTTTACCTTATAGTCAACTCTTATTTAAGTATTCTTTCACAATTGGCTTTAAAGAATCTGCAATACCTCATTTCCCTTGGGCAATCAGTCCACTTTAAATATTTAACATTTAGCAGAGGGAAAAAGGACAAGGCATTGCCATGTTAAATTGTGTAAGAGTTATTTTTAGGGTGGTAGAATAATGCTAATTTCTTCTTTGTACATGTTCTGCATGTAAAGTTCTCTTTCCTTTAACTGACATTACAAAATAAAAGATCCACTTGCCCCCCTATAAGTTCTTTGTCTTTATCCGGTAGATACAAGATTTTTGTCATATTATGATCACTTGGAACTGATGTATTTTTTCCCCTTGAATTCTTTACAATATTAACATGCACTTCCACAAAAAAATAATAATATGCCATTATCTACCTGTATCCCTTTCACGTATGCATTTATCTGTAAACTCTCCTTTCTCATTAGCTTCCTTACGTTTTGCAAAATGTCATTTCATTTGTTTATTTTTCTAGAATGTGCCTGGGAATATCTATCATAGGGAACAAATGGTCTTCCCATGAAATTACAAGTCCTAATTAAAAGAACAACGGTTCTAACACAGACAGCCTGTATTGAAGATACAGCTCTCTGGATAGACGTAACAAAGACTTTGTCTTTTCCAAAACAAATTGTTTGGTGGTGGTGGGGGGGGAGGGAATCACACAAACCAGAAAAACCCACACGAACCACCTTGTGACACAGAACAGGGATCGGCACATTCTCCACAAGGGTCAGATAATCCATATTTTTGATAGTGCACACCACATGGTCCACTGTGACCTCAGAACACAGAAGCGGCTGTTGGCGAAATGCAGATCAACGCGGGGGCCTGGCTTCCAGCAAAACTTTACAAAAATAGGTCACAGGGCCTGATGGCCCTTTGTAGTTTCCGAACCACTGGTGTAGAACCCGCCTAACAAGGATCAAAATATGCGTCTCACCATTTATGCAATGCCCAGTGTAATGCCCGAGGTCGCGAACCCCCCCGCAAGAGACCACCAGAGTCGTAAGTCAAAGCCAAGCGGCAAGGGTCATTTACTGCAGGTTCGAACCTGGACCTCTGCGCACTCGTCGCCAGTGACGCTGAGAGGTCCCGATCAGGGTTGGTACAGCGTTTTTATAGACAGAGACAAATAGCACAGGGGAGGTTTCAAATTATGAGGGGCCTGATTAGTTGATTTTAAAGTAAGGACATTTGTTGTTCTCTGAGTGGGCGTCCTTTGTCTGTCCTTTGGCGGGAAGGCTTTGTCCGTTACTTGTGGCGGGAGAAAAAGGGGGAAGGGGGAAGGGGAGGAATGTGCTAAGCAAGCAGGTTTACAGAAGTGAGAAATGCCGGTTAGTTTATGTACAATTACTCATTCCATTACCTATCAGACTACATTTAGGAAGTTTCACAACCCATTCTACTACACAGCGGGTTACATTCAGGAAAGGTCTCACAATGCTCGTAGCAAACAGCAAGCAAAACAGACTTCTCAGCAATTGTATTTCTTATCAAAGATCCATAATAAGCAGAAAAGAGAACCTAGCTTTAGACTAAGGCAGGGCTGTCATTTGGATTTAAAGCTGTTCTTTTCACCCAGGCTTAAATTAAAAGCCAAACACAGTCGGTTAAGCGTCCAACTTCAGCTCAGGTCATGATCTCATGGTTCTTGAGTTCGAGCCCCACGTCGGGCTCTGTGCTGACAGCTCGGAGCCTGGAGCCTGCTTCTGATTCTGTCTCTCTCTCTCTCTCTCTCTCTGCCCCTCCCCTGCTCGCACTCTGTCTCTCTCTCTCTTTCAAAAATAAATAAACGTTCAAAAAAACCCACAAGGAAAACCAAGAACACATAAGCAGTGCAGGAATCCTGAATCCCTGCAGAGCAGATGCTGGATGGTTCTCTGTCCTGAGTATTGTCTACCTGTATACACGTTTCTGCTGCGGCTTCCGTGAAACCGGGGACAGGGTGCAAGTCCCAGGACGCTGCAGGGCACAGGGGCACAGAGGTTGTCAGGGCACAGCGTGTCCACAGAGCGCATTTCCTACACAGAACGTTGTAGAAGTGAGGGCAGAGAAGACAAGGGGTACCTTTAAAACAAATTGCTTTCCGTTCGGCCCAGAAAAGCAGGGAAACAGAACTCTCACAGTGCCCTTTGGACCAGAGAGGACCGGACAGTGTCCAGGAGGCGGCCCCACACTGTCGAGCAGAGGGTTTCAGGGACTCCCCTCCGCCGGCCTGGGGACAGCAATCGCCTTGTGCAAGATGAGGAATGGAAACCGCCCAGCTACACACACACAAGTACAGGATGAAAGAATGGTAAGTACACCCAGGACACGTCAACAAAGAACATAAATCTAAAAGAGCTCACCACACCCCAGCAGCAGGAAAAAACTGCCTTACAACCAGGTCTCCCACGTATACATGAGATAGGAAATGTGCAGAATACAATGTGACACCGTGTGACTCGATCCAGCAACTTTTCACCAGCATCCACGGTGCTGTTTTAGAACTACGTGAGGAAGGGCAGACACTGCAGCAGATCAGATATCCCGCTGCCCCAGTGGGGTATCTGCAAGAATTCGTCTTGGGGCGGGGGTGGGAAGCAGACAGGTGAAGACGTGGAGATAACCCAGGTTTCTATTTTTAACTTATTGCTAATTTCTATCTCAGAGATAGAGGGAGCACCAGCAGGGAGAGGGACAGAGACAAGAGAATCTCAAGTAGGCTCCAAGTGGAGCCCCACGCGGGGCTGGATCTCACAACTCTGTGTTTCTCAGGGAGCAGCTGCAGTCACCACACCTGACCGATAAGAGGGCGCCGTGCTTGTAAAGACCGAAATTTGAATACAGTCTGATAAATTCTTTGGGATGCACAGGAAAATGTTCATCGGACAGACATCAGGCACATTTAAATAGTTGTTTACTGGGTCAAGTAATTGTATGAGTTAAAACTCTTCCCCCCACATGAATAGCTTGCTATAAACAGTGTTATGGAATAAAAATGACTATTATTCTTCCTAATTATCCAGGCACTCATTGCCTTACCATGGAATCCAGCCGGAGGTGTGTTATTCTAGGATAGTGCACGCAACGAGACCAGTTGGATGGAAGAAATCATAGAAACCGGTCAGGTTTTAAAAATTAAATTTTATTCTATGGTTTAAGGGAAGCTAAATCAGCAGAAAATGAAATCCTAGCACACACACACACAAAAAAAAAAGAACTGGAAAATGAAGTTTTGGCCTCAGGGGAAATATCAAAAAATGACTAATGTGAGGGGGAAAAAAAAACCCAAAAACCCCGAAAACTATAGCTCAGATTGAGCACGTGGAAAAAAAAAAAGAAAAAGAAATGGAAATCACTAATCAAAAATGTATGACAGAGTCTTCAATAATAAATGATGTGTAAACACAACACTAATGGGACCTTGTACATTGTGGTTTAAAAAGAAGAAAAAAATGTAAAGGATAAAATAGCAGGTGCAAAAGAGGTGAATGTATTTGTCCAGGTAGGTGGTACTTTGGCTGCATCAGGAGGAAGGGAACATTTCCTTTACCATCAATGGAAGGGACAGGTGGCCCAATGTGCTCCCATCAGGGGGCTCCTGTTCCCTGGGATTGAACGTGCTCTTTCAGCAAGGAACCAATTTCAGCAAGGAACAAATACATCTCCTGCCACTTACACCTGCCTTGTTCTCCTGCTGAGAACCATCCAGGTATCTTGGAGCCTGGCTATCTGGAAGATAGCTTTGGTCAAAGCAACATGAATTCAACCAAGCGATGGGTAGCTTTGGTCAAAGGGGTACGGCTTCTTTCTGTCTTGGTGATTTATCTGGTGAATTGGTTGAGTGTTTCCAATCTTCGGGTAACAAGTAGAGAAACATTTGGGAAAAGTCTTCCAGTAGTTAGGGCGAATCTAGCAAACAGCCCAGGTTGGGTCTGGAGCCTGTTTGAACATCAATAGCAGTCAAGCAAGTGACCTGCCTTCAAATCCTCGTGGGGACTGGTCAGGAACCTGAGATGGCCTATAACCATAGTAGGTTGCTTGGTGTTTAAAGAGGAAACTCGCTGTCCATTCTGACATTTTCTACAACTATAGACAAAACACTGTACTGTGGACCATCCGTGAATATATACGGAGTACTTTTATTTCTCTTTGCTTCATTTCCTTGGGAAAAGAAATATTTTCTATCTGTGGAAGAAGTGGGACCAAGGTGTCAGCAGTACACATCATTTCCCTTTTGGTCTAAAGTAAAGCATTTGTGATAAAATTTAATAGTCACTGTGGTGATTAATTCCATGCATCAACATGACAGGGCCATAGGGTGCCCAGATACTTGGTAAAACATTACTCTGGGTTTGTACATAAGGGCGTTTGGGGGTGATCTTAACGTGTGAATCGGTAGACTGAGTGAAGGAGACTGCCCTCCCTGACTTGGGTGGGCCTTGTCCAATCAGTTGAAGGACTGAACAGAACATAAAGGCTGTGTCTCCCATGAGTAAGAGGGAATTCTCCTGTCTGACTGCCTTGAATCTGGGACATCAGTTTTCTCCTACCTTTAGACTTGAACCAAAACATCAACTCTTCCTGGGTCTCAAGCCTGTGGCCTTCCAACAGGAACTATGCCATAATAATAACAAATAATAAAAATAGTTGCAGAAATCTAGAAAGAGTGTAGAGATACAAAAGGAAAGCATTCCATTTCAGACCAACGCTCTGAATCTTTTAAATACTTCACAAAACTTTTCCTTAAACCATCGCTGCATATGATACACAGATTTTGCCTTTTCTCAGAGGAAAATGTGGATTTTCATCAAACGTGACGTGACTTTTTTGAGCCTGAAAATCCTCGAGTCCGGCTGAACCACATGCAGACGCCTGGTACATAACATAGATCACAGAAGAAATTACCTAGTTGACCACCTGGGAAACCACTATACAATATCTAGGGTGCAGGAAAACACCATTTGAAAACCACTATGTGTGACCGTTTATTACTAGCAGTGGGACGGAAATGATCAGTAACAGGTGTGTAACCCATCCTTGCTCATCCCTGGTAAAGAAGGAAGATAAATGGGTCAAATCTTCTGGAAACATGCTGATAAGACACATCCTGGCAAGCACTCAGTTGTAATTTGTCAGCGGGAAAGTCTCTATCTGTGGTCTCTATGCATGGAACGCTGTGGGTAGGGTGTACCTAGCCTGGACAGAATTGCTTATGGAAAACATTTATAGGACACGGCCTCATGGAAAATTGTCCGTGGGCTACGTAACTGAGGAGAAACTGGAGACGTCGCATAAGCAACATGGGCCCCTTCGGGGTAAGTAATGCGACAGCATACATCGATGAGTGAATTCGTGTAAGTCTGGCCAGAGCTTGTGTTGATATGGTAAGAAAGAACCACGCTGGAGTCCCCAGACCACCTCTGTTTCTGCTGTACCTCGTTTTGCCATTTGCATCATGGATGGACCTTGACAGCATTATGCTACAAGAGATGAGTCAGAGAAAGAGGAATACCGTGTGATCTCACTTAAATGTGGAGTCTACAAAGAGCCAAACTCATTGAAACAGAAAGAATGGTGGCTCCCAGGGGCAAGGTTGGGGGAAACAGGGAGGTATTGGTCAGAGGGCACACACTCCCCGCTCTAGGATAAGCAATTTATGAGATCTAATATTCAGCGTGGTGACTGTTGTTAACAACACCACTAACTATAATATACTGGAAAGTTGCTAAGAGAGATCTTAAGTGTTCTCACCACACACACACACACACACACACACACACACACACACACAAATTAGGCTGGAATTATGCAGGCTAGAGGAGTTGTTACTTAACCTTATCCTGGTAATTCTCTCAGTGTATGTGTATCAAATAATCGCGTTGTACACCTTAAACTGACACAGTGTGGTATGTCAGGTCTATGTCAATAAAGCTGAGGGGGAAAAAGTAAAATGCAAAGAAAAATATAAAGTATCTTAAGCAAAGGGAGTGTTAAGCTACTCTCATTAGTTAGTAAATTCATTTGTCACATGAGATATTCTTTAACCAACACTTGATTTTAAGAAAATATGCTTCAGAATACTTCTTTAAAATATCTTTGAGATAATTGTTTTCTCTTTAATTTTTTGTCTTTCTTTATTTCATGTCAGAATAAGAAGTGTCATGCTTTCTTCTCTTTCTCCCTTCCTTCTATTTTGTACAGGCCCTATATTAAGGACTATTGGGTAATACTTTTAGCATTATTGTGGAAATTCCAGGCTCTGTCTTCAGTGGGATTCTCTCTGTCAGCTTCATGGAAAAGATCTATGTGCCAGGGACCCCGGTGCAAGGCAGTGATCCCATGAGACATAAGCTATATGGCTTGTGAAAGAGGCATCCCCAACATGTACTACGTAGTTATGAAAAGAGGCGTCGTCTTTGTAAAGTGTTTAAATTTTTAAGAAAAGGTAATTCCATTAGAATGTACAACTTTTACTGTCCATGATGATAAAAATGGACCATTTGCCACTGATATCACCTATAGCACGATGGCCTGAAAGCACATACTTCTCTATAACAGTGGGTGTTGAATATTAAACAGTGGGTTAGTTATCTATCACATTGTTGCTGTGTGCCCATGTCAACTAACAAGTTTCAAAGAGCCTTCTGTTGCCCAGATGGCTGGAAGGTAGAATTTTCTGCAGCTTCCCCACTCATATGTCTTGTACCAAGGCTGCAATGCATTAGAGGTGGGGCTCACACGGATGATCAGTGGAAGCATCAACATATGGCCCATGCGTGTGTCTTGGGCTTCCTCACAAGATGGCAGCCATAGCGTTTCCTTAATACCAATGCTGCTGGGAATCTATTCGTTTGCTTGCATGTTATCTGCAGGTCTTCCTTGGTGAAGCGTTTTAAAGCATATTTTGACACATGTGGGTTGTTTATTTTCCTTTATTGACTTTGGGCATCTTTCACATAAGAAATATATTTTAGTAGGTCTTATGGGAAATTGTTTTGCCAATGCTTCAATTTCGTACGTCTCAATCTTACCTATATTATTGTTGTTGAAGGGCAGGTTAAGTGGGTATATATTTATAGGTGGAAAATTTCTTCCTAGAACACCTTACAACATTACACCATTTTTATGGGATCTTTGGTTAATGACAAGAAGCTGAGAGTCTTATTGTCAATCTTTGTAATTATTTGTTTTCAATTGGCAGTGTTTCCTTTATTCTCGTTCTTTTTATTCGCTCTGCCCACTTGTGAACTATTGAATCTGATTGTTTTGAGCGCAGCTGTGTAAAAACCACTCAAATTTTCCATCAATTCTTCATATATTGCTACTCTTTGAGAGTTTGCATAGATATATATATATGTATTGTACCATGTTTACTAATCTCTTTTGCTCCTGACCTGTTTGATAGTTTACCTGTGTTTATCTATGCCCTGCCTCCTTTATAAATTCCTTCATAATAATCTTTTCTTTCTGCCCCCCACACTATGCAAATTACTGACTCTTTCTTACACATTTCTAATCTATGTTTGATTCTGAAAATCAAGGTATATATTTTTAAAGTAAGATTTGTGGGTTTTCAGTCTAATAGGTCTATTTGGTTTACTTCCAGATTTGTCATTTCTTGATAAATTTTGTCTTCTTCTCTTGCTGTATCTGTTCCTTCTATTATTTTTTTTGGACAGACTTCCTTAAATTCAAAAACTTAAACTATTTTTAGCGATTAATCATTGTAATCCTAGTGGCGATTACTACCTTGTGTTACAGGATAAAGCAATTTTATTACACCAGTACACATCATTTAAGAACTTGACTCAATTCTGAGTTTGGTCCCAGACATAAAGCAGATTAAAAGTTGGGTGTGTAACTTTTTAATTTTAGCGTGTGACATCTTGGCTAATGCTGTTTATCTCACACTAAAATCCCTTTGCCCCATTCTCTATTAAAAATCTTCATTCCTCTACACTTTTGAGATAAAACACCCACATCTCCAAGAATCTATATCTACATCCTTTAAGATTTAGCAAATGACTTCTTGCTTCCTTTAGTATCAATGGTATAAATGTCTATTTTTACAATTGATTTTAAGGAATCATTCTCATATGCCATCCTCACTGCATACATCAGCCCATTACGGACACAATCTATGTAGATTTGTTCACCAGAACTTTGCACATAATGGTTACTCAAATGTGAGATGAACTGAATTGTTCAAGTAAGCTGTTTTGAAAATATTAATGCCTAAATGTACTCATACATGATTTCAACATTTTTGGTCAGAGTAGGAAGGGGAACCAAAAAGCACACTACTATTTTTCCAGACAAATGTGAGTATTTCCTCATATAAATACATACTTAAAAACTAGTGACTTAATGTATTTTTAAATATTCGTGTGGCAGAGAGAAAGGTACTAGTTCCTAAGCAATTACAATCAGGAAAGGTGAGAAATAAATAATATAAATATGAAATAATTATTTCATGAAATAGAATGAATTTACTTTGAGACACTAAAAACTTTATTGGGCTTAAGAACACTCTATTGTGTCCTTGCTGTATGTGATAGGATTGCCCACACTGTGGATTTAAAGCAAGGACAGTTTTATTCAAAAATAAATATCACGATGTGCCCAAAATATCACATTATGCATGATGACAACAGAAGAGGGCACAGGAAATGGGCATTATTTCACTTCAACCAAATACAGTTTCCAAAATATAAGGAGCGGACAGTAAGGGACTAAAACGTAATTAGCAATCATTAAAAGGCAGTTATGATTCCAGGTACCATGCAAATGTCCCATTGAATCAACACATCGACTCTGAAAGGGAGAGATCATTCTCCATTTCTGCATGAATAAAGACTAAAGACAACCGGCAGTTGCCCAATCACACAACTAGCAAAGGTCAGAGCTTCTATGAAAAGCTGGACACCCTACTCCTCCCCCAGCGGTCACACCAATGAAAGTGCTCTTGCCTCGTGCAACCCTTTGCTCGGGAAGGAGGATACCATTGGTTCTATCCATCAGCGTTCCATGTTTTATTCCCCCCCTACCATCTTCCCTGTCTACTTTCCTTTCAACCATCATACTAACGTGTGTTTCACCGATTCCCAGTTCCTGACAGTAAGAGACGATTCCTATATCATGTACACTCACCATGATCATTTTTTCTGATGCTTATGTATTTTTTAGAGAGAGGTAGAGGGTGAGTGGGGGAAAGGCAGAGAGAGGGAGACACAGAATCCAAAGCAAGTTCCAGGCTCTGAGCTGTCAGCACAGAGCCAGATGTGGGGCTCCAACTCATGAAACATAAGATCATGACCTGAGCTGAAGTTGGATGCTCAACCACTGAGCCACCCAGGCACCTTACAATATTTCTTTAAGTTTATTTGAGGGGGAGATAGAGAGCGCAAGTGGGGGAGGAGCAGAGAGAGAGGGAGAGAGAATCCCAAGTAGGCTCCACGCTGTTAGTGCAGAGCCCAACATGGGGCTTGAACCCATGAACTGTGAGATCATGACCTCAGCCGAAATCAAGAGACGGATGCTCAACTGACCGGGCCACCCGGGGTCTCTATATTATTTCTTAAAGAACAGTTTTAATTTTTGTGGGACAGAAAACAATACTTCTAATATACATTTCTTTTCATGCTTTAGTCTGATGATAGTTGAGCACATACTGATCACACAAAATTTCTCAGCCAAATTTATGTCAATGAGTTAGGGCTTCATAAATGTTTTCTGTTTCCTGATGAGTTTTATATGCTATGGGAAAGACACAGTATAAGATTTTAAAGGACAAATTATGTCATCAATATATACCTGTAATTAGGAACTTACTGGACATGTCATAATTGGATTAAAATTGCTATTAGAAGCTGTACCTTGACCAAAATGAAGCAGTAAATCAAGTTTTAAGTAGCAAGATACAAAAATGCTGGTTTATAGGAACACATGAACCCCAATGTTTACAGGAGAACTCTCAACAATAGCCAAATTATGGAAAAAGCCCAAATGCCCACTGATGGATGGGCAGTGGAATATTACTCAGCGATGAAAAGGAATGAAATCTTGACATTTACAACAACGTGGAGGGAAAGAGACAGTATTATGCTAAGCGAAATTAGTCAGAGAAAGACAAATATCATAAGATTTCACTTATATGTGGAATTTGAGAAACTAACAGAAGAACATAGGGGAAGGGAAGGAAATTAAGATAAAAAGAGAGAGGGAGGCAAACCATAAGAGACTCTTAAATACAGAGAACAAACTGAGGGTTGCTGGAGGGGAGGTGGGTGGGCAGATGAGCTAATGGGTAAAAAGTAAAAAAGTCTTCCAAGAAATTTTTTAGTTTATTTATTTATTTTTGAGAGACAGAGCATACAAGTAGGAGAGGGGAAGAGAGTGAGAGGGAGAGAGAGAATACCAAGCAGGCTCCACACTGTCGGTGCAGAGTATGGGGCTTGAACTCATGAGCCACAAGATCATGACCTGAGCTGAAGTTGGACACCCAACTGACTGAGCCACCCAGGCGTCCCCAAAATTTTAAGTAACAATTGAAGGAACACTTACCAATGATAGCACACCGGTAAAATTGCTATTTAAGTGGTTTAGGTGGTACCAGATTATGTCTATTTTCAACAAAATCAGATGTAGTCATACAGGTTTGTTGAGTTCTCTTCAAGTAATGGAGGAAAGATACATAGACCAGCATAAAAACGTTTTCAATAAAATTGTTGTGATGTGGATTTAAATTTATCTTTACTTTCTGTGGGTTATTTTCCCCACTTAAGTGAGAGAGAGAGAGAGAGAGAGCATGCATAAGTGGGAGAGGGGCAGAAAGAGAGAGAGGGAAAGAGAAAGTTCCAAGCAGACTCTGCACTGTCAGCACGGAGCCTGACACGGGTCTTGAACTCATGAACCGTGAGATCATGACCTCAGCTGAAATGAGGAGTCAAATGCTTATCAATTGAGCCACCCAGGTACCCCTTCCCCACTTAATTTCTATTGATTATAATCTTTGATGACCAGAAGAATCTTGTCTTAATAGTGATCTCTTTATTCATTCATTTCCTCATTCATTATATAAATATTCATTCTATAAGCATCTATTGAATATACATGACAACACACAGCTCCCGGTCTTGGGAAATTATCAGCAAATATTATCATCTGATATGTTAGAGCTTAAGCACTAGCTAGATAGACAAAAAGATAATAGATATATAAATTATAAACATCATAGATATGGTTTGTAAATATAGTTTAGAGATAGAGATACATAGTATAGGGGCGCCTGGGCGGCTCAGTCGGTTAAGCATCCAACTCTTGATTTTGGCTCAGGTCATGATCTGATTATCTCTTGATTTTGGCTCAGGTTCATGAGTTCAAGCCCCGCATCTGGCTCTGTGCCGTCAGCTCAGAGCCTGCTTAGGATTCTCTCTCTCTCTCTCTCTCTCTGTCTCTGACCCTCCCCTGCTCATGCTCTCTCTCTCTCTCTTTCTCAAAATAAAAAAAAAAACTTTCGACACATATATACAGATATGTATACAGACACACCATATAAATTCTAATTGCTGTTCTCATGAACTGAAAAATGAACACAAATACATACGTGTGTAGATCCACACAGAATTTCCACAAACAGCATCAAAGCCATTGCTGGGACATGTAGCAACTCTAGTCCCATAGGTGCTATTATTTGTTCTTTCTCTCCTCCATTTCACATACTCTACACCATCACCTATTTATATGCAAACTGTCTAATTTTGTTGCTGGGTCATTTTCATGCTTCGATACGTAAAACCCAGGCCACAGTTCAGAGTAGGTCTTTCTTGTACAGACACGTGCTTTAGAGGTCCTGCTTTTTACCTAATTGGAAACCGAGTTTCCTTCTGTTCGTTAGAAAAGGTCCATGAATTACAAGGGCAGCAAATGACATTCGAATATGTCAGGCAGGAAAACCCTGGCAAAGATGATTCGGGTGATCTTTGCTCACTTGTGATGTTTATGGATAGAGATCACCTAAACGTGTGTTAGTGGAATTTTAAAGACTTCTTGTGAATGCAGGTAGTTGGCGGTTACGCTAAAAGAAATTGACTAAGCACCCAGACTGAGGTCATTATCTGCCTAACCCAACCATTTATTTAGAGGGTTATTTTCTAAAATAATCTAAACCTGATAAATCCGGTGCCGTTAAGGGAGATTTGTAATACTCCACTGACTTCATTTTTAAGCCTCTGTCTTCGGGTGCAGATAGAATCGAGTGCTTTTGCGTTCTTTGAGGCATATAAATGGTTTCCATTGTCGGCCGTCCCCTGGGACTTTGTTAGTCCCTGTCAGGGATCAGAGATAAGGGCCGGGGGATGAAGGTGACGGGAGAGAAGAACACAGTGTTGATAAAAATCAGAGCGCCCTTCTGATACTGAGGGTGCTATCAAGCAGCTCCCTGATACAAATAGCTTTGCGGGCTCTTTGGAATCCAACAATTTCACTTTCTTCGCGGGAAGTAATTACCCTGTCTGACCTTCCTTCCACGACGGGGCCAGGCTCCCAGATACCAGGCAGCTGGCTTTGCCCCGGGCTGCTAGGGGCTTTCCTTCAATACGTCTTGCAACCGCAAAGATTTGGAGGATTCCGCTTGGGAGAGCCTGTCATTATTTCCTGCTCAGACCAGGGAAGAGTGAGAGGAAGGGTTAATGGCTCATGTGGGTTCCTGGTGTCCTGTTTCCAGCACATGTGGGCTTCAGGAGAAAATCTGTGGGCGTGGACTCCTTGTGAATGGTTTTTGTTCAGCACTAACATGTTCATGTTTGATTAATCATTACATGACCTAGAGGAGAACATGATTACTTGGGGCCCCTTCTCGCTCAAAGGCTCCTTGACCAATCCGCCCACAGCATTTTGGGAAACGCCGACAAGTACTCCACAAGGGCCATTTAGCACATTTCCCTGGCACTGGCCCTGGTTTCTGTAAGTCCTGTGTGCTTTAAAAAAAATTTTTTTTAACATTTATTCATTTTTGAGACACAGAGAAACAGACTGCAAGGAGGGGAGGGGCAGAGAGAGAGGGAGACACAGAATGGGAAGCAGGCTCCAGGCTCCGAGCTGTCGGCACAGAGCCCGACGCGGGGCTCGAACTCACGCGAGATCACACGAGATCTCGCGAGATCACGACCTGAGCCGAAGTCTGACGCTCAACCGACTGAGCCACCCAGGCGCCCCTATGATTTTGTTTTCATGTGTCTTTGTTTTTGAGGGAAACAGAGAGCAAGCACGAGCAGGGGAGGGGCAGAGAGAGAGAGAGACACAGAATGGGCAGCAGGCTCCAGGTTCTGAGCTGTCAGCACAGAGTCGGACGTGGCGCTTGAACTCATGAACCATGAGATCATGGCCTGAGCTGAAGTTGGAGACTTAACCAATGGAGCCCCCAAGGCGCCTTAGAAATCAGCTTTTGTTCTATATTTACTCTGCTGACCCAGGCAATATTATCATCCCAGCACTTAGAATTAATGATGCTATACCCTTGAGGATTTATAGCAACCTGAGAATAGATGCAGACTTAAATATATAAAATTTTGTTAATGTTTACTTACTTTTGAGAGAGAGAGAGAGACAGAGTGAGGGCAAGGTAGGGGCAGAGAGAGACGGAGACACAGAATCCAGGGTCCAGGCTCTGTGCTGACAGCTCAGAGTAGGGCTTGAACCCATGAACTGTGAGAATCATGACCTGAGCCGAAGTCGGACGCTTAACCAACTGAGCCACCCAGGTGCCCCTGGATATATAGACAGACAAGCATTAGGCTGCACACATAGACTCGTGCACACCGAGTTCAGGCTTCACCGCCTGAAACAAGCATCAGACGTTCGCCTGCCTGTCCCTCTCAAGTCTCAGCTCTGTTCTCCCATCCAGCCCCATCCATAGAAACACAGGCATGACACTTAAAAGCAGAGCCACTGCGGTTTGACTCGTTTCTCTGAAGCCGAATGTCCTTTGTTCTCAGGATCCGTAACATACATGGTTCAGGAGGAGCTGGGGACAAGAGAAACCCTATGATCAGTCCTCCGTCCCGGGAGCAGAGAGAGGGGAGGGAATGAAAACAACACGTGCTACGTGCCCTTAAGGTGAGTTTGCCCCAGATGAAGATATGGGTAAATTAGGAATAGTTCCTGGAGAAAGAAAGAAAGAGCGAACAAGCGAGAGACAGAGTGAGACACAGAGAGAGAGAGACAGAGAGAATGAGAGAGAGACAGAGAGAGACAGAGAGAGAGAGACAGAGAGAGAGAGAGACAGAGAGAATGAGAGAGAGAGAGAGAGAGAGAGAGAGAGAGAGAGAGAGAGAGAAAAGACAGAAGGAAGGATGGATGGAAGGAAGGCCGGAAGGGAACGTCCCTGTCTGAATGGTATTTGGGGAGACAGAAAGTACGCAAGAAATTAGAATGTAGTTTATGTTCTGTGGTCAGGGAAACAGTGGCATCCTTAGCAGATGGAAAAATTATAGTTCATGGCAGCCTGGATCGTCAGGATAGGCTAACATTGGATACGGCATGTCCAGGATGCTGCCTGGTGAAAAATGGGCCTCATGGAAGCTGATTTCCTTTGGTTCTCTTTTCTATGATTGCACAAGTGACTAAACTATGAACCCGATCCCCAGCCCAAGGCTCTCGCATCATAGAAATGTTAGGTTAGACGGGGGCACCTGGGTGGCGAGGTCGGTTAAGCGTCCGACTTCGGCTCAGGTCATGGTCTCATGGTTCGTGGGTTCAAGCCCTGCGTCGGGCTCTGTGCTGACCGCTCAGAGGCTGGAGCCTGCTTTGGATTCTCTGTCTCCCTCTCTCTCCCTCTGCCCCTCCCCTGCTCATGCTCTGTCTCTTTCTCTGTCAAAAAAAAAAAAAAAAAAAAAAAAAAAAGAAATGTCAGATTGGACAGAAAGCAGACTTTCTTCAATGGGTTTTCCCATGCCCAGAGAGCTAGTGGATCCCTAAAGTTTTCCACCTATCCGTCCATCTCTTGGGCAATTAGAAACACTTTCTATGGTGTGTTTTTTTCAAACCATTTTTTCAAACACAAGTGGTAAAGTCCGGAAGGACCATGGCAAGATACGCAGCACGTGACTGTTGGTTTGCTTTTAGGTGATTGGTTCCTGGTAGAGTGCTATTTGCAGGTGGTCCCTGCAGCCCATGTGACTGGACACCCAGGATCACAACACAGTCCTGCCACACTCTGGAAGCCTCGGTACCCCCAGGCACCTCAAAGCAACATGGTGAAACGAATGGAAACAGACTTACACTTTCAGCTATCACATGTAATTCGCTTGGAAGCTTCCCAAACTGAAATTCAAAGAGAATGAAAAAGAAGGAACAACAGAATGACCAAGAATTTGCTTGAGCAAATTCAAAAGTCATAGATTACTCACGCTGGGACTAGCGGAAGGACAAGAAACAGATAACGGAAGTAAAAGAAATCCTTAAGGTCATAATGACAGAGTGTTCCGAAATCAGTGACCGACAGGGCCCTCATAACACAACTCGGGATAAATACCAAAGATGTATCTCTGGGTTTCAGAGTCAAACTGCAGAAAATTGAAAACAAAACAGAACAAAATCTTGAAAGAAGCCAGAGGATGGAGGAGAAACACGTTGCTTATATGTAAACAAAGATAAGAATTTAAACGGATTTCCCATCAGAAATCACACAACCATTGGGGCACCTGGGGGGCTCAGTGGGTTAAGCGTCCGACTTCTGCTCAGGTCATGATCTCATGGTCTGTGGGTTCGAGCCCTGCATCAGGCTCTGTGCTGACAGCCTGCTTCGGATTCTGTGTCTCCCTCTCTCTCTGCCCCTCCCCTGTTTGCCCTCTGTCTGTCTGTCTGTCTCTCTCTCTCAAAAATAAATAAACATTAAAAAAAATGGGAAAAAAAAGGAAATCAAACAACCAGGAAGAGAACAAACTGGCATATTTAAAGGGTTGAGAGAAAACCATCACCAACAGAAAACTCTATGTCTAGTGAAATGATCCTTTAAACATGAAAGAAAAATACATTTTCTCATAGAAACAAAGGCTGAAGGAATACATTCCACAGACCTGTTCTGCCAGAAACGTGAATAGGTTGAAGGAAAATTATATAGATCATGTAGATGGGAACTTTGGATCTGATAAAGGAGACAAAGCTTCAGATAAAGAATAAAATGGAGGTAGAATAAAATATTTTAATATTGTATGCTTAATTGAGCTAATAGATAACTCCTTGTAATTATAGTAATATATTGAGTGATTTTAACATACAGATAAATGAAATAAATTAGAGCAATGCTGTAAAGGAGAAGAGAGGAATTAGGGACATTTATTGTAAGTTACTTTCATGGAACATGAAGTGATACAATGATTATTAAAGGTGGATATCAATTACTTTAAAAGGTATATTGAGAATTCTAGGAAAATGAATACTTTTTAAAAAGAATTAATATGGGAGGAGGGTGCCTGGGTGGCTTAGTCAGTTAAGTGTCCGACTTAGGCTCAGGTCATGCTCTCACAGTTCGTGGGTTTGAGCCCCACGTCGAGCTCTGTGCCTACAGGTCAGAGCCTGGAGCCTGCTTCCGATTCTGTGTCTCCCTTTCTCTCTGCCCCTCCCCTGTTCGTCCTCTGTCTGTCTGTCTCTCTCTCTTTCAAAGATAAACATTAAAAATAAAATTAAATTAAAATTAAAAAAAGAATTAATGTGGTGAGAGGGACGATAAATAGAAATTATACAAAATGCATAATTTAACCAAGAGAAGATGGAAAATAGGGAAAGAGAAAGAAAAGTGTAATAAAATATTTATAAATATGGTAGATATTAATCTTACTGTATAAATAATTCCTTGAAATGGGATGGTCTAAGCATGGATTAAATGACAGAAATTATCAGAGTGGAGAAACACATAAGACTCAAAAACGTTGTCCCCAAGAAACTCAATTCAAGTATAAAGACACAGATAGGAAAAAAGTCAAGGGATGGGTTGTTTCCAACCCAAAAGAAAGCTGGAGTAGCTATATTAGTTTCATACAAAGCATATTTCAGGACAAGGAAAATTGTTCAGGGTAAAGACACACACATTATGCAATGACACTGAGGACAATTCTCTAAGAAGATGTAAAACTGTTTATTATGCATGTGCTGAGTAATAGGACATCAAAATACACGAATAAACGCCTCTCTTTTATTTTCATTTCTTTTTTTTTTTAAAGGAGGCTCCAGCCCCCAGGTGGGACTTCAACTTATGACCCTGAGATCAAGAGTCAGATGCTCTACTGACTGAGCCAACCAGGTGCCCCAACACCCCTCTTTTAGTAACTGATAAATCAAACAGGCAGGAAGTCAGTAAAAATGTAGCTAACCTGAGCAAGACTGCCAATCACCTTGATCTGATATTTATAAAATATTCCATCCACCAACCACAAAATACATGTTATTCTCAAATTCATATGGAACATGCACCAAGATAGACCACACCCTGGGCCATCAAACACTCCCTAACAACCTTAAAATAATACAAAGCATGCAAAGTATGTTTTCAGAAACCAACAGGAATTGAACATGAAATCAACCAAAGAAAGATGTTTGGAAAATCCCCAAATATTTGGAGAGCAAAGAAACACAATTCTAAAACACACTATTTAGTATTTACAATATTAAAAGTAAATCCAAATGTAAGGGGACCTGATCAAAATTTGTGAGATGCAGTGAAAACAATGCTTACAGGCACATTTTTACCACTCAGTGCATCCATTAGAAAAGAAGAAAGACTGACAATCCGTAATCTAAGTTCCTGCCTTAGGAACTTGCAAAAAGAAGAACAATTTAAGGCTAAAGCTAGCAGAAGAAAAGAAATAATAAAGAGGAAAGCAGAAATCAATGAGCTTGGAAATAGGAAATCAACAGAGAAAATCAATGAAAGCAAAAGCTGGCTATTTGAAAAGGTCAATAAAATAAAAGGCCAGGGTAGAGGACACAGATGTTCAGGGCATATCACGTATATATGTCTATATAGATTGTATATATTTATAATACATACATTTAAATATATTTTATATATAACACATATTGTATACTTTACAAAATAAAAATCGTTGTATATCTGTAAACCTAAATACATGTTTATATGCAATACATATGAATACACATAGTAATATGAATTGTATAGAATATATCATATCCATTATATACATACGTCTATACATATATAATGTGTGCAACAGTGAATCGCCCTTGTAGGTGTATAAGACCAGGTGTCACACAGCCTTCTGAATAATAGGAGACAATTCCATTCCAACCCTAGGTATTGAACATTTACGCTATGTTGAAATGTATCAAACAGAAAGATGGATAGAATATTGGTGCTAATCCCAAGTTGTTCACAACGTAGGACAGGAGGAGCGTTTGGTGCATTGTGGGGAGGTACACAAGGATGAATTTCAGAGTGTGATAAGGAAGGGATGAGGGGGACCCCAAATGCCAAGTTCAAATACACTGATATTTATTGATGAAGGGCCCGCTATGATCCGAGTGTTTCTATATAGTGAGTCTATAGTTTTACTGGAACTCTTGGAGATGTTATGGATCCCAGTTTTACTGGAAAGGAAACAGCCGCACAGAGAATTGACATCGTTGGGATTCGGGGATTGGTCGGTGGGGGACATTCTTTCAATCTGGCCCTGCCTGCCCCCAGCTGGCACAATCGTCCCCACACCAGTGCATTCCAGCCCACGTTCCCTGGAACCCCGGGGTCCCCTGGAGGAGGGAGCCCCCACAGGCAGAGCAGAGTGAGGAATGAAACGAGGCATACATTCCAATGTGTGTGTTGCATGAGTTTGGCTCAGCAGAAAATTCAGCTGACGGAACATATCGCTGCTACGTTTACACGTGGAACCCACCACACTGCACACTATTAAAGTATGAGGGACACATCAGACATCTATCTGCACCCACGTTCTGTGCCCTTTTACACCTATTCAACCCAAGCTCTCTGTATAATAGGACACCATAGTTTTCATCTTAGGAGAATATTTCTAATCCTCAGTGTGCCCATGCAAGGGTTTGTTATCAGTGAATCAGGATATGTGTGTTTCACTTTGTTAGAAAATTGGAGACACTTCCCCAACCTAATGACCCAAGGGTAGAAGATGGATAAGAATAACATAAGCAAGGGACAGATCTGTTGTGCTCTTAGTAACATGAGAAAACACTAACCGCTATCCCTCATTGAAGTTTTCTTTGCCCCCAGATGCTGATACTCCCTGGAGGGGGTCTCAGAGAGAACCCAATGTCTCCTGGCAGCCAGGATGTCCTCTGGTCCCCACACTCTCCCTGGAAGGTCGTTTTATAAAGTCTGTGTCTTTGAGCGCCAAAGTAAATGGAAAGGCGTCACCGTTCTGTTTTCTGTTTTGGAGCAGAGTTCTCCTGGAGGTCAGGACAGGGACCATTCAATCTTTCTTTCTTCATGACATATCCATTCAGCTTGGTTGTAAGAGCTAGATTTGAAACATGCTTCCTTATTTGCCTTAGCCACGGCATGCCACGTTAACAAAAAATACCCAATGCAGTATAGCCGTGGCTTTTGAGAGGGGCCTCTTTGCGCACTAGGCAAAAATACTCCTCTTCATAGATTACTAATGCCATGTTTCTATCATTTCTGCATTCCAGCCCCACCCTGGAAATGCTAATGACTTACGATCCTCTTGAGAAACTGTAAACGTGCACCATGGCGGTCAACATCGATCCTACAAATAATCACGTTTGAATTGTTGGCTAATTTCACTTCTTGGGTGGATTTTAGTTTTACAGAAAAGAAAAAAAAAAGGTATGTGGCCAATTCCCTGGCTGTTCACCGTCTCCTATGAGGCGGTTTTGCACATTCTGCCTTTCATATACTCAGCCCTATGCATTTCCTTAGAAGAGTTACCTGCAGGAAACACCATGGACTTCCCAGACTGGAAAAACATGAACATGAAATCTATCGAAACAGAACAAAGAAAAATGGATTTCTTTCCCCTCAAAAGGAATTCAAGACTACTCATTCACTTTTACATTCTTTAGTGAATGGATGGTCAAAATGGTCTCGCGTAAGCTAGCCTACATGGAGTATGGACAATGCATCGTGTATCCCTGCAGATTAGCAAATAGTTTCCACATCATGATGTTTGGTTGGTGGTTACACACATCATGTGGTGTAAGAAATCCGCCCCCCCCCACTTCTTTTCTAGGAGATGAAGAGGAAGGAAGGAAAGAAAGAAGAATAGAGGAGAGGCAGGAGGAGGCATGGAGAGAGGAAAGAGGAATCTCTGAAAAGATAATGAGGGCGGAAAACAGGCACAGGTGCACACGCGTCTCCAGATGTTGCATGAGCCATCTGCCCTGACTCTGTAGATGAGTTTTCGAGATGAGTGTCACCAAAGTCCTTCTTTCCTCCGAGTGGGCTACCATTCAGTGTCTGCACTCCTAACACCACCTGCCTATAGAGAAGGGATTGCACCTGTGTCTGTATGTCTGAAAAAAAAACTACAGAAGCTATTCTTTTAAAAACACCTAAAATCCTTTTTGTGTCATGAAAGGCAAGTTTTATATCTGCCCCAAATGATAATTTCTAAGAATGTCAGGTAACTATATGGCTTTTTGATTTTTAACTGGTAGCCCAAGAATTAAGATATACAACAGAAAGGTAAGTATCATAAGATATATAAGTATTTAATGGTGATATGCAACTATATATATTATCTATTTATATAACTACCTATCTATCCATCCCTCCACCATCTATCTTTCTATCCATCCGTATATCTATTGATCTGTCTATGCATCCATCATATCTATCCATCCATCCCTGTACCTTTCTAACATCTATCTATCCATCCATCCACCTACCCACCCACCTATCCATCCATCCATCCATCCATCCATCCATCCATCCATCCATCCATCATATCTATCTATCTATCTATCTATCTATCTATCTATCTATCTATCTTCAATCATCTATGAGCTATATGTATATTAGCTACATGCAGACAATTCACTCCTGAAATGATTGTCCCTTTCTTCAGCATGCATGTGTTCCAGGAAAGGTTACCAGCCATTTTGGAGAGTATGTGAAACATAGTGACCCAATATGGGTCCCGATACAGGAATATGGCACACCAAGAAGCCAAGTCAGCTGTCTTTGCAACCGAGATAGACACAGGAAGAGCAGTCCACCTTCTGGTAGGGAGCAATGTGCCCCTTTAAGACACTCTGGTAGAGGAAACAGTCAGGGGGTTCATATGGAAGCCCCAAATGGCAGGGTCTCTTCAGGGAGTGAGCTCAGATTTGCAGCTGCTGGTGACGGAGAAGGTTCTCTCCCCGCCCCCTCCCTCCACAGAGCATGCCTTGGGGAAAAGAGCAGAGGGATATATTTACGAGGCAATGGTAAATGGCTCTTTCAGGCCACACTGGCATGGCTCGCTATTCAGTAAATAAAATGCAATCCTTTCAGACCGCTGGTGTTGCCTTGCAGGACTAATATCTACCTGGAGGCTAACAGAGTTGTGTCCAATTTTGGCCATGAGAAATTATATTCCAGATTAGATGATCTGAGCATACGATACCATAGTCTTGAAATAATGGCCTGAGTTACAATGGTTTGTGCTATAATTCTACCTCTCATTGCTTAAAAAAATATCTTCTCAAAATAAAGATATACTAGTATCAGATCGAATGTGGCACTGAACAGACAGAAATATGCTGGTCCAGGAACAGTGACAAACGAGCACAGGAGGCTGTTTAGAATTTAGAAATATAAAGAGCTTGCTTACCGCAGAGATTCAGCAAGTCAGTTACTCCAGGTGTCCATGGGTCTTATAGCAGGAGATGACCCTGGAAATAACATGAAAGAAGGTGACTTCAGTCTTCATTTATTTTTCTCATTCAAGGGAGACCACTTCCGCATCGGTGAATTCAATTAGGAGGTTGGAAACCCGAATGTAAAGATATATTGTGTGCCTTGAGACGTCTAGCATACCATCAAAGCAAACAGGAAGTTCAGCTCAGCCTATAAAACTAATTACCGGGAGATCTCTCTGCAAACAACCGCCTTAGAGTTTCTGAATGTGAAGAAATGGGCAGCAGCTTGGCTTTTAGCTCTATGGTACTCGTATGTTTTCAGGCGTGACGACATGCTCTTTGCCGACTTTTCAATCCATTTTAGGAGTACGCGCACAGACGGTAATGCGTGTATAATATATGTTCTTGGATTATTTCTGCTTCTGTCCTGAAACAGATGTTTGTGCTTAGAAATAATCTCTGCAGACTATTTCACCTAAATGGGAAGGGCTGATAAAGGGAGTTACCATATTTGTGACAAATACTGTGTGCGATTCGTTTGTAACTAAATCTGCACCGTTTTGTCAGGTAGCAAAATTAATGACTAATGGGTAGGGGGCCCTTTAGAGGTTGCAAAGCTGTTTTGTAGTGCTTATACCCAGAAGGACTTTTCAAACATGTGGATCTAATGAAGGTCCTATTAGTCATGGATCAGCCATAAGCCTGTGGGCGAGTTTCTCCACCCTTCTGATGCTCTCTGTTCTCATCTGTAGGGATGCTAGCTGGATAATGTGCCAAACGTGTGATGTACTATTGAAAAGGCATAGTGCCTATTTAAGATGGTATTATGATGATGATGGTGGTGATGGTGATGATAAGCATGGTGATGAAGATGAAGAGGAGAAGGAAGAACATGAACATGTTGAGATATTTTTCTGTCTTGGCCTGAATTCCCTAAAAGCAGCACCTGCGGTGTGTGATTGATTGCGAGCGTGGAATATTCCCAAGAGAAGCTCGTAAGAGGGTAAGGGAAGCCAGTAGGGCAGGGGAAGTAAGTTACATGAAATTGGTGTTTCAGCCGGAGTCCGGCCTTATCCTGGGCCTGGAGGGAGCTCTGAGTTGTGAAGAATATCTCCAAGTGGTCTTCCTTTGAGGGAGCGCTGAATTTTGTGTCCTCTCACCAAACACTCACCGGTTGGGAGCCAACCCAGAGGAGGAGTGAGTGACCTCTTAGGCATTTCCGGGCAATGTGGCTCTCATCAGCTGAGGGCAGCATTTCTAAACCTGGGTGCCTTTGCAATATTACCAGGGGACATTTGGCAATACTTGAACACATTTTTTATTTGACTGAGGATGCTACTGACACTGAGTAAGTAGAACCCAAGGATCTTATTAAACAGCTTATAATCCACAGAACAGCCCCTGCAAATGAATTATCCAGGCTCTCATGTCAATAGCCCCAAGTGTGGAAAGCCCAAAGGACAGGTTTCTGAAGAAGAAAGAATCTTTGTGGGATTGGCAGCCAATACTCATGGCAGCTGGTGAATATGTGCAATGACCCAATGAGGAGAGTCTGGCGGGGCGAACCAAGTCTCCACTGGCATTTGTATGTCTGTATTGGCAACTATTTTGGAAGAAGAGCTAGTCTTCTGTCTTCTATTCAAGATAGCAATTCTTTAGGGGTCCCTGGGTGGCTCAGTCAGTTAAGTGTCCGACTTTGGCTCAGGTCATGATCTTGTAGTTCATGAGTTCAAGCCCCACATTGGGCTCTGTGCTGATAGCTCAGAGCCTGGAACCTGCTGCAGATTCTGTGTCTACCTCTCTCTGTCCCTCCGCCCCTCATGCTCTGTTTCTCTCTCTCTCAAAAATAAACATTAAAACAAAAAGAGAGCAATTCTTTCAAAGTCAGGAACTTATTTTTCTTTTCTCCATGAATGGTCTCCAAAGATAAGTAGCTGGCCGGTGCCAACCCAGGTCACTCGGAAACTCCATTTTGCCAAGGACTTGGTACCAACTGCAAAATTAATGTTGGTGTTGCTGGGAAATTCTGAAGGGGCTGACAAGCTTCGAGGAGGTGACGAGAACCCACTCCTGTGATGAGGTTTCCTTGCAAAGTTTGGATGTTTGATTCCCTGGTGCTTTCATTAACATAATTGAAGGGAGGATTTATTTTGTGCTGGTTAAGTGAACTTAAGGAGACTAATTATATGCTGTCCTCCTTGCAACATTAATTTAGTCTTGGAATTCTTAACAGCAGGGAGAGGACGTGCTTAAACATTATACACAATGAATGTCTTTGGTTGTCTCGAGGACAGGGACGATGGCTTTTGTCCATTTGAATTACTGACAATGCATAGTATATTTCTAGGTGTTTAAGTAATGAGACTATTTGCTCCTGATATTCATGATTAATAAATCAGAAATAGGAGAAATTGAAAGGAAGGGTATCTCTTGGGGAGATATCTTGGCAGCTCTTTGCCAGAATGATTGATGTCTTAGTTCTTTCTTTATGTGACTTGGAAAATATACAATAGACTGTGGAGGAGTATGTTGGTTTTTATCATCAAATGGTGTTCGGGGCAACTGTCCCTGCTATTTTGTGATTTCCTTCATTTCTAAGCCAACGTGTTAACTTAAAAAATATATATGTAATATAAAAATACATATATGTTATTTCCAGCTTCTTAGAAGGAACTGCTTTTGCAGAAATATATCGGTTTTATTAAATAACCAAAGTCAGAACTATGACTCTTGACTCTTGCTCTAGAGTAAAAAAGAAATGAATCAGCAGCAGGTAGCACAGCCAGCAAGACACGGAGTCTTCTAATAAAAGTACTGGGTGCAAACCTAGAAAAAAAATTACTTCTATTTTTTGAAAATTACTACAAAATTCCCATTTTTTAAAATTCATAAAATTCACGTTACTTGTGTCTCTCCCTGAGTGACCTGGCTTTTCTCAGATATCTAGTTGTAAAATTTTGAATTATGGTGTGGCGCTTGCTAGGACGGCCTACTCTGGAGAAATGGGGAAGGGGCGGGGATAACACAATGTGATGTCATAGGGTTGCAGGAAAAATGATACTTCAGAAGAACCAAAACGAGAAGGATCGGATGCAGGTGATACTGAAAGAGGTACACGGGTACAGGTGAAAGTCTATGAAAAGCATAAATTGCTAAGCTATCAAAGAAAATTTCCGAAAGAAGTAACAGTTCCATTTTAACAGGTGAATTTCAAATACTTAGTAGCTGAAAATAACCTGTGTTCTTGACTCAAGTCTTCCCATAATCAGGGGCGCCTGGGTGGCTCAGTCCGTTAGGCGTCCCACTTCAGCTCTGATCGTGATCTCATCTTCCGTGAGTTCAAGTTCCGCATTGGGCTCTGTGCTGACAGGTCAGAGCCTGGAGCCTGCTTTGGATTCTCTGTCTCCCTCTCTCTCTGCCCCTCCCCCACTCATGCTCTTCCTCTCTCTCTCAACAATTAATAAACATTAAAAAATAAACAGTCTTCCTGTAATTGAGTACCTTGATGGAGGTTGTACTTAAGATGTGTTAGGGAAGGTGGTTGGCATCTCAGGTAACATACTGGTCATCTGAGCTTGGGGAGCCTGGCAGGGTCTGAGTCCTGAGCCCCAGGTGGCAGGTGTGGAAAACTGACTTCATTCATTCCCTTGTACAGTCACCAGGTATTGAGGTGGGAGGGAGGGGGCTTTGAGAAACAAAACCCACACACCCAATGGGATGTCTATCCCATGAACTTTCTGGTTTTCACAACCACTGTGGACTTAAAGTAGTAACTACACATCTGTTTTAAGAGAATAAAAACAAAACAAACAGAGTCAGATGGGACTGGCTATGGGAAATTCTCAGCGGACATGCCCCAATCTCCAATCATGTATGCATTGTGGGAACAGGAGCCCATGGTGATGCGGTGGTCAGCCTCATGTGAGACACAAAGGTCAGAAGCCATTTGCTTACGGGCTTCAAGCAAAGGAAGTAAAATCTGCTTACAAAATGCACAAAGGTTTGCCCCATAATTCACAATTCTAAATAAAATTTATAGAACTTACTGAGATAAAAGTTGAACCCAACCCCGTTTTTATGGGCCTTATATTTAGACTATTTTTTATGATGATAGGATGGCTTTGTGCTGTCATTTTCAAAGGCCCGTAAAATCAGCACCACCTGTCGCAGAGAGCTGAGATTTATTTTTCAGGAATTTATGGTTTCAATCAGAGTTTGCCTACTGGATTACTGGTTACGCGCCATTGCAATCCACAGGGAAGAAAGCTTTTTACTGATAATGATTCGGATCACATATTGCTTGGTTACTAACCAAAGCAATTATCATGGGAATCGAACTTTTCATATATTCCTTGAGAGTCACGGGATTCCAAAGAAAAGGATGATAAAGACAGAAAATCAGTAGACTCCACTAATTCCTTCCACACGTACCGAGCACCTGTCACGTGTCACAAGTCTAAACAGCGGAGATGAGGAGGAAAAAAATCTAGATTCTAAGCTTAAACGCTCATCCCTTAGAACCATGGTTAATCCTCAGCGGAGGGTGAATCCATCAGAGACAGATCCTGAAAGATATGCTACTCTGCCTCATGTAGTGAAGTATTTGGAAACAAGAAATATTTTGGTATTGAAAATCGGTTTTGGAGGCCGGTCACTTACGTTGACATACACTGGGTGGATTTAGACGCATGTTCCCTTGGACCCAAATCCTGGCTCTGGTTAACTGTGCCAGTGGATAATTTATGCACTCACTGATTCGGTGGCTCAGATGCCTGGTGGAGGTAATGGAAGGAGACAGATTGCCAACTCGAGGGGAAAAGAGGAGTAAAAGGCATTGTGAACACACACAGCAGAATTTTAATGGCCTTACCCACTTGGAGATGTGTCCGTCTCTAATATGTGTGGCATTAATTGAGTGGTTTATTTATTTTCTTCTCAGCATTCTTAACCGACTGAGCCACCCAGGCGCCCCAACTTCTCAGCATTCTAAAGGGCAAATACCTCAAAGCGAATCCTATTTATAAAGTATATCTCTGTTAGGGAAGCTTGTATTATATATTTATATTTTGGAAATCTCTATTTATTATTCCAATGCTTCAACATCTTGGTTCGGTGCACAGACATTCAAGCCAAACCTTCTGGGTTCAAACTGTGGATTCAGTGCTACTAGCAGGGAGAGTTCAAGCCAGTGACTCCCCAACTCTTTCTTTCTCATTGTCCTCATCTGTAAATTGTGAATAAAGTACTAAGTACCTCATAAGGTTCCTACAGGGACAGATGAGCAAATACACGGAAGCTGCGTGGAAAAGTATCTTGCTCCTATTAAGTGCTATAAAGTGGTATCATATTTAATGATTGATCTATATGTATTAATTATATATTATATTATTGTTATCCTACTACCAGCAGTAACCTTCTGCCTCAGTTCCAGCCTTATGTTCATTGAGGTAACACACACATATTTATTTTGGTGACGTCTATATCAGGTATGATGGTGCCTCTGAGTAGCAGTCATAGCATCCCTCCTTGGCTGGGTACCCACTACACTTGCAGCCACTGACATGTACCATTTTAATCCCCATGCCCACCGCAAGTTGTCCTCTGGCTCATACACTGCACTGTTAGCTGGGTAATCTTTCTCTCCGGCAAGAACGTACTTTCATAAAATGCGTGTATTTGCTGTATATCTCTATGCAAAGCCAGGGCGCAGTGCTTCACATTTGCTCTATTCAGCGTGTGAATAAAGAAATGGGTCAAACCACCTGTGGAAGTGGAGGGCCCTTTAAAAACGTGTGTTCGCTGATGCCTCTTCAGATCTTGGCCAGCCCCCTCCCCCCCCGCCCCCTGTCTCAGCCACGGAGTAAGAGCTACATTCAGTGGGGAGTCACCCTGTGCCAGGAACATCACCTCCATGAGCTCTATTTCTCATAGCGGCTCCCCAAATAGGTAGAGTTTCGAGAAGCAGCCAAGACCACATAGCCAGTGAGCCCAGCATCAGGCTCTGAGCCCCTAGACCAGCTGGGTGTTAAACCTGGAGGACTGCCATTCCTACGGGAGTCTTTGGGGTGGCACAAAAATCATCAATTTAAATCTATATATTTGTCTACAGGTAATGATGATGAAAGAATAAGCCAGCTATATGGACTCGATGGGCCTTTCCATTTCTCTGAACCCTGGCACGTGCCCTGACCAACGTTTTTGTGACCTTGTTAATGCACGTTACGTTTTGCGTGATATGACTACGTGGTGACTTAAATGTACAGGCGTTTCAAGTTGCAGATCTCTTCTCTCAGCCTTACGCAACAGTAGGGACAAGTGGGTTAAATAGCCAGTGTTTGTAAAACGCTTTGTGATTCGGCCTGTTTTTCCTACTTCAGTGTGTTTCCAGTGGAGAGCAGAAAAGATGGTGAACTCTGGGAATACTGCCTGGGATATTATTGAATTACCGGTGTCCTGTTCAGTGATTTACAAACTGTGGGACCACAGACCGTAAGGCACTTGTGTTCCAGGGATATTCCCCAAATTCCACTACTGCGTATGCTTTCTTTTGATTTAAAATGTACGTTCATGGGGCGCCTGGGTGGCTCAGTCGGTTAAGCATCCGACTTCGACTCAGGTCATGCTCTCGTGGTCTGTGAGTTCGAGCCCCGTGTCGGGCTCTGTGCTGACAGCTCAGAGCCTGCTTCGGATTCTGTGTCTCCCTCTCTCTCTGCCCCTCCCCCGCTCATGCTCTGTCTCTCTCTCTCTCAAAAATGAATAAATGTTAAAAAAATTTTTTTTTAAATGTACATTCATGATAAAGGAGATTTCTTAAATATGTGATACAAATTGTAATCACCATTATGCTGCATTTTGCTCCTAAGGAAATGAAAGAATGATCTTACTACATAATAAATGAAGCTGGAAGTTAAAAGGATGATATCTGAAATTATTCCATTTGTGTTTTAAGAGAGTTATTATAATTTATTTCATATTTATCTAATTTTGCCATAATTCATTTGGTTCTTTCATCTCACCTGTTTTGTTGGACTTAATTTATCTCATTTATTATCACAGGCATTGGAATCACCGGGAAATAACTCACACCACAGGTAATGATGAGATGTTAATATGCTCCAATAAATTATCTTTATTTCTTCTGGAGTTATACTCAAAGATAGATAACTATGTGCCAGCAGTCAACAAAGCAAGAAAAATACTTTCAAATACTTTCTTCTAGGCACACACAACACAGTCCTGACCACATACTGGGGTTTTATGATAAGAAATAGCCTGATGGATTCTGTGCCATTGTTAAAATGCAGCATGCTGGCTTTGGTTTTTTGTTTTGTTTGTTTCCTGGTTTTAGGTTCTTTTTCTGCATTTTTTTGATCATATCCTATTGAGCTGGGATCACATTATACCAACATTAATTATATACCTGGTTAACAGGTCTTCGTAGAAAACTGAAGATCTATGTTTACACAATATGTATTTGCAAGGATTCAATAAAAAATTAAAATTTAAATTCAGTTTTTAGAAATTAAAATTCTATTGACGGGGGTGCCTGCATGGCTCAGTCAGTTAAGCGTCTGACTTGGGCTCAGGTCATGATCTCATGGTTTGTGAGTTCGAGCCCCACGTCCGGCTCCATGCTGACAGCTCAGAGCCTGGGGCCTGCTTCGGATTCTGTGTCTCCCTCTCTCTCTGCCCCTCCCCCACCCACGGTCTGTCTCTCTGTCTCAAAAAGACATTAAACATTTTAAAAAAGTGAAAAAAATTCTATTGATTAATCTGAACTAGAGTTTGTAATAGGAGAAGTGGGATATGTCTCATTCCCATTATTTCCTAGTTTGCAAAGTAATGAGTTGATTCACAAATATTTTCTAAAGATAATCAACGTGCATATTTTTAGCATCATCACAAACTCACGCATTTAAATATACATTTAAATGTATATATATATATATTTTTTTTAATTTTTTTTAACGTTTATTTATTTTTGAGACAGAGAGAGACAGAGCATGAATGGGGGAGGGTCAGAGAGAGGGAGACACAGAATCCGAAACAGGCTCCAGGCTCTGAGCTGTCAGCACAGAGCCCGACACGGGGCTCTAACTCATGGACCGCGAGATCATGACCTGAGCCGAAGTCGGCCGCTTAACCGACTGAGCCACCCAGGCACCCCTTAAATGTATATTTTAATACACTTAAATTATCATCCTTATTAATGGTCAGAATGTATCATCTTTGGCCAGTGGGAGCCTATTCAAGTCGGCTCTTGAGTCCTTTAGATACCATCCTAGAAGTCTTCCAAGGTTTTGCTTCCTAGTGACTACCCAGTTAATAAAAAGGAATTCTTTTTTTTTTTGTTTGTTTATTTTTTTTGAGAGAAAGAGAAAGGGAGAGTGAGCATGAGTGGGAAAGGGACAGAGAGAGAGGGAGAGACTGAGAATCCCAAGTGGGTTCCATACCATCAGCACAAAGCCTGACACGGAGCTTGAACTCACAAGCCATGAGATCATGACCTGAGCTGAAACCAAGAGCTGCCCAGTGCCCTGACTTCTTCTTTACAGATAAATTGTAAGTGAAAAATTAAGAAAGGAGGGTATCAGTAAACTATCACTATTTTTCAGCCCCTTCGGAATTAATGCATTTAGGCAATGATCACCAAGGCCCGCCCACATCCCAAAGAGAGAGACAACAGTGTCTTTGTAGATCCTGGCAGGAAGGCTCCATGCCACTTATGAAGACGTCTTGCCAAATTCAAGCTAGTCTTGAATCTGGTCAAAATTCTAGACCCTGCAATTTAAGTGCAACAGAGGTCCAAACTACCTGGTAGGGAGTTCTAGAGCCAAAACTTATTAGATTTCTCCTGAATTGATATAAGTGGCCAACTGCTTTTATCTCCACACCCGCCACTGGTCAAGGTCCGCCACTTGAGGGATGTGCACACGTGGGGGGAGGCAATACTATGCAGCGCAGGGTAATTCTCACAAAGGGATGGAACTAGGAGCACTTAGCAGCCAACATTTCCAGCAGATAAGGAAAAGAAGGCCACTCTGAAGATGGGTCACTCAGGACCCCTGTAATGTATGCCACCAACCAGTCCATAATAACTCCTACATGTCAAGCTGTTCCATGCCTTTGAGATTTTCCTTAACAAACCTCATTGTCAATCACTCACTGCCAACTGCTCGATGCCAATTTAAGCTGCTTGCAAGGCCATACGTATGGAGCAAAAGTTGTCCAAAGGAATATTAATGAAAGCAGAAAACATGAGCTTGGGGAGTGATTTTTCACATTAATGGGTTTTACAGTATAGTCTACGTTACTAACCACCTCTTTGTCACGTATGATAGGACTCTCCTCTTTCTTTCTTCGCTTTACGCAGGAAGCATTTCAACGATCTGCCATCTCTCCCTCTCCATCAGCCTCCAGGCATTAATGACCAGGAAGGCAAAATTGATTCTGGAAACACCAAAGAAAGAGTGGGTATTGTCGTCATTGAATATTGCATTCTGATACATGATCTTAGGTTTCTAGACTCATGATCCTATAGCTATGATGTAAATTAAGCTGTTTGAAAGAGTGGCAATGGACATTTCTAAATACGTATTTTTAATGTGATCTCACCACTTCATGTCATTATATAAACCAACAGATACATTGTCAAGAAATCTGCATGGCTCCAAAAATCCCAAAGAAAACAATATGACCTTTCTCTATTATGTAGAGATTACTTTTAATATTTTGTTTTATATTCGAGTCATTGTCTATGGGTAGAAATAATATCATATGATGCTTACCATAATATTCACATGTTCTACACCTTTTCTGAATATGCATTTTTTTCAATTGGTAAATAATAAATATCCTTTGCTATTAAATATTTTTCTGTATTATTACAGTACTTGATGGATTATATGGATATAGTACAAATAATTTATTCAGCCCTCTAATGATAGGGATTTAGAAAGTTGGGGTATCCTTTTATTTACTAACTTTTGTAAAAAAGTTAGTAAAAACCTCACTGAATACCTTAAAATGTCCCCCATCATTTCCTGAAGAAAATTCCTAAGATGGACTATATCATCTGCTTTTATTTTTCAAGTGAGAATTGTGTTGATATCTCTTCCAGAAAGGGCAAACCAAAAACAAACAAAAAAAATGCAATCCAGCAAATTCTCAAGCTGAATGGGGATGGAAAGTTCTGGTTGATGAGTCTTAAGAAAAGCAATTCAGGCTTAAAATATTGTGATGTGTTAACAAAATGCACCAAATTTTGACTACTTGGAATGAGAGCAATATATATTATTTTATCTTCTTTTATTACTTCATGGACATTTGGAGAAAATGTATATGTATTCAATGCATTCACACCCTAATTTTCCTGTGAACATTTAAAAGGTTAAAGACCACTTACTATGTATGAGTTTGTCTGTAATAGGAAATTAACTACTCATGCAATTAAGGCCCCTGCTTGGAGCTCCCAGTCTGACTTTGAAGTGCTAATAAGACAAAATTACTCAAATCCAGGAAAGAAATTAGGAAATGTAAAATGTTAATTAAATTCAGAAACAGAACTGATACAAAAACCAATGTGAAATGGAAATTAAACACGGGGAATATATATATGTCTGTGTGTGTGTGTGTGCGCGTGTGTGTGTTTAGATAGCAGGTAAAAAGAATCCAAATTAAGTAGAAAATTACAAATAGATCTTTAAAATTGCATCAAGTGATTTTGCCCACCTTTAATAAGTTCAGTGATGGTTTCTCAGAAGGTAAATAAGGATCCAATTACAATAATTGGGTGGATGTTTCCTTCACCAAAGTACAGTCCCATAATTATAACAATTGAAAACAGAAAATCAGCTTATCGTCAGATGTCACGCAAGGGCCTTTTCTAGATGGAATGTGGTGGCTAGGATCCCTGAATTTTCCTTTTAGCTCCATTCCGAAAATGAGAGTCATGATCCCAACTAAACCGGGGCGATATAGGTGGGGTTTACCATGTCATGCCCTCAAGGAGACCTGATCCAAGGTAACTGTCCCATAAACTTCCCAGGTGATTTGAATTTTGACAAAAATTCAGTGGACCGGGGATCCTTCCAGATTCGCTCTCTGGGTTGCAGTGAAGTGGCACTTAGGAAGAGTTTCCTCAGAATCACATCGCGTGTTACCGCTTCTCCCTCCCCTAAGGCAAATCTGTTTTGAACCTTCAAGGTGGTTGTTACTAGTTTTTTAGCACATGGTGAGCAGGAAGAAAATGCAATTTAAACCAATTTAAACCAATGCATTTCAGACCATATGTATATGTGTTTCACACTTCCTGCCACATATTTCTGACAAAAATATTATTGAAGATGATGTTGAATCATTTTTCTTAGATTTAACATGTACTAACTTTAAAGATGCATCCCAGCAAAGACACTCCTGGATCAATAATATTTCTTGACAAATGTTGCACCTTTCCAATACGGATTTAATTTTTACTTTTAGTATGTGTTGACTGTTAGTATTAAGTTTGTGTTTTTCTCGCGAAATTATACTTCAATTGAAAGTATGAATTTTTCGTTTTTTGGTTTTTTTAGTAAGCTCCACGGGCAGCACAAGCTCAATGCAGGGCTTGAACTCATGAACCGGAGATCAAGATGTGAGCTGAAATCAAGAGTGGGCTGCTTAAGCGACTGAGCCGCTCAGGCGCCCCATGAAATTTTGCTATTTTATTTGTTCTTTGTTCAGTGATACCAAACGTGTGTGCGTGATATCCGAGGTGTCTCTCCTCGAGAATTCGTGTCCTCCATTTTTTTTCACTGAGGTATAATTGGCATATACTATTACGTTTGTTTTGGGTGTACAACATAGTGATTTGATATTTGTATACGTTGTGAAAGAGTATTTACTATAATTCTAGGTACTATCTGTGACCTTACGAAAGTAATATAGTATCATCAACTATATTCCCCATACGGTACATCACATCCCCCTGACTTATATGTATTTTATAACTAGAAGTTTGAACTTCTTAATTCCCTTCACCGTTTTGCCTTCCCCCACCGCTACCCCTTTCCTTCTGGCAACCACCCATGTTTTCTATCTGAGTCTGCATTTTGTTTTGTTGGTTTATTTCGCTTTTTAGATCCACATATGGCGAAATCACGCAATAGTCTTCTTCTGTCTGACTTATTTCACTTAGCATCACACCCTCTCGCTCCATCCACATTGTGACAAATGGCAAGCTTGTATTTTTTTATTTTTTATTTATTTTATTCATTTATTTATTTTTTTTTTAAATTTTTTTTCAACGTTTATTTATTTTTGGGACAGAGAGAGACAGAGCGTGAACGGGGGAGGGGCAGAGAGAGAGGGAGACACAGAATCGGAAACAGGCTCCAGGCTCTGAGCCATCAGCCCAGAGCCCGACGCGGGGCTCGAACTCCCGGACCGCGAGATCGTGACCTGGCTGAAGTCCGACACTTAACCGACTGCGCCACCCAGGCGCCCCAAGCTTGTATTTTTTTAAATGGTTGAGTAATATTCCATTGTGTGTATGTATATGTGTGTGTCTGTGCGTGTGTATGTGTGAGTGTGTATCTTCTTTATCCTTTCACCCATGGGTGGACACTAACGTTGTTTCCTAACCTGGCTATTATAAATAATACTGTAATGAGCTCAGGGGGCAGGTATCTATTCAAATCAGTGTTTTTGTTTGTTTTCTTTGACTAGATGACCAGTACTGGAATTGCTGGGTCATATGGTACTTGTATCTTTAATTTTTTTTAGGAACCTCCCTATTGTCTTCCACAGTGGCTGCACCAGTTTGCATTCCCACCAACAATGCACGGTGGTTCCTTTTTCTCCACATTCTTGCCAACACCCGTTGTTTCTTGCGTTTTCTATACGAGCCATTCTGACAGATGTGAGGCGATATCTCATTCTGGTTTTGATGTACATTTCTCTGATGGTGAGTGATGATGAACATCTATTCATGTGCCTGGTGGCCATCTGGATGTCTTCTTTGGGGAAATATCTATTCAGATCCTCTGCCCCCTTTTTTAGTTGGATCGTTTGGGTTTTTGTTAGTGTTCTCATTTTTTTATGTTCTGATTTTTTCTCTCATTTCTCTTTGGGAACCTGATTCCAGGTATTGTTCCACAGGTAATGGTACTGTGAAGGCACTAAGAGATTGGAATAGGAAAGGATTGGGATATATACACATATATATAAATATATATAATTGTGTGTGTGCACACACACTGTTGGTGGGAATGCAAACTGGTACAGCCACTACCAGTGGGAGGAAGACGGTAGGGAGGTTCCTAAAAAAGTTAAAGACACAAGTACCATATGGACCACCAATTCCAATACTGGTCATCTATTCAAAATAACAGACAACATATATATGTGTGTGAGTTGTGTGTGTATGATATAACACTTGTTAATCATGACATTGTGATGTGTTTCTTAGGAAAGTATAAATATACAAGTACAATCCATGTTTTATTCTAAAGTGGTATCTATTCTTTTTCTTGTTGAAACCATTGTTTTCTTTACATTAATTTTATAGGAACGGCAGTATTTTATTGGTTTCTTTAGTTAAAAATTTTTTTTAATGTTTATTTATTTAATAAATAATATTAACAGGGGAGGGGCAGAGAAAGAGGGAGACACAGAATGCGAAGTAGGCTCCAGGCTCTGAGCTGTCAAGCACAGAGTTGCTGTGACCTGAGCCGAAGTTGGGTACGTTACCGACTGAGCCACAGAGGCACCCTGGAACAGCAGTATTTTAAATATTAAGAGTTAATCATACCTACACAAATTATATTCTAAAACTGGTGTGAATTCACAGTGAAATTTCTGAAGCTCCTCAGTTAGCTTAGGGATCCCCATCTTCTTAAGGGCGATGTGTAGATTTGCCAGTCTGAGGCAGAAAGGCAGTGTAGACAGAAAGTATTTCCTGTCAATTCCCCAGGGGGGACCGTTCTGGGACTTTGTCTGGTGGGGCAGAAATAACACAGAAAGCTGTCACCCTCTCATGCAGGTTGTGATTAAGCAGGCGTATGACCATCCTTTCCAAAGTGCGTTCTTACTCAGAACACTCATTTCAGGAGATGATCTGAGGGAGAACAGTGTGGGTAGGTCCTGGGGTCAAATAAAAGGTATGGACTTGCAACACATAGCAGAGTATTAAGATCTCTGAAATCTCCTACAGGGGAGAGTCCTGCTCTCCTTCCTCTTCCCCTGCATTTATTTATACACTTTTTAAAATGTGGGAGTGCCTGGGTGGCTCTGGGTGGCTCAGTCGGTTGAGCGTCCGACTTCAGCTCAGGTCATGATCTCACGGTTAGTGGGTTCGAGCCCTGCATCAGGGTCTGTGCTGACAGGTGAGAGCCTGGAGCCTGCTTCAGATTCTGTGTCTCCCTCTCTCTCTGCTCCTTCTTGGCTCATGCTCTGTCTCTGTCTCTCAAAAATAAATAAACGTTAAAAACATTAAAAAATGAATAAAAATTAAAATGAGGCACTTTCTCCTCCCTAAGTACGGGCATATCTTTTTAAAAGATACGCCAGAAGGTGAAAAAATTTGAATTGGGAATACAAATAAAATACAATCTTTATCCTCAGCTTTCTTGTGTAAGTATTAAGTGGGCTGAAGAAAATACTTTTTATGTTTCCTTTTGTATCTGAAGATTTATATCTCATGGCGATAGTTAATTCATTTGACTATTTTTCCCCAAATCACAGCACATGCCTTTTCCCCACTTTATTTTCTGTGAGGCAGATACGTTTTTGATAACAGAATATATTATCTGAAAATATAAGAATATTCTTTTCTTCCACATGACCATATTTTCCTCCAGTTTAGCAAGAAAACAATGAAATGTATTCTTTGGAATATCTTCAGTTGACTCTAGAAACCTATGCATTAATGCTAATTCTACCAGTTACAACTTATATCATGAAAACACACGTATATAGGGATCTGAAAACCAGGCAAGACTGAAATATAGCCTTTTGGAAGTTTCCAGAAGAACGTTGTCTTTAGTTTCAAATTTGCTTTTTTTTTTTTTTTTTTTTTCTGGAAAGAGAAACCTGCTAAGGGATGAAACGGTCTAATTAACTCTCGGGTTCGTCGGAGACACATGTGAAAAAAATAAAGGTGAAAGGTAGCAGCTTCCTGTCTTCATTCGTAACATGTCTTGCCATCCACATGCAAGGTTAGTTATTTCTAAATATCTCACCTTGAAGATGTAAGCGGGCTGTCACAAAGGTATGCGATGGTGCTCAATTTCGAAGTCATTTTTAAGAGAAGAAGTGCTTCCAGTTGGAGACACTTGTTACAAAGATGCATAAAACCGCTGGTTTTACTAAGCTCTTTACTCCACTGCCTGTAACATGGATTTAGCCCAGTGACAGTAATAACTGAGTAATATCTAACCGGGCTCCAAAGCAACTCAATGACACCAGTGCTTTTAAGGTTTGGGCAAAGAGTTAAGGGCATATATTATGGGCAGCTATCCATCATAGGAGAGCATTACTAGCACAGATCTATATGCAAACACCGTATCATCTGATGTAGAAAAGCTGACAATGTAATGCCAAGGTGTTAAGGAGTGGTGACGAGATCAGTATCTTGAACAGATACCCGCATTCGATGTCCATCGTACCATTAGTTACAATAGCCAAGGTATGGAAACAGCCTACGTGTCCACTGATAGATGAATAAAGCAAATATGAGAGAAATGGAGAGAGAGAGAGAGATGATAGATAGATAGACAGATGATAGGTAGGTAGGTATATAGATAATAGTAGATAGATAGAAAGATAGACACACACATGGAATATTATTCGACCTCTAGCAAGAAGGAAATCAAGGAATTTTGTCATTTGCCACAACATGAATGGACCTCGTGGGCATTCCACTAAGTGTGGTAAGCCAGACACAGAAAGGTAAGTGACGCACGGTCTCACTCACATGGAATTTATAAAAGTTGAACTCAGAGAAGCAGCAAGTAGGATAGTACTAGCTAGGAGCTGGGAGAAATGACAATATGTTGGCCAAGGGAGAAAAAGTTACATTTATGCACAGTAAATATACCTGGTGGTCTATTATACAGTGTGGTGACCACAGTCCATAACACTGTGTTGTATACTTGAAAGTTGCTAAGGAAGTAGATTTTAAGTGTTCTCACCATACACACACACACACACACACACACACACACACACAGATGGTAAATGTGAGGTGATGGACACATTAATTAACTGGATTGTGATGACCATTTCAAAATGTGTACATACGGCCAAACACCAGGTTGCACACCTTAAATTTGTATAATTTTTGTCAATTATACCTCACAAAGCTGGGGAAAAGGATAATAAATAGCACCAGCGTATTCCAGGAGGATATGCGTGTCACTTTGGTACACCCTAAGATTGTTGGAGAGTTGTAACAAAACCCACAGTCTGAAAGGTCATGTGAAGAAAAGTCTCAGCGAGCAGAACAGAGTTTTATAGAATTATCAGGAGAATCAGAATTTTGATAGGATCCTTCAGCCACCTGGAAGACATCACTTCCACATTTGGGATCTTTCATTGACTTGCGAAGTGACTTCCATAATCTCACGAAGGTCTAGGAGCCTCAGTCTTGTTAGTACAATTTGCCAGTTCCCCCATCACTTCGTAAATCCTACTTTAAGACGGGTGAATCCTAGAGAATGAAGTCATCCAGATGCACTTTCTCATGGACATTTGATGCGGGGACTTTGGAGTCCCGAGGTGTCATGCCATGAAGGCACACTCAACATCCCAGTGCTTGTCTTCTGACTCTGAATCCTGTGCTCTTTTCAAAACTTCCGTCTACCTCCCGTCTTCCATGTTTTGTATAAATGCCCGCCCTTCTTTTGTATCTACCTCCGCTTTCTTTATCTTAGGTCATGTTTTCATGTGTGGATCCATGGAAGGTTTAGGCGAGCGCCTCAACTTGGGCATTTCTGTATCTCGCGCTGGACTCAGCACACTTTACTCAGCGACTTAATCCTCATTAAGCCCTTAAAAGCATCAGTCTCCCTCAGCTTCAGTTTCGGTTTAACCTTTGTTTATCAGTTAATCGTTTATTGTCCAAACTGCACAAGAAAAGTGCTTGTGGGAGATTCAATAATCGGCCCCAAGTTCTGACTCCCGTGCCCTGAATGATATATCCACAAGCTTGCCATGTTCTTGGGGGTTTGGGTTGGACCATACGACTTTTTTTGGCCAATGGCAATGAGCCACTACTATGTGAAGAAAAGACAAAAAAAAAAAAAATGCCTGCACAGATATCATCATCCTTGGGCTTCAGGGATACGCCCCTGTCCCTCCTGTCTGAGCTCCTAAAGGAGCATCGATGAAACATAGCTGACGTGAACTGGAGCCTTGGCCCCAGCCGCAGGCAGGAGCAGAGAGGCTGAGACTAATCCACGCCAACAATCCTTTTCAGAATTGAGAAGGGAGGTCACGCTGCAGAAGTATTATGGCCCAGGTGCCATAATAGAGCGCTTACAAATTCTTTCTGAGGTAATTGACACACATTTTCGACGAGTGGCTTTTTCTCTCGGTGCCTTGTATACAACATCCACCTGCACCTCTGCCCTAATAAGTAGCCACTTCAAAGCCGGAAAACCCATCAGTGACCAGCCTCTACAATTGTGTTTCCAGGAAATCTTAAGAGCTGCATTAATGCGCGCGTAACCTATCTGTAGTCATCTCACCGCTTCAGCACGTGGCAACGACTTCAGCTCTGGCCTTTATAAATATCAGGGCTCGGAAGAGAGAAGAGGTTATGCATTCTTTGTAAGGCACAGGCAGGAAAGCCGTATAATCAGCTCACCTAAGTCAAATATTATCATGACTGCAGAACTGTGGCCAGCGCTGGCTGTCATGCTAATGTCCCCTTTCCCTCCCAAACTTAGCAGCTGTTGCTTTTACGTTCTTGAAGAAGTCATCCATATAACATTTAGCCTTCACGTTATCTGAGAAATCGAGTAGTATAGATTACAGTACCCACTTCCCGCTTTTCCCTGGACCTAATCCTCTTTTCTAAGCAAGAGTTGATAACACAAAGGCCAGCTCCTCCCAAAGTCCTCCCCTCCATCCAAGTGCGTCCTCTGTTTGACAGAAGCTTCATGTCAATGATTCAATCCTTTGACCTACTCTGGATGGGAAGATCTGTCATATTAGCAATTGAAATTGGATTTTTCCAACCAAATGAAAAAGAGTATCTGACTCGACTCATTGTACATGTAAACCACCCCAATCATATATTTTTGTACGGCATGCACTTTTTTTTCCCAAGACGACAAGAGAAGGGGCGTTGAGAAATCTGTAAGAGAAAGATGAGCTAACTGAATAACTATATCACAACCTCAAGAAATATTGTCCACAGATAAAAAGAAGGCACCTGTCCCTGTAAACACAAGAATTAGGTGGCATATGGAGTGCCCGGGTGGCTCAGTCAGTTAAATGTCCAACTCAGCTCAGGTCACGGTTCGTAAGTTCGAGCCCTGTGTCGGGTTTGTGCTGACGGCTCAGAGCCTGGGCCTGCTTCAGATTCTGGGTGTCCCTCTCTCTTTGCTCCTGCCCTACTCACGCTCTGTCTCTCTCTCTGTCACAAGTAAATGAACACTACAAACAAGAAATGGGTGGCATTTCACCTTGATTCAACCATCAGCCCGGGTATGCAACGATTCAGCGATCAGCCTGTAAGTTAGACCAAAATTGGCACTGAAATCCAACTGATTTCTTTTCTACCCGGGCACTACCCAGAGTCCATTGAAAATTGTACTACGCTGTCAACATACTCCTTGCTCACACCCGAACAAGTAATTCAGACACATGGCAGACCAGCCCATGTGTGAGAGCCAAGAGACATATTGGAGGAACTGCCTTTAGCCCTTCAGTAAATTTAAAATAAGCCACATCAAGAATGCTGGTGAGGTTAGACCATCACGCTTCAGGGGTTTTTTAATGCTGTGGTCCCACTTTTATGTAATAATTATGCCCTAAGTGAACAGTCCTCAACCTACACGGCCAAGAAAGGAATGCCTTCCGTAACCCAAAATATAACTGACCCATCACTCTCTGGGACAGAATTTAGAATGGAGACTCATGCTTTTTAACAGCAAGCCAGGCAATAATCAACAGTTGGGGTTGAGTGGCTGATGCAATACTGTGCTTTTTGGTTACTTACAAAGACAGAGAGTATCAGAATTGAGTGATAAGTCCTATTTTAATCTGTCACCACTTTCCAATGACAAGGGCCAGCTACAATCTCTTCCACTCAGACCTCCAACCTACCTGTCCTAATCATGATTTTGTATTCAGCAAATAGGTCTCTCTTCTGGAAATTGCACTTAACGGGAACGTCTTATCGGTACTCCGATATCTTAGAGGAAATTCAGTGTGGTGCAGATTGAGGGACATGGAGATCTTGGCAAACTGATTCCTAGGTTGAGAGGCAATCCTCTGATCGATGATCAGAATGTATGCGAATTTAGTGGCTTTCAGAGAAACAGGACAGTGAGGCTACGAAAGCTGCACAGGTGACTTCTATCCCTGAAGCTTTGTGACAGCAGAGATATGTCAGGGGTGAGTCCAACTTTATTTTCTCCTTCATCCAAATCAGAGCACGGAAATTAGAGTCAGCAGTGACTAACAGTATCACATAGCAAGTATGAAGTTCTAGGATGCAGTGACGTATACACATCATTTAACAATTTATATCAGCAACATCCAATAGATGGAAATATTCTTTACAGAAATTTCTATTGGACGCTGCTGATATTAACAGTTAAGTGACATGTAGACCATGTGGTAACCGAGCATGAACAGTGTTAAGGATCCACGGACGCCTTGGGTTTTCATTTATATTCAAGCAAATTTCAGTTTTAAAGTAAATAGCCACACACTGAATATATTGGACAATACAGATTTATGGTTTTTTATGTATTCTTTTCAAATTGTAGACTTCATTTTTTTCCTAAGAAATTTGATGCTAGGAATGCTTTTGCGTGTATTTGGAGGGACAGATATACTCTTACATAAAGGTAAGGAATAAGTCAATGCACTGCATATCCCCCATTTTACCAGTTCCTTTCCCCCCCCCAGAAAAACGTTTACTATTAAGTTTATGGGTTCCACGTCGAGCCAATGCCATCCACCTGAATGATTCCAATTTCAATCGTATATTAACTACAGGGACATAATCACTGACTATAGGATTGTCTTTCAGATGGAAACTTGTGCACCATAAAATCATATTTGGGGACTGGTGGGGACATACACCTCATGCTGGAGAGAGGTTAGAATAAACAGGGCAATTTGAGGTGAGCCAGAGCATGGAAATGAGTCAGGAAGGTATGAGTTAGTCAAGAATATCAGCTAGTCTGAGGAGGTTGGTGGACCAATTACAATATTGGCCATGGGTTGTCAGCCTGCTGTATATCTATATTCCAGTACAGATTTTTTTTTTCTCTTGAATCTCACTGTCTCTTGTCACCCCAGACAAGTTATCCCATCTTGATGTCATCCTAGGGCAGGAATCCCTCAGTCAACTGCCAGCCAGCCTCCAGGAGGAGAGCCACCAGTCTGACACGTACGGGCCAAAGCCCTGTGGCCAACCAGCCCCGACCAACAGGACCAGGCAAATAAGGTCATCCTAAACTCAAAGAATGGCAAGCTAAACAATCATGTCGGCTCTTGCGGCAGATGGGGCAGGAAAAGCACAACAGACTGATGTTTGGCAAAGTTTGGTTACACATGGGACGGCATTAGGCAAGCCTGTGTGAAGGCAGAGGTACAAAGAGCACCCAGAATTCAGTTAGAAAGGTCAGAGAAGAGGCTACTGCATGGGAGAGAAGTCAGTTCGACCTCCAGTCCTGTGTTCCCTCTTTTAGTGTCTGAGCCAGGAGGGTATGGTTTCTACCTGTTCCTAAATATGGAGGCACATAGACACTGGAATTCGTCAAAGATGCTTCTGGAACAGAGGATCCCTAATACCTTTTATCTCCATGCTACACATGCATTCTCCAATTTATAAAGCATGAGATGCCACCCACCACCTTTGTAAAAATATAATTATTTGAGCTTTTTAATATTTGAGGTTATAAAGGACTGAATGCATTCCTAAGATAGGCATTTTGAATAAAACGTATGAGAATAACTTTATGGAGACTTGGATCAGCGGGGATTACAAAATGGTATGTGAAACTGAAGAGTCTATTGAGGAAAAGTAAGTAGCCTTTCCCATCCACGTCGCTAGGTCATATAATACCGAGTGCAAATAAAAAGTTTCTCGTTATTGTTCTCAGTGGTTGGACCTTATATAATGTCTTAAATGCAAAGGACTTCAGCAGATTCACAGGTATGAATTTATATGTAGGTATATATAGGTATATATATCTATATATATGTGTGTGTGTGTGTATGTATATATAGGTATATACTACATATAATAATACATATACCACATATAAAAGTATATATAGACGTACATACTTATATACACTTATATATATACTATGTATTCTATATACTATACACACACACTTACATATCAGTATTTACTTATACCATACCAAAAAAGAAATATAAAACATAAATTAAATATATATATTTATAAATACATAAATTATATATACTATATATTATGTACATACTATATACACACATGTACATATAAGTATTTACTCATACATGCCAAAAATATACCAGAAAGGAAATATAAGACATAAATTAAATATAAACTTACATTTATATACAAATAAATATGTATTTATATCTATACATATATATGCCTCTATATGCATAGTTATAAATATATGTAAGCATATAAATATGTGCTTATATACACTTATATACAGCATAGTACATATATAAATGTACTTATATATAGTATATACTTATGTCTATAAACTTGTATATACTTATAGACTTATATAAATGTATAAACATATATAACATATTTTATATAAATTTATTTATATTTATATTTATATTTATATTTATATTTATATTTATATTTATATTTATATTTATATGCCACAACTGGTTACATGAGGTCCTGCTGTCATTTCTTTTTTTGGTAGGAAGTCAATTTAAATTTTATATTGGGTCTTCTTCTGTTTCCAGTTAGGATATAGAAAATATGAAGAAGAAATCACTCTTATGTTATCAAACAGTGGATATGGTACAAATTGTATTTATTATGAACACATCAGAGATTTGAGGAAGCCAAGAAACCTATTAAGTTAAATTGTAAAGGAGATGAGCTCTCTGTGTGAGAGAATGGCCAACGGCTGTTATTATCCCCAAGGAGTTGGAGGAAGGAGTAAGAGAAGGGAGAAGGCAAAAAGATAAGGAGGAAGATTTGTTCCAGAAACTAAACTGCAACTAATTCTCCATGGCTGTATGGTCCGGTAAGACGGTTAGAATCCTGCAGAGACCCACAGAAGGATTCTGCATTTCCCACTGACTATTCACACAAGGTCTATGCAAATGTACAAAGAGCTCACTCGTGCCTGAGGGCAGAATGGGAGACTTGGTGTACATCCGCAGTTACTAGGTATTCAGGCCTCATCCAAGAGCCATGTAGCCATGCTCTGAAGGCAGAAGCTTGGGACAAGAGCTGAGAGTCATCCTCCAAAGCACTCCTGGCCTTCCTAGACTGTAAGGTGACAGTCTTCTAGAGTCTGGGGGAAGACCATTGGTGCAGAGAGATGCCTCCCCAAAACAGAAATATCAGAGCAGCAGTAGAGAATAAGGGGAAAATCCTTAACAAACCTAAAAGCTGGCCACTGGGCAATAAACAAAAAAGGCCACACATGGAATGAAATTATGCAAATGCTCAGCAATTATGCTGAAAAAACAAAAACAAAAACAAAACCTAAAGCCTACTCTCAAAACACCTGAAGGAATTAGTCAAGTTCAATCAAATCAAAGCTGTAAAAGACAAATCTAGTGGAGATAGAGGTCATAAAACACAGCTTCACACTCTAGTGACTTAATAGGAAAAAGGATATATTTTCCCCCTGAGGTTAAAGATTATATGGTTCACATTCTACCCTTCTTTAATCAAAATACATGGTGTGCAAATCAAGCATCATGAGACATGCAAAGAATTAAAAATTTTAAATGTGTAACACATGTTTAAAAGAGAAATAGTCCATAAAAGCAGACCCAGAGGTGGTCCAGATACTGGAATTACCTGACAAGGAATTTAAAATAACTATGATAGATTGATAGGTAGATTGATAGATAAATTGATAGGTAGATAGGAGTTAATGCAGAAGATGCACAAAAGAATGAAGACTGGATGTTTTCATAAAAAGATTGGAATTCTAAAAAGTTACCAAAAAGTGATAGTGGAAGTTAAAACTTCATACTGAAGTTTTTCAGTATGAAAAATGACATATTCACTAGATTCAGCCAACAGGAGATTAGAACAGCAGAAGAAAAAGTGTATGATATGTTGACATAAGTGCATAGAAAAGTACCCAAACTGATAAACAAAAATTTTAGGGCACCTGGATGGCTCAGTCGGTTAAGCACCTGACTCTTGATTTTGGTTCAGGTCATGATCTCATGATTCGTGAGATTGAGCCTTGTGTCGGGCTCTATGCTGACAGCTTGGAGCCTGCTTGGGATTCTCTCTCTTCCTCTATCTTTCTGCCCCTTCCCACTTGCAAAAACACACACGTGCATGCGCTCTCTCTCTCTCTCTCAAAATAGATAAACTTTAAAAAATTTACATAAAATAGTGGAAAACAAACAGAAGACAGCATCTGATACCTCATGGAATTTATTGGAAGCTAAACATATGTACATTTGGAGTTTCAAGAGATGTTGTATAGAAAAGGCCAGGATACATATCTGAAAATGAAATAGGTGAAAAAATTCAAGAGTGGATAAAACACATCACCCAAGTTACATGAGACGCTCAGGAATCCCTAAGCAGCATTAGTACGAGGAAAAGTGCCCTTGGTCACACTGTAGTCAAGCTGGTGAAAAAGGAAGTGATACGTAAACCTGGAAGCAATCAGACACGAAAGACATGTTTGAGGCAGAGAAACAACGAGAGGGAGAAAATCTGACACGTCACCATGTAAGGGGAGCCCAGAAGACAATGGATTGAAAACCAACTTGCTGAAGGTACTGTGCTCTGGAAATCTTGCAGCACCAGAAATGTAAATGATGGAGCCTTAAAATGTAGGAAATGATGTAGTTCTAAAGGGACACATAGAAAACAACCCACCCACATTTAGTAACAGGTGGAGGAAATATTCAAGGAAGACAGGGAAGGTTTGAACAAAGTTACCTATTTGAAATTTATGTAAGGGTATACCCAGCAACTTCAGAGTATACATTGATTTTCAAGTGCATACTCTGGTTTCTCTTCAGATCGTATAAATCTTTCGCCTTTTACTAAAGATTTTCAAGTGCACTTGGAACATTCAGTTATGGGCTGCCCTAAAAATAAAGCTCAAAAATCATTAAAACTCTAGAACCAGACTCAGGGTATTCACTGACTAAAAGGATATTGTACATTAAGAGCAATTACATAGGTAGACAATCTCCCAGGTACTTCGACAAAGTAACGGGGGTGTGAATGTGTACGCATGCACCTGTGTGTGTTTGAGTGTATTTGTGTGTGTCTGTATTGTGACAGAGAGAGAAACAGAGAGAAATAAAGAAAATCTACATGTTTAAAAATTAAGAAAACATTTAAACCAATCAGCAGTCAAAGAAAAAACAAAGACAAGAGAAAATAGAAAACATTGACCTGCCTGATGATGAAAAGACCAAAATATCAAATATGTGTGATGTGGTTAAACAGTGCTTAGATTCAAGAAAGAGCATAAAATCAATAATCTAAGATTCTACATGAACAAGCTAGAAAAAACAAAATGAAACCATGGTAAGTTGAAGAAATTGATAAAAATTAATGCAGAAATTAATATTTTAAAAATATGCAAAACAGAGATATCAAGATTAGATGGGCTTTATGGGGGAAATTTTAATGAAATTGCAAACGTTTATAGTGAATGATAAGGAGAAAGAAACAGAAATTAGTAATACCAGGAGTGGAAAGGACACAGCAGATGTTCAAATGATGAGAAGGCTATACTATAAATAACTTTATGATAATAAATGCGGAAACTTACATAAAAAAATTTCCTCAAAAACCAAAATTTATCGGTTGGATATGTATCAGGGGATATGTAACTATTACAATGAATTTCATAGAGGATAATAAAAAATATCATTAAAAAAAAAAACCGTCCAGGTGCAGACAGACTTAACGGTAAATTCTCCGAAACATTCAAGGAAGACATGAAAGCAATACTACATAAACACTGCTAAAAAACCAGGAATATTTTCCAGTTTGTCCTAAAAAAGTCAGCACTACCTTGAAACGGAAACCTAATAAACACATCACTAGATTAGAATATTATATCTTTGGTAGCTATATACCTACACTATCCAATAGGGCAGCCATTAACCACATGTGGCTATGGAGTGCTTGGCAACTCAGTAGTCCAAATTGTAACACACACACAAGAATTTCAAGACTGTGTATGAAATGAAAAATATCTTAGTAACTTTTATAGTGATTAAACATTAAAATGATAATACTTTGGATGTACTACACCAAATACATTTAATATTAAAAAAAATAATATTATAGGACAGCCACTCCATGAATGGAGATGCAAGAATGCTTTCCAAACATTAGGCAATTGAATCCAGCCATGTATGGAGAAAAGTGGTTACCTCATGACTTTGAAAAAGGAGAATGTACACTCTCTGATATCAACATGTACCATAATAGTGCCATCAGAACAATATCACTGTGTCATTTGTACAACAGGATATTGTACATTAATAGCAGTTAAATAGGTAGACAATCTCCCAGGTACTTTAACAAAGCAATGGGGGTGTGAATATGTAAGCAGACCGCAGGAGGAACCAGGATGCTACAGATAGACCCAAGCATACATTTCGATGAATGGTGTTGGGATAGCTGGCACACCAAAAAACATGAGAGCTTACACTTCTGCCTGAAGACTTCTAGCGATCAATCCTATATGGGATATGTACCTGAGTTTAAGAGAAATATTTGGGAAGAAATCATAGGAGAATTTCATCTGACCATGGAGTAGTACGGTTTCATTGAAAGGACATGAAAACAACCAAATATGAAAGAACAAATGGGAAAATTAGACTCAATCAAAATTGGTAATTTGTACATATGAAAGGTACCATTGATAAAATATTTAGGCTAACCATAGACTGAGAAAAATGATATACACATATATTTTGTTATGTATAAACCTCTATATGCACATATATATTTTTAGAGTCACATCCAGAATATATAAGCAATGCCTACAAATGAACAACGAAGGAGAAAATGCAATTAAATGGACTAAAAATGGGTAATTCACAATTGAATACGTAAAAATTGCCAATCAACACATGAAAAGTTGCTCAAAATTGAAAACAAACTACCAGAATGATGTGAATGGCAAAGAATGACAATTCCAATTATTGGTGAAGACTGGGGACAGGTGGCATTTTCACACATTGCTTGAAAGTACTCAATTGGACAACCTCTTTGGAAAGCCTGGTAGATCCTTACGTACAAATAAAAAATATCTAATATTATATATTAGATATTAAAAATTGGTGATTTCTTAAGACACCAAAAGTATATCAATCCTACAACTCAGCAAGTCCCAAGAACGCAAAAAATATATGTCCATGCAAAGACATGTGCACAAATGTTTATAGAACCTATATGTGTAACAGCCCAGACCCAGAAGACGGCACAGATATCCAACGTCCGGAGAATAGATAAACAGCTGTATATATTTCCTCAAGGGACTACTAATATGCAGTCAAAATGAATGACGTATTGATCAATACAACACTATAATGCATTCCAGCAATGTTACAGTGAGGTTAAAAGATGATACAGAAACACATCGTGTTACGTAATTAATAAGAAATACAAGAACGGGGAAAACTTTTCCATGGCAATAGAAACCACCAAATGGTTTCCTCTGGTGTGGACTCCACACCAGATGGGAATGGGTTTATGGGGTGGGGATATTTGTAGGATACGGAAACGTTGTGCGCATACACTGGGTAGTTGTCACATCGAATGCCGGCGATCGACAGAAAAGCATTAAATTGAGAATTTAAAATCAGTGCATGTTCTGTGTGTGAACGGTATCTCAGTAAATATGTATATTTTAATCCCACATTCAATGCTTCTCCATAAAACCTGAAAGAAAATGACCTCTCTCCAGCACAAGGCCATAAAAGAAAAACAAAAGGCAAAAACAACTCTGAAGCAAATGATTTAATATCTGGCACAAATTCTATTTAAGAACCAAACGTACGTTGAATGTATTAAGTGTGACACAACTGAGTTTTTAGCATGAGAAATAGCCCACAAATAAAAAATAAAAAAAAAAAAAAACGAATATAAAAATTCCAGTCCAAACCCTACCAAACATCTTTTGGGGATGTTTCTATTCTTTGTTGGGTTATAATTTTCTCCGATTGATTTATGAAACATACTCTTTTATCTGTTCGCATGCTCTGCTGTGTTTAAGGAGTAAGGAACAACAAAAAAGACAGAATGACCATGCTCGATGTTTCAGCCAAGAGCCAAAAGATGGATTGAATTTGGAGAAATCGGTGGGAGCAAGTTTAGCTCCAGATGCAAATGCTATTAAATTATATCCCATTTTTATTCAAGCACGGTCAGCTTCACATGTTTTATTGTATTCCAATTTGATGCTAAAACAAGCCGCAGAATTTAAATCTTTCTTGCTCAGCGTGTGATGACAAATATGGTCTCAGTCATCGTTTCTGAGTCACCTGGGTGTTTATACTCTGGGGAGAATGTAGCCCTGACCTTCCGCATGTAGGCAGTAGCCGATAAAAATAACAGACCTGTTTACCAGTGGCAGGCAAAAATGGAACTGCCTTCTCACTTGCACATGTCACAGAATAAATCTATTGAGACAAGAGACAGGCAGCAATGCAAAGATCATTAACTTAAAAGGCTCTGTCAGAAACCTCATCACACAATACTTTGCTCACAATGCGTAGCAGAGCATTTGGGTCTCATTTGGAAGCCTTGAAGCTTTCAGATTTAGCGCGTAACTGAGAATTTAAGGGGGAAAACACACCTTCGTGGATTTTCATGAAATGAGTGGGCTTAAAGACGAGCCCCTCTCATTTTAACCCATAATATCACAGAATCCCCCATGCAGTCGGGGGATCCACAACGTTACATTGTTTCTAACGAGTTGAAAGCTTCACATTTTTTTTCCCTCCCCAAATCATTTATTTACTTATTTAAGAGGTCTACCAAATAGAAAAATATTATTTCTAGATTACGGTCATGATTTGTAGGTAAGATAATCAAATGAGATAAGCAATCGTCTATAAGGTCCATTTTTATTTTTTCTTTCATTATGTCATAGATTTCTAGATGTATAGTTACTTGTGTCCATTGGAAGCATCAGAAAGTTACCTGTTACCATGACAGTGTATGTGATGCTATCAATGACTTTTAAGAGAAAAATAAAGGAAAAATACTTTTCTAGCATCATTAAGAAAAAAAAGCAACCAAATTTTAAAAATTACCCATCTGGTTTACATGTTTGTGAAGCACACAGGTGAACGAAATAAAGAAACTTTGTAACGTCTTTTGATTATTTCCATTCACTGAAATCTACTCTTTCACAGCGAGTGTTCTGCGGCAAATAGTGAAATTCAAAATCTTTAACTTCATCTCTCTGCAGCAACGTGTCATTTATCTGGAATCATTCATCCATGAGTTCTTCCAGGAAAGTAGCTTTCCCCAAATCTCACACATCTGGAGGAAAATACTTCTACAAAAGTAGGTGATGATTTAATGTCATCCTTAAGTACTCAGCGCTGTTTAAATGAGAGCTTCCCAAATGGTGTTGTCAAACACATTGGTGCCCTAGCTATTTATTATCTGATATATGAATTTTTTTTGCATTAACACCTATTAAAACCCTGTGGAATTGTTACTTCCACAGATCTATTTTAGCAGATGCTAACGTAGTGTGTTATCTTTAAAACTAATGGTATTTCAAAGAATACAAGTACAATAGGGTAAATACATCTTAAGTAAGCAGCCTCATGAATTTGGAAAGCAGATGTATCCGTGTGATCATCACCCAGAAGAAGATACGAAACATTTCCATCATCCATCAGGAAGGAAGATTCTTCATGGCCATTTCCCCCCAAAAATCCTTATCTCAAGATCACTGTGGATTAGTCTTGTCTGATCTTAGACTTTTTCTGTCAGTGGCATCACATAGGAGGTGGGCTTCTGAGTTGGCCTTCTTCCACCGAACAAACTGTCCCTAAGGTTCATCTATGCTATGGTCAAATCAGTAGTATTTTGTTTGTTTAATGGTATTCCATTGTATGAACATGACACTTTTTTTTAATGAGCATTTAGGGTTTTTTTTCCCAGCTTAATTTTGCTTATTCTTGATAACTCAGGGTTACAATCACAGAGATCAGTGATCATATGGTAGGAGAAATAACTTTATTAATTTTGAACCATCATGCTAATCCATCTAATTGATACTGAATGACCTAACTGTATTTCATTTTTAATAGGGTAAGAAATTATAATGTGAAACAACTCAAGGAAGCAGACATAAAATCAAAATGGTCCAAAGTGGAATCCTCTTAATATTATCTAAAATATACATTTTAGGGGCACCTGGGTGTCTCAGTAGGTGAAGCGTTCAACTTTGGCTCAAGTCATGATCTCGAGGTTTGTGGGTTCAAGCCCCATGTCAGGCTGTGTGCTGACAGCTCAGAGCCTGGAGCCTGCTTTGAATTCTGTGTCTCCCTCTTTCTCTGCCCCTCGTCCACTCACACTCTGTCTCTCTCTCCCTCTCAACAATAAATAAACATTAAAAAAATAAAATATACATTTGATCTATTGGTTTAATATTCTCAAAGAGAATTTGGTAGTGACTCTAAAATCTAAATCTAAATCTAAATCTAAAATCTAACACCAGCAACAACAAAAGTTCACTGGTACCTACCAGGAACTGACTGAAAAATCCACTGGTGTTAGATCTCACCTCAGATTTCTGCCTAAGAAACATCCACCTCTAGAAAATTGTGTTCGAGTATTTAGAATTGCATATCATTCTTATAACATCTACATGAACACTAAGGCCATGAAAAATTCTCACTCCCGAAAATCACTCTCTTTTATGCATAGGCATTTCAGGAAATTCTGGTAACATATCATTTTTATTGTGAATCCTTGCTGGTACTTATCTTTTTAATTCTTCTTTCTCCCAAACTAAGAGAGGTGACTTCTTCTTCAAAGCATAATTTACTTTCTGAAGGAGGCATTCTTAACCAGTGATCCCTATATGGGCTGAAAATTCCTATAACTATTATGTGCAAAGGTACATATAAGCATTTGTCTGGCCAAGGTCAATAGTTTTGATCAGAAACTCATAGGTGTTTATGAAGCCAAAAACATTAATACATTCTGCTTAAATAATGAGACCTTGTCTAACCTTGCTGATACCTTGACAAATGTCAGAAAAGAATAATTTCTTTTTTTAAACTTCTTTTTTTTTTTTAACGTTTATTTATTTTGGGGACAGAGAGAGACAGAGCATGAACGGGGGAGGGGCAGAGAGAGAGGGAGACACAGAATCGGAAACAGGCTCCAGGCTCTGAGCCATCAGCCCAGAGCCCGATGCGGGGCTCGAACTCCCGGACCGCGAGATCGTGACCTGGCTGAAGTCGGACGCTTAACCCACTGTGCCACCCAGGCGCCCCAAGAATAATTTCTTATAATTTAGGGACCCAATCTGTCAGTTGTTAAAAAGCAGCGATTCCTGTTTTCAGATGGCAGCAAAGATTTCTATAAAAGTAAAGATTTCACCTTCTGGTAAATTCTTCCAAGTTTCAGATTGTTCAAAAACTAAGAAGATTTAAAGAAAATGAAACTTTTGCTAGATTATCGAACCCACGCAATTGCACGGCTATGGTTTCAGACTTTCTGACCACAAAGAAGATAGGGAGATAAATTATATCCATAACGTGATTTCATACAGGGACAGAGTAGACGAGTTATATTCACAGATGTCTTCTTAGGAAGTTGTAGGAGAGTTTCTTTCACATTATATTTTATACTCAGAAGGGGGTATTAAAATACCTTTCAATTTAGTTTCTTTTTAATGTTTAATGTTTATTTATTATTTTAAGAGAGAGAGCGCGCATGAGCACAAGCAGGGGAGGGGCAGAGAGAAAGAGAGGGAGACACAGAATCCAAAGCAGGTTCCAGGCTCTGAGCTGTCAGCACAGAGCCCGACACGGGGCTCAAATCACAAACTGCGAGATTGTGACCTGAGCTGAAGTCAGGTGCTTAAACGACTGAGCCACCCAGATGCCCCCAATTTAATTTTAAGAGCTGGTTTACTCCAGCAGTCCACTGATTTGGAATGAAGGTGGTTCAATTTCAAACTGGTCTTTGTAGAAAGAACGAGTGAGAACTTGTTAGAACTTGGGGTTACAAATCTTACCTAAAGAACTACATCAACTGAAGCTGAAATTGGATACGTAAATACTAATGATTTATTTTACAAAATCAAACTCACATAAATACGTTACTGACCCTGGTAAGTTTATCACCTCTTATAAATTTTTAATCACTTACTGGATACACACACACATTTTTTAAAATGTTTATTTATCTTTAAGAGAGAGAGACAGAGTGTGAGTGGGGGAGGGGCAGAGAGAGAGGGAGACACAGAATCCAAAGCAGGCTCCAGGCTCTGAGCTGTCAGCACAGAGCCCGATGCAGGGCTTGAACTCACAAACCGTGAGATAATGACCTGAGCCGAAGTCGGACGCTTAACTGACTGAGTCACCGGGGCACCTCGACACATACATTTTTTTAAAATCATGGAAATATAAGGAGTCTTTGAATAAATTCCATCTTGGGTGAAAGAAAATGACTATAATTTTAATATTAAAATTGCATTTTTTAATTTCCTGGCAAGACAAAAACAAAATCTGAAAACCGGTATAACTTTGGAGTTTTTGGTCACGCAAGCCCCAAGGGCAAAATAATGGATTGATGAAGCCAGGACAAAAGGTACTTATTTACATGCTCTTGAAGCATTCCAAATGCCTAAGAAACTAGGCATTTCACTTGTCAAAGCCAAATCTTTGTAACCCAAAGAAGAGAAAAAAGAACAAGGCGTCTCATTTTGGAATATCAGGTTCCTGATGCGGCCACGCTTATGCCTGTAACCCTGCCCTGTTCCCTTCTTGAGCAACCAGCTCATGTCTCAGCCATGCCTAATGGCCTGTGACAGCTCACATCCTGCACGGAAAGAATGTCATACGCATGACTCCCTTCTCCTCGATTCACTGACATTCCTCACAAGTCACCTTAGGTTCAGTTTCTCCAGGAGCTGTGCCCTGATACTCTCCACCAGCTCACTCCAAGGCGTGTCAGATGACAATTCTTTGTGCTTCTGTGACACCCATGTACACTTCAATTGCAGGACTTTCTATCTTGTGCCTCAGCTGTTTGTTGACTCTTAACTTTTACACTGTGGATTGCCAGAGGGCAGGTGCTACATTTTTCATCCCTTACGTACTTAGTCCCAACACAGTGTCTGGACATATATTAAATACTGTCAGCCATGAGTTTAAAAAAGAGATGAACAATAATTTTACCGATATCTTGCCTTTATAGCTTAAGGACAGTGAGAATAGTATTTAATTTCTTTGGAATTTATTTTGGTTTTGGAAAAGCTGTTCCTGTTAAGCAAATCCGTATCTATTTACTGAGTTGGAATTTTACCTGCATTAACAATTCTGGAGATAAAAGGACCCTCAGCTGAATGCTTTTTTACATTGATCATTTGAGTTCCAACAAAACCTGAATTACGGATTAGATGGTTTCTTTAAAAAAATATTAAGTATTTGAACTGCATTAAAGAAAGTTGTCTTTGGGGACAAATGTGTTTTTTTAATTCCTTCTGTTACTTTCTTTGCTCCTGCCCCAGTCAATCTGTTCCACGGTCTCTTGTTTTCTGGTGAATTTCTCAGATTGCCTTACTTTCCTTTTCACAGATTTGCATTCTATTTTACATTCTTGACACGTGTATTTTCAATTATTGCACAACTGCTTTCACGTCTCTCCCTGCATCACACCTTAGATTCAGCCCATCTCACAGTATGTATTCCTTCCATGGGACGCTCCAATGCTTAAGAACTTTCATTAGTTCTCAAGATGAAATTCCTTCCGTTCAAGACTTCCAATACTCTGGGCTCCACAACCTTGTCTCACCTTCCCCCTCATGTTACCCATAACCCCTTTGCTGGAACCTGTACAGATTGGAATGCCTTTGGCTGAAAGTAACGAAACATTAAACACCAAAGCAGAGTGCTCCCATGTTGACAAATCCAGTGGCTCAACAAAATTTGCAGAGGATCACCCTCCTTCCATCTTTCCGTTCTGCCATCTTGTTCTTCAAGCTAGCTTCTTTCCTTCCCCAAGAGGGCAACTATGGTCCCACACATCATACCACACCTCACAGAACAAAAGTACAACAGAACAAATACACCGTACAGATAGTAACATCCAGTGGTAGAGGAGAAGTTGACTTGTCCTTCCCAGAAGCCCCCCAGGACACATTATCTAAACTTTCCACTCGTTTGAACCAAGGACTTTCTCCCTTCTAGTCAAATCTCAAGAAAGTGTTTGGACTTCTGAGAATGGCTCACACCAAGGAAAATTATCCTTTGATTAAGGGATAGGGTCAAGAGTTTTTGAGACATCTTAGGGTTGGGTTCATATCTGACACATACCAAAATTATAAAAAAAAAAACACCAAAAACCATCTTTTATTTGTTGTCAGACCATTGTCTATTCTGTTCTCTGCCCCCTGAAGCTTAAATGGATGGATTACATCAATGGGATCCTCTGACAGCGGGAAGCCAGGTTAGTAATTCCAATGGGGATCTCTGGCAGGAAAAAAAGAGGATTCCTGATTCCAAATTGGTGCAGTGATCTTATCATGGGTTTCCAGAAGGTCAGATCAAAGCTTCTTCTTTCAGGCACTGAAAACTTGCCTCTGTCTTTATTTCTCTGGGCGTAGGGCTGCACTCCCACCAGCCCTGTGGGTCCTACCCTAAAATTTGGGCGTCTGCTACACCCTACACTATTCTGGAAAGGAATCCCCCTGGGTGCTACTTGCTACAAAGTTTTTCCACAAAGAGAAAGGGGAATTTGCTACTTGGTAGGGAACTAATGCTATAATACATTATCTGTCTTTATTTATAGATTCTTGACATTAACTTTTGTGTCTTTCCTACTGAACTGTAAATTGGAAATTCTCTATCTAAAGCCCATGAGTGTGCACATTTTTGCATGTATGTACATTTTGGCATTTACCTAAAAGGCCACCTGCTTTCATTTAAGGAATAATCACAGAGATATATGTATGCTGGTTAAGCTCTTAGCCATAACATAGAGTTTATATGTTGTTTCTTTTTTTTTAAGTTTATTAATTTATTTTGAAAGAGAGAGAGAGCATGCACACCAGAAGTGGAGGGGCAGAGACCAGAGGAGAGAGAGAATCCCAAGCAGGCTCTGTACTACCTAACACGGGACTCCATCTCACGAACTGTCAGATCATGTCCTGAGCCAAAACCAAGAGTCGGATGCTCAACCAACTGGGAAAACTGAGTGCCCCTGTATATTGTTTCTTAAGTTTAATATCACGTATGAGAAGTATTTTAAAGTCACGTACATGAATTGGCATGTTGGCAACGGGATTGGAGGCAGCTTGACTTAGAAATATTTATTTAGAAATATTCTTCACTGTTACCTTTAAACATGAATTCCCTTGTTCACTGTTACCTTTAAACATAAATCCTATGTGTGTTTATTCCTGAATATAATTCAAAGTAATCACTCAATTACTTACTATTTAAAAGAGCTTTCTGAGCTGTGTACACCATGACCCATAATTTAGATATGGAATTTGTAAGGTATTAGAAGAATAAACGTTGCTATATATTTATATGAAAAATGTTTAATTGAATGAAGAGATTCTAATCAATAGAATTAGCATTCAATATAAAATGCTCATCAGAACACAAAGTTTAGAGCAAATGCTACTACAAATAAATAAAAGTAGTAATTAAGCTACAATAAATTTCCAGTCAAATAAGTCAAGCTGTGATGCTAGACTTAGAGACCCGATTTTGTGAGTAAATTAACTTTAGTGATGACTATAATAGGGACAAAATGTATAGACTACAGAATTAAAACCCATACAAAAAATCTAAACACTATTGTCAAGGGACATCGTATAAAATGCAACCAAACAACTGATTTAAAGGCTTAGGGTAATATAAACTAACGTGGCCATATAACCAAAACTTTAGTTTTTGGATGAGAAAGATTAGAAAATATTTGCATAATATAAACACTGGCTAAGGAAGTGAGTGATCAATGATTTGGGAGGCTTTGAGAAGAAATAACTTTTTTAAAAAAAATTTATTTTGAGAGAGAGCACATGATCAGGGGAGGGGCAGGCAGAGGGAGAGAGGGAGAGAGGGAGAATCCCAAGCAGACTCTGCACCCTAGGCACAGAGCCCAATGTGGGGCTTGAACTCACAAACCATGAGATCACAACCTGAGCCAAAGTCGGACACTCAACTGACGAAACCACCCAGGTGCCCAGGAAATCACTTCTTGATGGCAAAAGCATCTGAGAAATAATTTCAAGGTTATTATATGGTCTTTTATTGATGATTCCAATATTTTAGAGACTAGCTTCATTTTTACACTTGACTTGGTTGGACCCAGCTGTGGTTCTAGATATGGACAAACTCACTACATAACAGCTGGAATTTATGTCACCGTGACAAATCTGCATTGGCTCTGGGGACATTACAGCAAACCCCTGAACAACTCACGGGTTAAGGGCGCCAATCCCTTGCAAAGTCCAAAATCCATGTGTAACTTTTGACTCCCCCTACATGTAACTACGAATAGTGTATTGTCGACCAGAAGCCTTACAGATAACAAAAACAATACATATTTTATATGTTCTATGTAGTATATACTGTGTTCTCATAATAAAGTAAGCCAGAGAAGAGAAAATGTTACTTAAAAATCACCAGGAAGGGGGCGCCTGGGTGGCGCAGTCGGTTAAGCGTCCGACTTCAGCCAGGTCACGATCTCGCGGTCCGGGAGTTCGAGCCCCGCGTCGGGCTCTGGGCTGATGGCTCAGAGCCTGGAGCCTGTTTCTGATTCTGTGTCTCCCTCTCTCTCTGCCCCTCCCCCGTTCATACTCTGTCTCTGTCTGTCCCAAAAATAAATAAACGTTGGAAAAAAAAATCACCAGGAAGAGAAAATACATTTGTGGTACTGAATGCCTAATTTATTGGGGAAAAAATCCACTTCCAAGTGGACCCACTCAGTTCAAACCAGTGTTGTTCAGGCATCAGCTTTCATTTAATTGCTGTGTTAATCAGACAAATGTGAAATGGGTCTTTGAGACACTGTGTGGTGATAAGTAAGACTTAACTCTTCCTCAGATTCCTTCTGACATTCTGAGTTCAGAAAAATCACTCTGTACAATCAATTAATGTATTAATTACAGGAGCTCACGTGGACACTTTTTCAAACCTTTGTCCCTCAAAGCGGAATTCTGTTATATCAGAAAATACTACCACAATGTTGGACTTTACACTGCAAATGCCCTTTATCTCGGTAGCCATTGACCACCTTTTTTTTTAAGTGGTTAGATAGGAAATGTTGCTGGTTTTACGTGAAAACTACTGAACTCCGCCATCTTAGTGTGAAAGTAGTCGTAGATAATGTGCGAACAAATGGGTACAGATGTGTTCCAGGAAAACTTGATTTATAACAACTAGCGATAAGTTGTGGTTGACCAGAAGCGTTAGACTGCAGAAGATAAAGATGAAAAAAAGTATAATGCTGAGAGCATTTTGTTTTTATAAGGACCAGAGGTGAGGTGGAGATTGCTTTTTGATTAAAGGCAGTTGGAACTGGACCCTGCTGACAAGCAAAATGAGGAGAACACGGTAAAACAGGGGACTTTCATGACCTAGGCAATATGCAAGTTATCCATGCTGACTGTCCTTAATTTCTGAAAAAGTGTTTTCAATCTCACCCACATTGTATTCTGAAATCGTGAGGTGTGGAGACTTGATTGGAAGTCCACTCGAAAAAGTGCCAGTGATGAGGGACCTTTGCTACCTTTGCACAACATATTGTAAAGACTGAATCGTGTTCTCTGTGTGGTGGCAACCGCTAAAGACAGAGAGGAAGTACAATGCAGCGCGTTGTCAAAGACCAGGTCCCCTTAGCTGTCACGCTATTGCGTTCCGAGTTTGCCAACCAGTTCCTGTAACACAACAGGAACAAACACTACAGGATCTTTTTTTTTTTTTAAGAAGGATGATCTACCTTTGGTAAAATTTTCTTTCTTGAAAGGTGGCAGTTTGTGAGCTTAAATGTGGAAGGGGGAGGGAAAAAAAGCATTTAGCAGTATAAATGCTATCCTTAATGTACCTCAGTTTAATATACCTTTAACATACCACTGTTGGGAACATCTTTTTGATTTATGTTTTGTTCAAATATCTATCATTGAAAAATGTACTTTTTAATACAAAGATATTATCAATATTTCTTTGTAGCAGATACTAGGGATGATTTCCTTTTACCCTTAAACTGTTACTGTGCACCATGACCCATCGTGTGTGTGTGTGTGTGTGTGTGTGTGTGTGTGTGTGTGGTTTAGTTCAACACCCCACTTTATGTAACTCTCAAAATAACTGTTTATAGGCTGCTGGATCTCCATTCCCAGGTGTAGAGACCTACATGTACCTGGGAACCCCTTAGGCTGGCCATTAACCATACGACGGTCCACCTTCCTTTGTTAAAACTGACACAACCTTGGGGCGCCTGGGTGGCGCAGTCGGTTAAGCGTCCGACTTCAGCCAGGTCACGATCTCGCGGTCCGGGAGTTCGAGCCCCGCGTCGGGCTCTGGGCTGATGGCTCGGAGCCTGGAGCCTGTTTCCGATTCTGTGTCTCCCTCTCTCTCTGCCCCTCCCCCGTTCATGCTCTGTCTCTCTCTGTCCCAAAAATAAATAAACGTTGAAAAAAAAAATTAAAAAAAAAAAAAACTGACACAACCTTGAATTTACAGTTCAGACCTCCCATGGGGTCAGGCTGAGTCTAGGAATTTGTCCCGTCTTCCCGTCTGTTATGTCACTACCTTCCCTTCCGGCTCCCTTGGGGACACTTCCTCAACATCTTCGTTAACTCCACTTCTTACGGTTAAATTGATACTGTATGCTCTCAGTCTAATGAATAAATTCAAGTAGACAATGAAATAGGAATCCCCACACAAGGCGATGGTTGAGGTTTTCAAACGTCAGATACATTCATGGAACTTTACCAAGCCAGTGGTTCGTTGTCTTACATGAGAAATATGAAGAATCACACTGCTAAAAATTACCAAATCACCTTTTTTCTTCCCCGAGTTCTGTCATTGTAGTTGAGAGGTGACGTAATCAAGTGTTGTCTGTGTGGTTGTACTTCCATGGCATTTGGAGGGGGAAATGGGCTCAGCTCTTTGAGGCAAGGGACACTTGTGCTTGTCTGGTTTGAGAAAGCCTTGTCAAAAATGGTTGTGTCGGGGTGCCCGGGTGGCTCAGTCAGTTGATCCTCCGACTTCAGCTCAGGTCATGATCTCATAGTCTGTGAATTCGAGCCCAGCATCAGGCTCTGGGCTAACAGCTTGGAGCCTGGAACCTGCCTTGGATTCTGTATCTCTCTGTCTCTCTCTGTCCCTCCTCTGCTCATGCTCTCTCTCTCTCTCTCTCTCTCTCTCTGTCTGTCTCAAAAACAAACATTAAAAAAATATCTTTAAAATGGTTGTGTCAAATTTTAAATTCACCGCTCTTGCATGGGTAAGACACATGGGGAATAGTTAGGGAGATAGGTAGAATGCACCCACTCTTCAAAGATGTTCATGTACTGATCTTCAGCTGCTAAGAATACGTTAGGGTTATCCAGCCAAAGTAATTGGATTCTCTGATGGAAGTAAAGTTGTTGGCTGACCTAAAGATAGGGAGATTATCCTGGGTTATCTGAGTGAGCATCATCTAAATCACTTCAATTTGGAAGAGGGGGACATGAGAGTTGGTGTCACATAGACAGCAGCATGAGGAAGACTTGACTGGTGACTGTTAGCATTGAAGATGGAAGGAGCCATTAGGTCAGGAATGGAGGAAGCTTCTAGAAGCTGGAAAGGACAAGGAAACAGATTCCCCCACCCTTAAAGCCTCTGTGCTATACATAAAAGAACTACCAAGAGCTTGGTTGTAGCCCAATAAGACACCCAGTACACTACAGTAATAAGATATGCACATATAGTGTTTAAGACGCTAAGTTTGTGGTCATTTGTTATGGCGGCAATAGGAGACTAATCCAGTCATCACTGACCATCACCCAAAACCTCACTACCCCCCAGAGACAAAAGTCAATGACTGGATATAGGATAATAAAATCAGATGGAATGAGCGTCAGGAAAAAAAGAGAAAGTTAAACTTATTTCACATGCCAGAGAATTTTCTTCTGTTTCTTTTTCATGGAATCATCCATCCACGCTTTGGGATTCCACTGGCTTCCATCTAGTTACAATATTTAATTAGTAATCCTTCCCCCTTCTTGCCAAGGGTTGAGTGGATGACCCACTTAGGTCAAGGGATCGATGCCTTTCATCTTACACCTATTAAGTGGGAGATTGATCAGTGGCAGGCAGAGAATGCACTGAGTTAAGTCCACCAATCAAAGATGGGCAAACGCAGAGATAATTGTGAATGTCAGCTCTGGCAGTTCAGGGCTCCACCTAAAATGTCACCCAGAGGAGCAAGATTCACGTTGCCTGTGGGGAAAAGGCTGTTATTTGGGTAAGGACACAGGAGATTTGTTTCCAACTCCCACTGAGGTTAATGAGTTCAGTTTTGTATAGATTGAAGGTAAAGGGAAAGCATTCACATGGAAATGTTTTTTTTTTAGGCGGTAAAATGCCCAGACCTGAAATTTGAGAGAATGCTGAGCATTTCAGAAAGAATCTTAGGTTCCTGCTGTTTTGCAAAGTGAGTACAACTGTGTTGAATCAGGCTGGAGACATTCCTGGTGATATTATTTCATCTGAGGCAGTGAATGCCTGTTCCAGAAGTCAAAAGTTAGGCAAAAACAAAGAAAAATATTCCAGGCTTAGTGCCTTTTCTTGAATAATAAACTATTAACATAATAAAGAAGCATTATTTCTATTTTCCATGGGAGATTATGGGTGCAGCACATACTTTAAAGCAAGAATAAAAACGTGCATCTAGTTTTGAGATGGTCCCTTTGTCCTTGCCTTTTTTTTTTTCTTTCAAAAGTCTTGATCCAGACTTGTATGTTAGTTCAGATCCTCTGCGAAACAGAAAGGACAGGATTAGAGGACCAAAGGTTTATGAGGGGATATTTGTGAGAGAACATGAGGACAGAGCCTTGCATGGAGGAGGAGAGCCATCAGACCAGATGGGCATGTATCCAGTGGTGCATTGGGGCAGGCAGGCAGGAAGGTGGTGAGGAAGCATCTTGGCTTACGGCACAGTTCAAAGGCAGATCCACAAGGCTGTGGGAGTATTCTCAAGTCGGTCACAAATCATCTGCCAAAGGCATCCTGTGACACCGAGGAACAAACTTGCTTTGGACTCCCTGTGGCTTTTAGGCACGGGTAGGGAACACCCCCAGGAGGCTGAAATTTGGTTCGAATGCAGTGGTGGATTCCCGAGCTCAGTAGCTGGGCTCCCCAATCAACGATGCGTTCAAAGATGGGCCCGGCACGTTTTTATGGCTGCCATAGCTGACTACTGCTTCCTTTTGGCCTCTCATTGTTAGTCAGCTCCCATGCAACTAATTTTTACAGTCTGGAAGCATGAGTTTTAGCGTTGCTTTGGCCTGGAGTCCAGTTCGTTTGGGTGGGCACCAGATTGCAACCACTGATGAGAGCTCTTGGTTGACTGTCACTAAACCAACTCTTCCTGTAGAGAGGATGGCATGCAAGATGTTCTCAGCAGCTCACTGGAGAAAGTCTCCAGAATCATGTTGGTTTTCTAATGAACAAAAGGACAAGTGAGGGTATAGGATACTTAGGCTGCCACCATAGATGCCTTGAGTTTCATACAAGAGGGTGTTAGCCTTCTTGAATCAAGCCCTGAGTCTCCTACCCATGGAATCATACGTTGGGCATGTCTGGAGCCTAAGATAATCCCTGAGGAAGATTTTGACAAGGAGTCTTTGCATCCTTTATGCTATGCCCTTTTGAACTCAGTAGAAGAAAAATCTGCTTCTGCCCCTTAAAGAATCTTATTTTCTTTACATTCAGAGAGGAAACAGTATTGATTAAATGTTTCAGGGAAAAAAAGATGGTCATCATAGTGGTGATGATGATAATGATGGTGGTGATGATGGTGATAAAGACGATGACGAGGGTAATGGTGATGATGGTGATGGGGTTAATGATGGTGGTGTTGAAGGTCATGATAATAATGGTGGAAATGATGGCAACGGTGATATTGATGATGGTATTGGGCTTCTTGTTTTTCCAAGTGCTGTTTACAACCCCCATATGGTGGCTTGTGAAAGTTTGTATTCCAACCTCAAAACCTTTGTGGTCCACACACTCACATGTGTCTTGAAGCAAAGTGCTCATCTGAAATACAGAATCTCACAATATTCCTTAAATGAATTACTGAGAATTTGGATACACTCTCTACCTATCGTTTCTAATTTCTTCAGAGTTTTTGGTAACTTGCGCATCTTTGAGTTGGCTGTGTTGTCGTAAAGGCTACTTGAGAACCTATATTAGTTGAAAGATGCAGTAAGAGATCTATTCTGATATGCAGATATGTGAGGTGAATAGGCTTAAATGACTCACATTCTCTTGGTCTGTTTAGGGTGCAGTAACAAAAATGCCACAGACTGGGCAGCTTAAGCAAGAAACATTTATTTCCCACAGTTATGGAGGCTGAGAGTTGAAGAGCAAGGTGCTGGCAGATTTGGTGTGGTCAGTACACGCCCCCTGGTTCATAGATGGCCATCTTCTCACTTTGTCCACCCATCATGGACTGGACAAGGTGGATCTCTGCAGTTATTTTTTTATTATTATCATTATTTTTATTTGAGAGAGAGTGCGTGAGCATGAGCAGGGAAGAGGGGCAGAGAGAGAGAGAGAGAGAGAGAGAGAGAGAGAGAGAGAGAAAGAGAGAGAATCCCAAGCAGACTCCACACTCAGCACAGAGCCTGACATGGGGCTCAATCCCACAACCCTGGGATCATGACCGGAGCTGAAATAAAGAGTTGGATGCTTAACTGACTGGGCCACCCAGGCACCCCTGGGGATCTCTTTTATAAAGACACCAAACCCATTCATGAGGTCTCCACTGTCATGACCTGATCACCTCCATAAAGCCCTACCTTGATAACATCACCTTGGGGGGTTGGGTTCAATATATGAATTTGGGTGGAACACAAATATTCAGTCTATAGCACCGCTGAGAAGCTTTATTCATATGGTTGTAACAATTTTATTATGCATCAAATGTGGACATAATATCCTCTTTGGCAAGTAGGAGTGACATCCTCATAAATCGTTAATGTGTGAAAAGAAATTGCTTCTTCCTCTGATAGAGGTGATTTCCTCAGACTCTGAGCTGTTTATTTGAGGCCTCTTGCAGTGTTCAGAATAAATATCTGACAGGACAGCGACATTCCCAGTGACTTAGGTGTTATCATGCCTGGCTTGACGCTGACTATCTCTTTGCCTAGCTAAAGAGAAAGTTTTTTGATTTGTATTTAATCTTTTCCAGTTTGTAAGTTTGTACTAAAATTGGCATAATTCATAAGGATTGAACTGTGGATTTTGTGGTATGTATGGCTTCTGGTTATTTCCTGTGTATTATAAATATAATAATTGTGAAATTGTTCTTAAAATCAACCATACCTTACGACTGGTATACAGAAGAAGGTATGAAATTAAAGAGAGGCTGGGTGACTCAGTTTATTAAACATCTGATTCTTAATTTCAGCTCAGGTCATGATCTCACAGTTCATGAGTTCAGGCCCTGCATCGGGCTCTGTGCTGATGGTGCAGAGTCTGCTTGGGATTCTCTCTCTCTCTCTCTCTCTCTCTCTCTCTTTCTCTGCCCCTCCTCTACTAGCACTCTCTATCCAAATAAACAAATGAACTTTTTTTTAAAAAAAGAAGGTATGAAATTAACAGATCTACCTTGCATGACCCAGCTGTGCCTTCGAGTATAGATAGAAACTCTCTGGACTCTAGTTCACCATGGGAGAAAAAAAGAAGGTTTCAGTGGCTGTAAATTCTGGTATTTGAATGAATGTTTATCATTGGCTTGAATGCAATGTCTTCTATGGGTGATCCCCAAACCTGGTATTCACATCTTTGCATAATTGTGTTTCATTGAGTGTTGGCCATCCCTTGATTTCCTTGTATCCAAAAGAATAAGAAAGAAGTGATAGGATGTCATAAAAGACTATGACTTCTGTCTTACTAACCCTCTTCTTTTTTTTTTTTTTTTTAACACTTTCTCAACTTATAGGGATTGATAAAGTAAGTAGTCACGTTTGAGAGCTTCACATGGCTAGGATATTAGGGTGGCCTCTGACCAATTGTTATGAACTGAATGTTTGTGTCCCTCACAAATTCATATATTGTAGCTCAAAGTCCTGATGTGATGGTATTTGAGGTACGGCGTTTGGGAAATAATTAAGTTTAGATGAGGTTGGGGGCTACCATGATGGGCTAGTGTCCTTATAATAAAAAGAGACAGCAGCTGTCTTTCTCTTTTTGTCTCTGCAGGCACACTAAGAAGGGGTCATGTGAACACACAGGGAGGGGGTGGCCATCTACATGTCGAGAGAAGAGAACTAAAAATAAAACCCTACCTTGTTGACACCTTCATGTTGGACTTCCCAGTCTCTAGAACTGTAGGAAATACATGGCTATTGTTTGAGCCACCCAGTCCAGGGTATTTCTTTATGACAGCCTGAGCAACAGGCTCATTGACAACAACAACAACGAAGACCTTTATCCAAAAAGCCTGGGAAGCTAGATGACTAGTGTCAGCTATTCTGGAGAAATAAAGTCTAGCAGATAATTATCCAGGGCAGTAAATTGGTCGTAGAGAATGGATTACAAAGGATGAAAAACATGTCCCATGATTTGCTCAAACATCTGAGTCTCTTCCATTTCCGACTTCATGTCTGTCTTATTTGGCTCATTATCCACTCTATTGGCAGAAGCCAACTCTTGAGTTCAAGGAATCTTGTCTGCCTTTGGAATTGTGGCAGTCACGTAGGATTTTGTTTGTTTGTCATTTACTCGAATCTTTAGTTGCAATGCTTAAGCCAAAAGTTGGGGGTGGACAGGGAGTGGATGGGGATAGTTTTGATGTTGGAACAAAGTGATTGGGTGCCTATCACTGAGTGTGGAAGATGGGTTGCATATTGGGAGAACCCAGAGGGAGCTGGAAGGCATAACTGTTACCAGCGCTAGGAAAGACCTGCTGGAGAGTGCAAATCAGTAATTCACAATCTGCATCTGATAAAATTACTGCTAATTAAGTCTTCCCAATCAACAAGAGGAGTCATTCATTCATGAGGCTAGGAATAAATCCTGCATCAAACTTATGCAAATAGTGATTTTGCTCCTTTAATCAAACTTACTCTGGTACTGAGAGCACTAAATAAAACATTACATACCTTCCTTCCTTTGATGTTCTAAGTCTCTTGTTCATTATAGCTATAACAAGCTCAAAGCAACGAATTACATGAGACTCATACAGAACTGAATTACGATGCATATGCTTAACTCGGGTTGGCCCATTAAATAGCAAAGGGGACTCTGTTGTCATTTATATTTCAGTGGGATCTATCCATGGAGGCCACAAGTGTCATTACAAGCATTTAGCAGGAGGATAAGAGGGATGTTAAGGAGGTGGTAGTCAGCAGTGTTCTTCAATTCCTATTGCAAAAGTCAGAACGAGGAACGTTGGCCTCAAGTTTCAGCAGCAATGAAGTTAGCTAGATTTCATTAAAATTTTTGAGATGCAAACGTGTGAGCAAGTTGGTATCTTCATATGGCAGAACCAACGATAACCCTTCTAGGGCTCCTGGGTGGTGTCTAACTCTTGACTTTGGCTCAGGTCCTGATCTCGCGGTTATGGGTTCAAGCTCCACATTGGGCTCTGCACTGAGAGTGCATCCTGTTTGAGATTCTCTCTCTCCCCACCCCATCTTTCGAAATAAATAAGTAAACATGTAAAAACCAAAAAGGAATAACCCTTTTATCTCCAAGTCTATATCAATAAAAGGAGAGAGAGAGAGAGAGAGAGATCGATCGATCACTGCCATTACTCGTCAGTGAAAATAGAGGCTGCATGATACGTAATTTTTCTAACACACGGTTCTGGATTTCAGACTGTGCACCTAATAAGGCTGAAATACTTAGTTCACATTACAAAGAGTCCAAGAGAGATCACTAAATATGGTGAAGTCTTATCTGACCACTCTTCCTTATTTCATTTCAATACATGGGATAGAAAGATAAGAAGCTGGAAAACAATTGGAGAAATTAATTCCTATGAGAATATTCTTTCTAGTGTTTTTTCAACTTAAAAGAGCACCAGTAAGAGTTTCTCGGGAAAGGGTGACATATTAAGAATGTAATGTCAGGCATCTATGTCTGAGCAGGTGGTTGGGACATTGCTTCCTTCCAGTGTGATCAAAAATACTGTTCTAGGGCGCACTGGTGGCTCAGTTGGTTGAGTGTCTGACTCAGTCTCAGCTCAGGTCATGATCTCACAGTTTGTGAGTTCGAGCCCTGTGTTGGGCTCCATGCTGACAGTGCAGAGCCTGCTTGGTATTCTCTCTCTCCTTCCCTCTCTGCTCATCCCCCACTCATGCGTGTGTGCAGTCTCTCTCAAAAATAAACAAACAAACCAACCTTAACAAAAGGTTTTATAATTTTTTTTTAACGTTTATTTATTTTTGAGGCGGAGAGAGACAGAGCATGAACGGGGGAGGGGCAGAGAGAGAGGGAGACACAGAATCAGAAGCAGGCTCCAGGCTCTGAGCCACCAGCCCAGAGCCCGATGCAGGGCTCAAACTCACGGACCGCGAGATCGTGACCTGAGCTGAAGTTGGACGCTTAACCGACTGAGCCACCCAGGCGCCCCAACAAAAGGTTTTAAAAATACTGTCCCAGCGGGGTTACTAAGCGGAAAGAATCTACCTGTGACTGTTATGATAAAAGTATGTTATAATATATTATTTTCTTACTAGCATGACTTACTCTATGGCGAAACTCTACACTGTTGGTATCTCTCTAAAATAAAGATGTAACAAAACGTGGCATATATTAATAGCTCTGCTTTCTCAGTACATCCATGATCGGAAGGTCATGGCAGTGTACATCTTTGAAAGAAAAACACCTTTGATTTAAGAATGAATATAGTTTTGGGGATTGGTGTGTGTGTGTGGGGGGGGGGGGATATGTAGCTGTGTTTTTTAGGTGTTTGTATTTAATCACCATACACACTGAGTTATCTCTCTTCTATCCACTCAACTCACTTAGTGTCCCACCCAAATACTTTAGACGTAGCAATAAAAAGACAAATAGCCCCATTTAAAAAATGCACATAGGATTCGAATAGACTTTTCACCAAAGAAGAGGTAGAAATGGCTACCAAGCACATAAAAAGATGTTCAACACATTAGTCATTAGAGAAATGCAAATCAAAATCTCAGTGAGATACCACATCACAGAGTGGCTAAAATTAAAAAAAAAATGTTGTTAAGTACTCATGAGGATATAGAGTTTGGAGCTCCCATACCCTCCTGGTGGGACTGTTAAATGAGGGAGCTGGCTTTAGGAAACAATTCAGCAGTCACCCCAAATATTAAATGCGGAGTTGCCCATGACCCAGCATTCCTTCTCCAGGCTATATATGTAGGAGAAATGAAAACATACATCCACACAAAAAGTGGCCCATAAATGTTCATGATAATTACACAGAGGAAAAAAAAAAAAACTTCAACGTCCATCAACCAGTGAATGCACACACCAAATGTGGAATAGCTATATGATAGAATATTATTCAGTAATAAAAAGGAATTAAGCACTGATACATGGGAAAAAATGGATGGACCTTGATCGTGTTACGCTAAGTGAAAGAAATCAGACACAAAAGGCCACCTGTTGGATGATCCCATTAGTAAGAAAGGTCTAAAATAAGCAAATCTATAGAGACAGCAAGGAGGTTAGTGATTTCCAGGGGCTGAGGACAGGGTGTGGACAGGGGTGACTGCTAATGGTTTGCAGTTTTCTTTGGGGTGATAAGAGCATTACGGAATTAAATGTAATGATGACTGCGAACACACGAACATATGTGAAATATTGAAAAGTGTGGACTTTAATGTTTTCTGGATTATACCTCAATAGAGTTGTGATTTTTAAAAAAATCTAGGTAGCTTTTCACCAATAGGTAGAAATTAAACAACACCACTTTTTTCTTTTTAAGATTTTACTTATTTTTGAGAGAGAGACAGATGTGGGAGGGGCAGAGAGAGAGGGAGAAGGAGAGAATCCCAAGCAGGGCCCGCACTGTCAGCACAGAGACTGATGGGGGGCTCGAACTCACGAACGGTGAGATCATGATCTGAGCTGAAATCAAGAGTCAGACGCTTAACCGACTGAGCCACTCAGGCGTCCCTAAACAACACTACTTTTAAGCAACCAATGGGTCGAAGAAGAAATTAGGAGGGAAATTAGAAACTATCTTGAGACATCTGAAGATGAAAATACAGCAGAAGTGGCTGCATTAAAGAAGAGGAAAGGTCTCCCATCAACAAACGAACTTCACCCTCCAAGGAACAAGAAAAACAAGAACAGACTGAGGCCAAAGTTTGCAGAAGGAGGGAATAATGAAGAATTCAGCAGAAATAAGTGAAATAGAGAACAGAAAAAAAAAAACCAATGAGACGAAGAGTTGTTTTTAAAAAAATAAGAAATAAAAAAGAGATATTAAAAAGGTGCCACAGACATCAACAGGATCATAATCTACAACTGAATAACTATCTGCGAAAGGGTCGGATCACCTACAAGAAATTGATAACTGAGTTCCTAGAAGCACACAATCTAGCAAGCTTGCATCCTGAAGAAGGAGAAAATGGGAACAGACCAAAGTCTGGTAAAGAGATGGACTCAGGAACGAACAACCTCCCAATACAGAAAAGCTCGAGATTAGATGACTTTGCTGGTGAATTCTATCAAACACATAGAGAATTAATGACAATCCTGCCATGTTCTTCTAAACAGGTGAAGAGGAGGGGATACACCCAGACCCGTGTTTGAGGAGCCCTTGTTACTGTCCCCAACCAGGGGTTCGCCTTGCCTACACCTGGGCACACGCCTCCCCGCTCCCCCCCAAGGCAGCTCCTGGCCTGTGCGGAGCTTTGCTGAGCTGTGTAGACACGCGGGCGGCCCCTGTCGCTACACTGCGTAGACCAGCAGCTTCTCAGCAAGTTTACCAGAATCCATCAATCTCTCCCCAGGACTACACGGTCACACACTGGGCTTCTGTGCACAGTCACGAGGTCACCTTTTTCACCCACGGTCTCCTTTCCCATCCCATTGACTCAGGACTTCTACTGTTCTTGTAAAGGTCCTCACCTCCTACTGAGTCGCCTTCTGTCTAGATATCTTCATCCTCCCTGGCCCTAAAGATCGGCTTCCTTCCATCCTTCAGGATTCACTTCTCACCAGACGGTCACTTGTTCCTGGGCAGTTGCCTGTCCGAGGACGCCCCCCATACACCTGCTGTATTTCATCATCACGTCCTGTACAATCCAAAACACCTCGCTGTGAAAGTGGGGTGCTTTCTCCTTGTTCCTACTGGTTCCTTTGTGAGCTAACAGGTCAGCTCTTCTCTCTGAAACTGGGTCTGTCCCGGAAGCTAGCAGGAAACCAGGCACATAAACACCGCTAAATAAATATCCGTTGCATAGACCCATTTTAAGAAAGGGCTTTTGGTACAAACGATTTAATGCTTCAGAATGTTGGGTCTCCTGAGCTGTAAAAATCAGAACGTCTCATAAAGGATCACCAGTGTGAATATATTCTAACACAGTACAGAATTATTTTAGTGGGGCCATGAAATAAATTTCATGGTAAAACAGAATTTCCGAGTGAAATTTCCAGGGAAAAATGGCAGTGGAGCTTTTACGGATCATGACCTTACTTATGATGCAAACCCCATTTGTCCCAATCGAGGGTCTTATACAATTCTCTTCTTGTCATTTTGAAATAATCACATTTTCCTAGAACCAATTTTACAAGTGATGAATACGGTAAATTCCCCAATTTGTGTGAAAGCAGTGTATGAAATTTCTCCGAAGTAAGATGCTACAAATTCCCAGTGTAATATTTTGGAGCATTTGAGCTCCACCATCACAAGACAGGCTCACTGTGCGGGACGGTGATGAGACCCTTAAAGGAGCTTTGGGAGGGGCTGATGGGAAGCCTGGTCACCTGGCTCCAAGTTCGTAGGTTGTGAACCTGGTCCCAGTGCCAAGCCATCCAGTGTCCTTCTCTTCTGACACAGAGCGGATAATGCCACCTACTGGGTCACTCCGGTGGCTTTAGTGCATGCCCTGCATTTGTGTTTTTCCTCTGTGAAAACACCTTGTTCATTATCGTGGGACATATACACGCAGTATGAAAACAGGAACAGATAAGTATAACTGTAATATTTGTATCATGTATATGACATTGTGTGTAGTATGACCCTAAAATCAAACGGGGAAGAGACCTACAAAGTTTAAGTGATTTGCCCCAGGTGTGGGAGGGGAAAGGGAAAGGTATCAGTATAAGTTATCTCCCTTGTCACAAAATCCTCTCTCTCTCACGTGACAGAAGACGTGAATGGAGTTCAGAGTCACTTGTCTTGTATTGTCTTGTATTGACACGTTTTCAAAACTGTCTGATCCAAATGCATAGCAAGAACTGTTAATGGCTTGGTAAAACATGTATGTATACATTCACACGTATATATGTAATATAGGTACACATATGGTAAGATTCACACATGTATATTATTTATACTTATCAACCCATAACATATACTTATTTATAAGGGTTTGGTGTCAGTACCAGACAATTAGACAGTGACTCTGAACTCCATTCACATCATCACCGTCTGGGGCTTCCTTCTCCAACTTCAGGCAGAACTCCCCGCCGTGGGTCACCCGAGAATCATGCACTGGGAGAAACTGTGCAAAGCTGACCCATTACAGGTTGAGTGTGTCCATTTATGTCTGATGTTTCCTGAAGGTTCCTGAATTGGAGCACTTGGATTTATTACTGTTATCACTGCCTGTTCTTATGGTCTTGAGTTTGACAGAATATACAAACACACACATCTTTTTAACCGTAGATAATAGTGTGTGTGTGTGTGTGTGTGTGTGTGTGTGCATGCACATACATCCTTAGCTGGTAAAAATATTTTCTAAAGCACGAAGCATAGCTAATCTTTGGTTGTCCTACAAGTGAACTGGGGGAAAACGGACCCTCGATCCTATAACCTTCTTCAACTTGCAAGTACTGGCTTTTATGTTGCTGGCATAAGAACATGAAAACAAGAGACTTGTTATGTTGGATGTCTACGCATACCCAACACAGTGTTTGTTCTTGTCTTTGATGGAGGTGTAAGGCCATGATCTAGACCACTGTTGTCCAACCCAATGCTCATGTTAACACACTCACCACGTGTCCCAAGAATCTTCTTCTTTTTTGTAAGTGTATTTATTTATTTTGAGAGAGATAAAGTGTAAGGAGCGGAGCGGCAGAGAGTAGAGAGAACCCAAGCGGGCTCCACGCTATCGGCACAGAGCCCAACTTGGGGCTCAATCTCATGAACCGTGAGATCATGACCTGAGGGGAAATCAAGAGTCCAGTTGCTTAACTGGATGAGCCACCCAGGTGCCCCAAGAATCTCCTTTAATCGTATTACTGTAGGCTTAGATTACTTTCAAATAAAGGATAAACATTGTGCTTACCTAAAGATCATTCAAATAGTTAAACAAAAGTAAAGATTCATGTTCAAAAACCATATGTAACGTTTACAGGAGTAAATCAGAAAAAAATATACAATTTTTACATTTCAAAAGAAAAGTTTGTATGTTGTGCAGGCCTTTCTTCTCCCCACCAAAAATAAGTTATGAGTGTGTATATATAGAATGCATATATGGGCATATGTAATATATACAGTATATATTATACACTATATACTATGTCACTATATATAGCATACATAATATATACTGTATGTATACAATATCATATGTCTCATAGTATATATTATGGTACATACATGTTATATACTATATATGTGTCATTATTTTTATATGGTGTGTATATATGTAATATAGCCATAATTATGTATATCTATATAATTATATATTTGCAATATATATAGCCTAATAAAATTATATACAGTAAAAACCTTGGTTTGCAAGCATAACTAATCTGGAAACATGCTTGTAATCCAAAGCACTCATTCATCAAGTTAAAACTTATTAGAAAGGTTTGCTTATCTTGCGGAACACTGACAGAATGAGTTACTTGCAATCCAAGGTTTTACTGCATATGATTGTATATATATATATATATATATATATATGATAAATAAAATTATATATAATTATGTATAATATATATTTAATAGCCAGTATTATAGTATATACTAAGCACACACACACACACACACATATACACACACATATATACTTATATAAGCACACATGAATAAGCAAGTAACACTTGCTACTGATCGGGGCACCTGGGTGGCTCAGTCAGTTAAGCATCCGACTTTGGCTCAGGTCATGATCTCACGGTTCATGGGTTCAAGCCCCGCGCTGGCTCTGTGCTGACCGCTTGGAACCTGGAGCCTGCTTCAGCTTCTGTGTCTCCCCCCTCTTTGCCCGTCCCCTGCGCATGTTCTGTCTCTCTCAAAAATTAATAAACATTAAAAAAATGTATACCTCAGTATGATTTTCTAAACTTTATCACAGTCTCTTTTCCCTTACTCTGTGTGCTCAGGTCTGCCAAGTGGAGTGTTCCCCATACATGAGATAAACGGCACAGCCTTCTACTTTTCATGCCAAATGAACAGAGAACAATAAAAAAAAAAAAAAAGTGAGTCCACATTGATAAGCACAGTTCCTAGAAGTCAGCAAGATAGAGTGACCACTTTCTTCAAATATTGTTTAGAAAGAATCAGATTACCCAGGACCCTTTGAGATTTATAGGAGTTTATAACAAATTCTCAAATGTGTCATTTTGTTTTATCTTCAACTGGATGCAGGGGCGGTGGGGGGAGGAAGCAGGTCTAACCAACACGGTCCCTCGTTGGCAGGTCAAAATGCACACAAATTAAGTGGCTTGTGTGAGGTCACTTGACCTTCCTTTGGCCAGTGCAGGAAAAAATGCCAGGTCACCTGACTCTGACCCACAGGTGCTGGGGTGTTTCGCTCGTATTTAAACACATGCTTTGCAAGCTAACAAGCGTCCTTAGCACAAAGATCCAACTCTTTCCCTTTCCCTAGAGGCTCGGCGTAGATTTATCTCCCTTGTTGAAAAAGGAAGAGGGGTTCGTATTTCACCTATTGATGTATCTCTTGTGACCAAACATTGATTAAAAAAAAAAAAATGCCCTCAATTGTTGCCCCTTTTTACAATTCTGTAAGAAAGCACTTACAGATAGGGTTTTCACACTATCATTATTTTAACACTATCATTATTTTTCTGGACACGCACCTTTAAAAAGTCCAGTGGGACCAAAGTTACTATCATCATCCGTTGCAACCAAGAAACATAGCAAATACGGCCCTTATGTTTGTATTTGGCACCTGTAGCTCACTCCTAAATAAGGGGTCAATGAGAAGCTGAAGGCATATTTTTTTTCTCCCTCCGCGCCTCTTGGCACATTAAAGATCATACTGTCTCTACCTTCCGTACCAAAGGGACAGGCTAGCATCTGGTTTTAGACTAAAAGGATGCACAATAAAAAGAGACATTCTGCATAACCATAGTTTATAGCGAAAGCATCATGTCATATTATTTCAAGAACTGAGACTCAATACTAGATTTTGTTTGCAACAGACTAGCAACAAACACGTGATTTTTTTCCCCATTAAAATCTAAGAGATGTTTGTTCCCATCACAAACTACGTTCCGCTTTCTCTCTGACGCAGTTGTTTACAGAGTGTGGTTGACACATGCCTGTTCCAGTCAGTTAAACGGGCCTCTCCAATAGGCTTCGTCTAGCCGGAAGATGCCTCACTGGTCCACACCGGACTTGTTACCGTAAAGAACAAGGGGCAGGGCAAGAACTACCTTAGTTCCCGCTCCTTTTGATGTCCCATGGGCATTATGGAACACTCTGTAAAAATTTAGGATAAAACAGAATAGGGTTCATGACCAATTTACGAGCACACCTCTTAGGAAACTCACTTCCGAGGTGATTTTGGTATTACGGTTCAAAACAAAGTACAAAGGAGGATGCTGTTCCAAATAGCATGTGTTTGGGATGCAGGAAAAGGATGTGACAGAATCAAGACATAGGTGTGGGTTTTGTGGAAGTAAAATAGTTAGCAAGAAAAATCCCCATAAGAGGTTGAAAGGAACGAGTGTGACTTCAATCAAAGGGACACAGTCCCACTTTTATTCACTTATTTCTAATTTTCCCTCTTCGTTGTTCATCTGAGTTCACAAGGATATTTCTCTTAAAAAACCTTTTTTTGGGAATGTTTATTCATTTTTGAGAGGCAGAATGTGAGCAGGAGAGGAAGAGAGAGAGAGAGAGAGAGAGAGAGAGAGAGAGAGAGAGAGACAGATTCCGAAGCAGGCTCCAGGGTCTGAGCTGTCAGCACAGAGCCCGACGCGGGGCTCGAACTCACAAACCATTGAGATCATGACCTGAGCCGAAGTCAAATGCTTAACTGACTGAGCCCCCCCAGGCGTCCCCGCGACGCTATTCTTAGTAAAGTGCTTCAGCACCCCACAGCCGAGGTAGAGCATCGTGGGACAGGACGCACGCGTGCGCGCGCACACACACACACACGCGCGCATGCATGGTCTACTTCTCTAGTAAGAAAGGAAATAATAATAGCAAAATACGGATGAAATCAAACTGCTATCCCCCATGATGGTGAATTCAAGATAATGGCTACAGCATCCAACTGTGTGGACATTTAGCAAAGAGCCTGCCATCTCTAATGAGTAAAACTAGCATGCGCTCAGACCATGCACTGTTAAGGGAACCACTGTGATATTTGCTTATGATAATTATATTGTGGGCTCATATAATGAAAGTCAGATTTCTGATGTTTATTCATAGGAATATTGCCTTATGTCTCTCCAACATTTCTCTCAATGTTACAGAGCAATTAAGCACATTACGGTAGATGAGAGAATGGAACATGAGGAACTTTATGGCTTGTTGGTGGAAATACCATGAGGAGAATCCATACATTCTGGGAATCTTGGTTCCAAAGTGCACACTATTCCTTCCTACTTTATTTTCCCCAGAAATCCTGTGTTCAAGGCTCCCAGGAGGATAGAGGTAAATGTAGGATTTAATTTTCGTGGCTTACGATTGAAGGTCATCATTCCTCTAATTTTGTGCCCTGAACAGCAACAAAGATAGCGTCATTTTAAAGTTCCAGATCATTTCTGATCATAACTGTCAGCTGCTAGCTTTTTGTTGTTGTTGTTGATAAAGGGAACAATTAAGTGTTTTCCTAGCACACGTGGATCACCCAACATTCAGATACTTTTGCATGCTTTGTGCAGACAGGAGGTCAATGGTTATTTTCCCTAGTTACCCCCGATAATTAATTTAAAATACAAAACATCAGGGGCGCCTGGGTGGCTCAGTCGGTTGTGTCCGACCTCGGCTCAGGTCATGATCTCACGGTTCCTGGGTTCGAGCCCCGTGTGGGGCTCTTTGCCGACAGCTCAGAGCCTGGATCCTGCTTCGGATTCTGTGTCTCCCTGTCTCTCTGCCCCTCCTGCTTGCACTCGGTTTCTCTCTCTCTCAAAAATAAATAAACATTAAAAAAAATTTAAATATGAAACGTCGGCTCTCCACATTGTAGAATATCTACATTAACCAAGAGGCACATCTTAAACTGTTAGTTTGTGCCTTATTCCTGTTAGTGCGTAGGATCCATTTATATGTGATTAAAAGGGGATTTGGAAGAAAGGTGAAAAGTTTTGCTGTGATGAGCCGCATTTAGGTCCATAATAAAAATGAGGCTAACAGGTGTGAACGGCGACCAGGTGTCCTGTTAATTTCTTTCTTTCTTTTTGTTTGTTGGGACTTTGCCTGCTCCCGGGATCTGGCGTCCGTTACCTGGATGCTTGTCTCAGTGGTGTTGAGGGCAGAGGAGGGAACTCCCGAGACAGCCACTGACCACTGTTGTCTTTGACCCTGCGCGCATCTGGGAAGCGGGGCTCCCCGGAACCCCCATGGGGACAGCTCAATGCGCCGGGGCTCGTGGCATTGTGATGGTGGGTGGCTCCTATTTGACAAAGCATGAGCTGAGGCTGCACGGTTCAGGTGGCCAACACACCTGCCTATGAACCCGCCTCTTCTCTGTGCTTTCTCCTCATTCAAATGCTGCTTCTTTCAAAAGCAGGCTTTATAACAGTAGGGTCAACATTTACAGCGGGTCGCATCTCCCTCTCCTCTGTCCCCTTTATGTTGTCTTACCTTAACAGGCCAAGTTTCCTGTTCTATATCCATCCATTCATGTGAGAGGCCGGCATAGCAGGTGCTTAAAAATAGTGCTTCAGTAAAATGAGATCCCAATGATTAACGACACAAAAGGAACCTAAAATTGTAAGACAATAGGTGATGCTGATAAATTATTATTTTTTTAAATAAAGGAACACTTGGGGCGCCTGGGTGGTGCAGTCGGTTGAGCGTCCGACTTCAGCCAGGTCACGATCTCACGGTCCGTGAGTTCGAGCCCCGCGTCGGGCTCTGTGCTGACGGCTCAGAGCCTGGAGCCTGCTTCCGATTCTGTGTCTCCCTCTCTCTCTGCCCCTCCCCCGTTCATGCTCTGTCTCTCTCTGTCCCAAAAATAAAATAAACGTTGAAAAAAAAATTAAAAATAAATAAATAAATAAATAAATAAATAAATAAATAAAGGAACACTCTACAAAATCATATAGGCATCTGAATGTGTGTGTGCAGGTGTGTGTGTGTGTGTGTGTGTGTGTGTGTGTATGTGGGCGTGTGTCTACATGCAAAGAACTCTAAAACTTAAAGCTATCACTTTTCTCAAGACAGAAATGACTTTTTTTTTATCTTCCAAAATTCCTACAGGAGACATAGATTTCCGAACCAACCGGCTACATTACAGAATAGTTGTTAAGCACAGCAAAGCACAACAGATCTTACCGCTGACGCTGTGTAATGCTTCCCATATTTGCAATTGGGCGTCAGTTGATTTCCCAGTTTCTCAAGAGACATCTCCACTGGTGTACGTTGGGGTACCAGAAATGTATCTCCCCATTTCCTCCCTACATCAACGGACGCACTCAATACCAAGGTCCTGCATTCGGGACCTGAGACGAGGGACTTGGATGAATTTGCTTTTCAAAGCTTCTCCCAGCTGAACCTGCTAGCAATTTTTCTCAATACCCAGAAGCCCCCAAGCCATTTCTATTAGGAACCTCTGACCTCAGACACTAGAATGAAGACTTTAATGCATTCCACCTGTTCATTCTGGCCAGCTGCTTCTCCGCCCTGGCCAAACGTGGAAGAGGACGCACCCTCCCCATTGTCTCTGAAGCCCTTGTCTGGAGGAAAACACAATTTTCTAAATATGCGGGTAGTCGCTTTGTGAAAAGGTAGAGTCCTAAAAGACCTCTCTCTCTCTGTATATATATATCTATATACTTCCACGGAACAGCTTTCACGGCGCCCAGGGCCCCCTGATCGTGACCGTCACGGCTACTTCTGAACATTCTCAATAGTTGGGGACAGTTGGGAACCAGCAGCCTCTCCAGCACTTGAGAAGTTGTTGGAAATGTGGGGACTCCAGCCTACGCATCCCCAGCTGGATGCTCACCACTCCTAGCAGGTGAGGTTAAGGTGCTGTGTCTACACTCCCACTGGCACTGGGTACCATCTCCAAAGCCTGCTGCTGTTCTCTCCTTTCACTTCACACACCATCCCTGGCACACGGCCTGTGAGGAGGGAGATGGTCGGTAAACGTTTGCTGCGTGAACACGTCAGTGAATGAGTGCATGAATGAATGCATACGCTCTCACCATTTTTCCAGTTAGGATGCGCAAGAATGTAGATACACATGGTGGAAAAAAACAGTGACTCTCCCTCTAGCTAAAATTTGCTAAAGATTCGGTTTTAAACATTTTTGTTCAATTTTGAATCCGTGAACATGGCATGTCCATGAAATATATATTACATATACATATATGTATGAGAATATTATACATTCACATATATACACATGTAATATACACCTATATGCAACATATAAAATATGTATATAAATACATAAAAATTTATTGCAGATTATATAATACATGGTATATATTTTGTTTTATGTATTTATATAAATACATGCTATATATTTTATGTTTTATTTATATATTAAATATAAATATAACATATGTTGTATATAATATATAAATGAATGTGTCATACTGTGAATATTAATAACATTTATATTTTCCTTTATATAAGGTAAATACTATAATTATATTACAAATAAAATATATGATGTAAATTCTGGATATACAATATTTCTATATCAACTTAATATGCAATATATTATTAAATATATTTTTATACTATACAGTATGCATATATTACATATGCTATATTATATATTATGTATAGTTTATATCATATAAGCATATAATATGTAGTTATAATAAAATATAATAGGAAGTATACTACTAAATTATTATTATGCAACATATTACATATATATTTATCTCCCGTTTGCCTCATACTAGCAAATGACCCCAATCAATATGTAATAACCTTCGGTGCTCCACTGCAGCAAACAGTCACAGGATTTGCTGGGTTTCTTTATCTGACCATCGGCTAATGCACGAGGACACGTGTGCACCTGCATTAGAAATTCCTGCTGTCTTCCTTACTGGTGCAGTTGGGGCTCTGGAGCACACTACCTTCGTTTGAACCCAACCTGTGCTGCCTGGCGGCCACAAGTTCCCAACTCTCAACCTCTTCCACTTTAAAGGAGGGGTATTACAGGTGCCTGTGCCTGGGGGCTCTCCTGAATGTTAATTAAAAGGATAAGAAACAGCCAGATGCACTTGTGAGGACTTGGCCAATTTGCTCTCCACGGGCCCGGGAGGCACGTTCTGCCTCTTGCGTTTTACTCACAATTTCTTGCTGTCACCCGAAGATTGACTCAAACAAGGCTGTTTGGATGCGGGAGGGCATTATTATGTCAAACTCAATGCCAAACCCAGCACCATAAGAACGGGCAGTGATAACAGTAATAAATCCAAGTGCTCCAATTCAGGAACCTTCAGGAAACATCATCATCCCCGTCTGGGGCTTCCTTCTCCAACGTCAGGCAGAACTCCCCCCGTGGGTCGCCCAAGAATCATGCACTGGGAGGAACTGTGCGAAGCTGACCCGTTACAGGTTGAGTGTGTCCATTTGTCTGATGTACCGCGTAGCTTTTAAAATGAAAACAGCAGTCAAAGGGGTAGGAAAAGTAAATAACATAGGCCACCTACAAAAAAAGGATGGACGCGTAATTATTTGCACAAAGCATTAGAAAATACTGTGATATTTTATTATTAAAAATGCTGCTGAAAAGTTTATACATATGTGTCCAGCCATATATATCTTCTATCATTACTTAAGGCAAAATCAAAAACAAAATTTCAAAATCATAACCCAAGAAACCATTAAACCCTGCGTGCCTGTCAAGGTCAAGGATAAAAGCCTAGGAAAGTTTTTTTTTTTTTAACTTATTTTCTTTTTCTCATTTTTTTTCTCATTTTTCTCTTTTTTATAGATAGCAAGTATATTTTATTCTCATAGAACTCTATGAAGATTCTATAACTTCTTTCCATGTAGAAATAAGATATCATTTAACGTGTATTAAATTTCTTTTGATCATATCCTCTGGAAAAGCTATTCACTTAACAAGAACTCTTTTTTTTTTTTCCTTATCCAAATGTCACAAGCCTGATACATTACTGTGCATATTGCTAGCAGAAGACAATTGGAAATACTAAACAAATATTGGAATTCACATTACAAACATACCAGACCCACACTGATGCCAAGCATCACCTCTCGGGTAGTTGTATGGAGAGTCTATTTGCCGTACCCCGCTGGGGGTAATACATAGCTTGCAGAAATGACCTGACAATACCTTTAGAAAAGGATGAACTGGGGACAGAACTTGTACCCGTGACACGTCTAGCTGCAGGAAAGGATTGTTGGTTGGCCATGTGCAAAGTGGGGATTATAATAGTTCACATATGTATATACAGAGACCCACTGTCAAATCTTAACCCAGATGGACGACAGAATTTATCGTGGGACTTCTATGCACCTGTAAGAACTGTCTTTTGCTAAAGGGCGTTTTCGAAGACGTTGGTATCGATCGTTACTGTTTTAGTGTAGGGGTTCAGTACTCGAGCGTTGTGCCAAGGGGCAAGGACGCTGGACTTATCTTGTGGAGCATCCCCAACGTAGCAATGACTTGTAAGCCTCGCTTTCTGAAATAACCATAGTCAAGCCCAGAGACAGGATTTTCAAACATCTTTGGCTGCTACTTCCTGATGTTGCAATAACTCTTGAAAGACAAACTATAAAGTAACCATTGTTCTTTTCCCTTCCACCGTAGGAAACTCAAAATATTCCTTCAGATAAAATTAAAAGGACAATGGGAATGTGAGGAGGTGTTGGGGGCAAATGTCCAGTCCCCAGCTTGCCAATTTTAAGTGGGGCGAGTAATTTCCGTAACTTATCTTGACAGCGAAGGCGACCCTAACTTTGCAGAAAAACCCATGCAGAGGGCTTTTCACGTTCTGTCCTTTCACGTGGGTTTGTTCTCTCCCCGTACGATTCATTGACCAGTGACTGATACACAAGTCTCACAGTACTTTAGACAAGCATATGTGTTATCCCATAAACGATGTAAAGAATAAAAAAAAAAAAAATCTTGCTTCCTGATAAATAAGGGACTTACTGCTTAAAGAAAAAACAGGAAACACACATGCCCTCCTTCAATCTGATTAGCTAAGCTGAGCAGGTAGCCCGGCACCCACAGCCCTTTCTGCAGCTGCTGGGGAACACTGAGCCGTATTTACCCGGCGGGGCATGGCCCCACCCCCACTAAAGGCAAGCTTTCTTTCCTTTTTGGCAGGACCCCTGGGGGTGGGCAGCAGGTCTCCCTAAACGTATTCAAAGAACCACAACCACAGACCAAGACTTGTATTTTGTTTTTTTGTTCCTGCAGTGTCTCTGTGTGTGTGTGTTTCTAATTCAGCAAGCTTTACATAAACTCCACGCTGGGGATGGGGGATCCATCTAGGTGGTGCAACTCCATGGAGGCTAACACACACAAAAATAAAAGTTTGCTAACACAACGGTCGGTCTCCTAACAATGCTGTCGCATGCATCCCAGAAAGGGGGGTGAAGAGCCCCACCACACAGACAGTCTGGGTCCGCTGTGTGACACCACATCGTCCTACAAATGAAATGCGTTAGAAAACCCCACGTGTTTGCTTACCACGAGGAATTAAGAACATCCTCCTGTGTCCTGGAGGAAACAGAGGTGAATGACTAATGTGTATATATATATATTTATATACATACAGACCACAATGGAAAGCACAATCTTGCTAAAAGGTCTTTCAAACTGAAAACACCAATAAAAGCTTTTTTTGTTGGTTGTTTTTTTTTCCTTTCTCTGTGTGTCTTTTTGTTGAAACTCACAGCTATATACATTTGTTTTTTCTTTTTTTTTTTTTTTTACAAAGTTTCTTAAATATAGTTCAGGCTGGCGAAACACCTCTTTGCACAGAACTATACATATGTTACTGCATAGTCGGCTCTTGTAATAATAAAATTCTACTTCTCCTTCTGTCTGGATGATAGCTCCATGCACTGGGTAAAATCCCACAGACTCGTCCTTCCCTTAAGTAGAGCCATCCGTCGTATGGCACATATTGTATTTTTCAACTGTTAATTAAAAATTTTTTTTTTCTTAAGTGTCCCTGGCTGAGTCCCCAAAGTGTCAGCTTCTATGGTTAACACGGGAAGCATCCAGGTCCTGGAGACGGTGATGTCCTAGCCGAACTAAACGTTCTCTGGAGAGGTGGAGATCTTAAAGCAGTATTGTAACAGCAATGTATACTTTTTCACATTTCATAGGGTCAGAAGTAGATCTTGTCGTACTGGGAAATGCCAATGGGATGGGTCTACAGGGACACGATGGTGGCCCTGTTCTTTTTGTCTTATGTCAGTGGGATGACCCACACTCCTCGTGGGCACACGTTGCTTCTCTCTTTCTCCCTCTCTCCAGTGGGAAGGAGCAGATGTAGCGGAAAGGAACAGCAAAGCTATACTCTAGTGGTCGAGTGTCCGTGGGGGAGATTGGTACTGTTTTGTCCTCCGCTGAAGGTGTTGAATGTGTGCAAAGGCTGCATGCCCGTCAGTGTGTTTGGGATCATGGTGATGGTATTTGGTGTCATGAGTGGGATGTCATCTGGAGACCTGCGCAGCGTCAGGGTGTAGTCTGGAGGACAGGTGAGCCTCAGCGTGTCGTGAGCCTGCAGGGACTCACACTCGTGGTCATGTTCCAGCTGCTTCATCTGCAGGGACATGATCTCTTCGTTCTGGATGTGAGCGATGTCGTTTGTGGTATTCCTCTGGGGACTGGGGCGCCTGTGGGTCTCGTGGCGTCTCTTGTCCTTCTTGTAGTACAGAGCCGCAAATGCCAGAATGTTGAGGAAGAGCAGGGAGGCCCCCACGGCGATGGTGACGCTCAGTTCAGTGGAATAATCCCGTTTGGTTTCGATGAGGACGGTTGTGTCCTCGGGCCCCGTCTTATGAGGGTCCTTGGAGTGTTTGGGGTTGTTGGCGGGAGTGATGGCTGGGCGTTTGGTCGTGGGCCATATCTTGGCGGGAGACCGCCGGGTTCCATAGGGGAAGGAGGTCATGTCGGGAGGAGGGACCTTCGTGGTTGTTGACACGTACTGGAATATCTCATTCAGGTTGTGCAGGTGGGGAACCAGTTCCAGCCAGAAAGCCACCTTGGTAGCTCGGTAGTGATCCCTCACTCTGGGCTTCAGGCCAATATGTAGATAGAGCTGGTCTTTGGGGTTATACTTGGACCAGGCCACTTCCTCAAAGCGATTGGGTTTTGTATGAATGAACTTGGTGTCCTGAGGAACAGGCTGATTTGGGTCACTGGGGACAGAAGGAAGAGAAAAGAGGGAAAAAAAGGTCACACCCTTCAACATGTGACAAGTAAATCTCGCCATCAAACAAAACAGGGAATTAGGACCATTTAATTGAGCTCACCAAGACCTGTTTATGAACGCCAAGTACTCAAATAGCAACGGACACACTGTGGTTTAATTCAACCATGGCTACCATTTTGTATTTTCCTTAAAGTCTTCTCTTCCTTTTATTTTAAAAATAATTCCTGGTGGCAGAGGTCTGGCATTTTCATAACATTTCTACTATTTTTTAAAATGCATCAAATGATCTTCAAAAATAAAAAAAAAAAGTAAGAAAAAAATGGGTGTAAGAAATTTTTTCAGTATTTCAAGTTTAGCTACTCTTGAGCCATAAATCTCAACCAAGGCGTGTTGTCCACACAGGGACATTTGGCAATGTCTGGGGACATATTTGGTTGTCATGTGTGGACTGTACTGCCATGAATGAGTAGAGGGCACAAACATCAATAGTATTGAGGTTGAGAAATCCTGATTTAGAGGCAATTGTTCAAAAAGTAGGCATTTTCTTTCTTGCACCAGGGTGGCTTCTGAGGTGGACAAACACATACCGAAGTTTTAAGAACTAAAATTGTGTTAAAAATCAAATAAAAATAGGACTTGCCGTTGCAAAATGTGAAGACACGGTGAAATGAAGGCACCACGAGTTTGCTGTCTTTTTGAAAGAGGAATAGTTGAATATTTGAAAACCTTTCCAAGACTGAGCCACGTAAATATCAAATAACATTCCATTAATTCTAAGAACGGTGATAAGATCACAGCTTTACATATGGTGAAGCTAACATGTTTAGGAGAAGTAAAACACAGTGCAAGAAATTGAGAGTTTCTGTAGATGTTAAGTGTGCCAGGCCAACTCTGAGCCCAAGAATTGTCTTGTTATTTACATAAATGGGCACAGGCAGAAAGGGAATCACCAAAATTAAAGGGAAATCCAGAAAACATGGTACTTTAAACATCTTTGCCACCAATTCTTTTACTATAACCAAGAACCTCCCCAAAATATCATATTCTCATTTCTTCCATCTATTTTTACGGCTGGCAAAGTGAAGTGTAAAACATATTTCATCTTAATGTTTATTTGTTTTGAAAATTTTGAGGTCACGCACAGTAAAAGATCACCTAGTAGACAACACTGAGCGTTCAGACGTCAGGGACAAGCCAGAGCAAGTTGGGGTGTGCACACACAGATCTGGCTCTTCTCACTTCTGTTTTCCATGGAGCAACGTTCCGGCAGCATGGACAAAGCTGCCTCTAGCCACTGCCTATATGCTCACATGCGAGAACACTGGCCAGAAGTCCTACCCGAAAGTCCCGAGTCCACACACGACCGTGCATCGTGCAGGATGCAAACGATACCCTGGCCAACTGGTGCATGCAGCCTTTGCTAAAGGAAGGACATCTGCCCTCAGTCTGAGGCTGTCAAAATCATCTCCAGGCATTAAGCTCTGAGGCTCTCCCTCATTACAGCTGCGAAATCTTGCGCAAATTTCTGAAGCCTCTCTGGGCCTAATCATCCTCATCTACAGAATGGGTGACGATACTGGGATTAGAAGTTATTGATGGAGGCTCAATAATCATAACAAAATTTTTGGAAAATAGTTACAGCCTAGTAAATATTATCCCCTTCGGCCAATATACAAAGGAGAATGCCTAAAAATTGCTTAGGGAGGGAGAGAGGACTGTAAAGTAATATACTGTAATACCCACAGCATGTACAGGGTACCATATCCTGCATATAGTATATGCCATATAAAAGTATACTGTTTACCACCGTATATATGGTATGCTATACATTGTAAATAATATACATCATAGCATGTATATTACATGGTACATAGTGCACATCACAGTATATTATATTACATACTGTATGTATTGAATACTACAGTATATACAGTATAGTAGATACTTCATATAGCATATATTGTATACCACAGGATTTATGCTATATACTATATGTTATATCCAGTATATCCTTCATAAAAGTATAATGTAGAATATATACTCTGTGAAAGTATACTATATATCATAGTATATACTGCATAATGTACACTATATATATGGATATCTATATCACTAGATATATAGCTATATATAGATACATATAATTATATGTAAATATAACTATATGCACGGCATACAGAAAAAGAAATTTCACTACTTAACTGAGTGCACACTCACTTTTATTTTACTCATGGGATCAAGAAAAAAGAATACAAATTTGTAGATCCTAATGCATGAGTTTTCTTTTTTATCTGTTCATTTATAAACATTAATATATTTAAAATCTTTTTATCTGATTTTTAAAAATACTTGCATGTTTCAGAAACATGTTAGATTCAATATAGCACCTCATGTTTCTTTTATTTGAGTCTTCTGAAATAAATTTTTGAAAAAATTCCCATTTAATTGGAATGTGCCATGGAAACTTTTGTCACCGATTTTTATTTTCTAAAAGCAAGGAAAGGTGGTAAGGATTCCTACTCTTTTTCCATTGATCTGATTTCACTGAATTGGGTCTATTAGCTGTGTGGACCTTTTATTCAGCAGAGGGCATCTAGGAAAAAGAGTATTCTGTTCATGTTGGATATTGGACTCTTTTTGATGAAATTCGGTGTGCATTTGAAAGGTAAAGAAACACATTTATTTTGTTCTCAACGAATAGAGCAGAGGATTTTGAAAATCCAGATAAGTAAGCTTTAGCCTGATACAATCTATCTATTAAAGTTCTTGGAGGTGCACGGTCAGAAGCCTTAAACCAAGATAAACTCGCAGAGCTTATGAAAGTCCATCAGTTTCCCTTGTCAAACACTCCAAAGACAGCAAGACCTCTAAGTGGGACACCAGTGTCTTTCTAGACTTGACCTCCGCATATGGCATGTTTTAATTTCCATGAGTAAAAGATCGTGATGATTAAGGATAAAAGCAATGGACGTATCTTCTCTCCCTAGTGAAAACCTCAATGCTACCTGCATCCACATTTCCCAGCACCTGAGACACACATTTTCACCCGTCACAATTTATTTGAGACATCATCTTGGCGGAGGATAGTCAAGTGCATTTCTAAGCCCTTGGGAGCCACGTTATTTGCTAGAGATAGGTAATATGATTCCTGTAGAAACACCAGTAAACTCTCTGATGGGCTCCTTTTGATGACGCAAGATTCTCCTCACATCTAGCATAACGTAGTACCTGGTATTCGTTACCAGACGTCTAAGAAGAAGGCTACCACGTGCACCTACACAGCAGGTCAAGATGTTCATTCACTCTGCTTACAATGCTTTTTGGCCGTAAAGGTCATTTTAAGACCAGACACGGGCTGCAGTTCTCTCTAAGCCATGCACCCTAAGGGCCTCTTGAGTTTTCGCAAAGGTTGAAAATAAATTCATCACAGGATACCAACAACGTCAACAGTCAAGATAGCATCTCATTAGACCTACACCGAGAGCCTTGGTCCTGAGACCAAGTCAAAAAATTGAAATCTGTGTTGGTTGCATTTGCCGTGCCAGAATTATCTTTGCATTATCTGAACTCCAATGGCATTTAAGTAAGGCCCTCGATGGACAATGCATCATCTGGTTCCTTAAAGTGCTGATTGTTGCAACATGTCCTACAGAGACCAACTTTTCTTTGGTGTCCCCACAAAAGAGTTCAGGCTGAATCGGTGTTTGATCCACAAGCACCTGGATTCTATGGACCAGTCAGGGCTCGCATTCCCAAAGAGATTTTCTATGACACAGGTTGTAATTCTTTCTAAGCCTTTGTAAACCTTGGGATTAGTTTTCATTTTTCCTTGACATTGCTTTTCATTGAGCAAAACTTTCCACATCAGCTTTACTTATTGTTTTGGCCTATGTTGTTCTTTTCCAGCACTGTTTCGGTTGAGTCTTCTTTTTTTATTTTTAACATTTATTTTTGAGAGAAAGAGAGTGTGAGCAGGGGAGAGGCAGAGAGAGAGAGAGAGAGAGAGAGAGAGAGAGAGAGAGAGAGAGAGGCAAGGGAGGGGCAGAGAGAGAGGGACATACAGAATCGGAAGCAGGCTCCAGGCTCTGAGCTGTCAGCACAGAGCCCGATGTGGGGCTCAAACCCAGGAACTGTGAGATCATGACCTGAGCCGACTGGCACCCTGGCAGCACCTTGGCTGAGTCTTCTAAGCTGGATCATGGAACCCTCCTTCCTTCCCTCCCTACCCGCCTTCCCCCTTCCGTGTCTTCTATACCCATATTCCCAACATTTACTTCTCTGTGCTCCACAACAACAAAAAGTTGGCATATCATGTATTTACATTGAAAGACAGACATAAGGTCACACCTGTGAGCTGTGGGTTGTACGAAAAGCAGCACCAGGGTATACGCCTTGCCTAACATCCAAACAGTAAGGAACAGCAGCGTGTTGTCTGTAAGGTACAGAAGACTGGAAACAGCAGCCAGTGATAATGGCAAAGCATGTCCTGATGCCATGGACTCCTCTCTCCGTAGACAAGGGCTGTGACAAATGGCTGGGGAGCTGTTCTTATAATCTAGGTCCTGTCCCTCTAGTGCTGGTGGGGAGCAGTTGATGGTCTCTGTGTCACGGTCTGAGAATGTGTTCTGAAGAACAGAGTTAACCAGCATGCTCACACTGTGGCGTCAGACATGGTTTATCCTACATTGTTCCATTACTGGCACCATTTTGGCTCACCTTCCCTGGGACCACCGAAGCAGCCCCCACCGGAGACAAGGAAATACGCCCCTGCAGAGAGCCTACTACACCACTGCCCCAATTAAATAAATGAATAGCAACCACCTCTCATGACTTTGCCAAGTATTGACAAATACCTAAATCTGCCCACCCGTTCCATCCTCTGTCTCCTTGTTCAACTGGCCACCATGGAAATATTATCCCACACATACTGACGCTGGAAGACTCCACTTTGCATTTCACATTAGAGGAAGTTCTGAGTGACTCTCTTTAAGGATGATTTGAGTCATTTCAATGACCTTTCCAAACGAATGAAGAAAACTGACTGCATTAATATCCCTAAGTATTATTTCAGCCATGGCCCACAGGCACTGCGGAAGTAAAAATAGCTCCTATTTGGATCCAGTCCACGTTCTTCAGCCTGACATCCACAGCTCTCCATTGTGTCTTTCCCGTTTGCTCAGGGAGAGCTTGACTCTCTCTGAAGTTCTAGACTCCACTTAGATGACACCTGTTCCCCCAAAGCGGACGTCCTCCCCCTTCCGAACCCTTTTCCCATCTGTTCTGGCTGCTTTGACACCTTCATGAACACGTACCATGAATGGTCACACAAATGCCTTGGGCCGTGATTAAGCCCAGGCTATTTAACAGTTCCGTCACTACGTTCCCCACACGAGGGTGTGAACCACAGGCGCCAGGCACAGAGATCTTAGGAACCAAGCTATGACACGAAAAGAAGCACTCAATAGCAGAATGCTGTGGTATTTTTGATCCTGGCTCAGCCTCTGATAGGTCTTGGTGAAAATATCCATTTCGCGCTAGGAGATCTTTCCCATCGCGTGACACTAATTAATTTCCTTTACCGTTCTTCTTTCTTTTTTAAACGCCAAGAGGGCATCAGCCCCAGAGCTCTTGGCAAGGCAAGAGGAGCTAACGAGAATTTAATGGCTTTGTTTGGAGTTTGCCATTTTTTTCACGGTTCAGTTACACTGGTGATGAATGATCACCATGTAAGAAAAATCATATAAAGTCCATTTCCAAAACACATAAGGGAAAGAAGTATGTGGTTTTAACTAAAGCGAGTAAGGATGTTTAGATATTACTTAAAGAGTGCTATGTTTGGATGAAAATGTAGGGAAAGCAGATGGCCATCATTTGGGAAATCTTTCTGCTTCAAGAGCATGACACTTGGTTAGGAAAGGCATCACACACCTGAGTCCAATGACACAACTGGGCATCATCCTGCCTTTAAAAGGGGTGATGAGTTGAATTGTTCCCCCATCAAATTAATACCATATGCCAAAGTGCTAACCCCCAGGGCCTCAGAATGTGACCGTATTTGGAAACAGGGTCATTCCAGATGGAATCAGTGAAGATAAGACGGGGCAGGTTGGACTTCTAAACCAATATGACGGATGCCCTTAGAAGAAGACGGCCATCTGCAAACAGACACATAGGGAGGCCGCCACATCACACAGACACAGAAACCACAGTCACGTGGCTATAAACGGGCAATGCCACAGATAGCCTGCAAAGCAGCAGGAACTAGGAAGGAGCACAAAACTGTCCCCTAGAGATTGGAGACGGAACTCGGCCCTGCCAACACCTGCATTTTGCATTTCTAGCATCCAGAACTGGGCAACGATAAATGTCTGTGGTTTGAAGCCACACCGTTTGTGGTACATGGTTACAGCACCCTAGGGATGCTATAATAACATCATAAACAAGGGTGACATAAAGATAGTTGTTGACTAGGGGACGCCTGGGGGGCTCAGTCGGTTGAGCATCTGACTTCGGCTCAGGTCATGATCTCACGGTTCATGGGTTCGAGCTCCGCATCGGGCTCTGTGCTGACGGCTTGGAGCCTGGAGCCTGCCTCGGATTCTGTGTCTCCCTCTCTCTCTGCCCCTCCCCCACTCGTGCTCTGTCTCTCTCTCTCTCTCTCTCTCAAAAACTACATAAACATTAAAAAAAATTCGTTGGCTTGATGTCAATCATCTCTTTGTTGATGAAAGAACCCTTAGGTGACAGGCAAGCATCTGTCCCAAATATCTGTACATCCTCCCTCCCCTACTGCCTCCTATGCCCAACCGTGGTTAGACCAAATGTAAAATGTGACAGTTGGACGTGGATGTCCATACAATACACTTGCCACTCTATAAACACGCCATACTTTTGCTAAGACCTCCAAAACTCTGAAGACAGCGTGCACACAGTAACATTTGGAATCGTTGTGAAAGAATGAGCCCTGAGCATTGAGCCCTCAGCACCACGAACCCTGTCTCTAGAGCTGCCTCAGACTCAAGCACTGCGGGCTGCTGTCGTGTGGGCGCCTCTGTCCCACATCTGGAGTGCCACGGGAAGACGCACATTCCCGCGGAGAGGGACAGCGCCTCCGATTTTAATTCAGGGCAAGAGGCTCAAGGTTAATGAGAGAAGCCCACCCAGGTAGAACAGAATGATACCTCATTAATTTCCACAATCACGTTGTTAGACAGGAGAAAGATAAAAAGTTGCTGTGACTTTGTAGCCATTTAAAATGCTGGGGAGTCGGGGCGCCTGGGCGGCTCAGGCTCAGTCGGTTAAGCATCCGACTTCGGCTCAGGCCATGATCTCACGGCTCGTGAGATGGAGCCCCGCGTCTGGCTCTGTGCTGACGGCTCAGAGCCTGCAGCCTGCTTCGGGTTCTGTGTCTCCCTCCCTGTCTCTGCTCTCCCTCACTCACTCTATCTCTGTCTCTCTCAAAAATAAATAAAAACATTAAAAAATATTTATCTTTTTTTTTTTTTTCTTCAACGTTTATTTTTATTTTTGGGACAGAGAGAGACAGAGCATGAATGGGGGAGGGGCAGAGAGAGAGGGAGACACAGAATCGGAAACAGGCTCCAGGCTCTGAGCCATCAGGCCAGAGCCCGACGCGGGGCTCGAACCCACGGACCGCGAGATCGTGACCTGGCTGAAGTCAGACGCTTAACCGACTGCGCCACCCAGGCGCCCCAAAAAATATTTAAATGTTGGGGAGTCTTCTGATGCCTGGGTGGCTCAGGCGGTTGAGTGTCAAACTCTTGATTTTGGCTCAGGTCATGATCTCACAGTTCGTGGGATCGAGCCCTGGGATGACAGTGTGGAGAGTGCTTGGGATTCTCTCTTTCCCTCTCTGTGTACTCCTCACGCATCACACGCCCGCTTTCTCTCAAAATAAATAAACCTGGAAAAATAAAAACTTGGGGAGACTCTTCTATCCTTGTTTGCTTGGAAGCTGCTCAACAGGATATCGGTGGACCTGTTGTTATGTGTGCCTCTTGTGGGTTTTGTACTACATTTAGCTGAGGTCCTTTCCTGTGAGGTATGTATGTACACATATATATGAAATATATATTTGTTTATGAAATAAATATGTATAAATGATATATAGATGAATAAGTATTTGCCAATATGTGTATATACAGGAAATAAATCTCATAACTGTAGAGAAACATACATACGTGTGTGTTCATATATAGTATAAACACACATGGATCGTATTTCTTAGATGTATTATGAGACTGAATTTGTTCTCGTGGCTATGCAATAAGCACAAATTGCCACGCGGTACACGTGTTTTGATAACCCTACTATTTACCAAAGGACACAGGGTCCTATTTGATAACCCTACTATTTACCAAAGGACACAAATTCTGAGATTGGCTTCCAAAGGTATTGCCGTTTACCCCTGAACCCTGGAGTGGCAGGTAGAAACAGACTTTTAAGTATGCAATGAGCACTCTTAGTAAAAATCTGGTTGGCAGAAAACAGTTTAAGGAGGAGGAAAAAGCGAGGCCCCCCACCGTTACCGTGTGTGAATGCATCTTGCACTCCGTTCGTCATGGCAGAACCAGACAATCTAGGAGAAGAGCAAGAAAAACCTGCCGTGGGGAAGCACGTACCCGGTTTTGGCAAAATTGGTCCAGTAGGTCATGACCACTGCGCTGAGCATGACGTCGTTCTTGGAGAAGTTACAACTGAAGAGCTCAGTAGGGCCAATCATGGGGATCCCAAAGACGTAGGGGACTTCGTCACCATGGGCTGAGTCCGCCCAGCTGGGCTTCATTTCACTCTGGCAGTGGTGGTAGAAGGCATAGAAGTAAGTCGGGGAGCCATACTGAGCATGCAGGTCGGCCGTGGCCACCGCGGGGGCCACCCACTGGTGATCCGTGAAGAGAGCCACCAGGGTCTTTCGCCGCGTCTCGGGGTTTTCCTTGTCTGCCCAGTCCGTGTACATGAACTTGATGGTCTCCCGCAACGTGTCTTTCCCCTCTGGGTAGCCGTAAAGGTTGTCCACAAAGTTGGACACGGAGAAGTCAAAGTCGTTGGGCGTCACACCATCTTCGTTGTCCACGATGCCGTCGACAAACTTCAAGCCTTCCCCCTGGTTGACACCAAGCATGATGTCGTAATTGAGGAACTCCCCCTGCTCCATCAGGATCTGAGGGTCGTCTGGGATGACGTCCCCGTCGATGACGGGGCCAAAGGAAATGTGGTACGTGGCCGGGGTGATGGTCTGCTGAATGAGCTCCTTGTAGTTCTTATTCCGAAGGCATTCCACCATGTCCGTGGTGTCCAGCATGTTGCAGCCGACTTTATCTGCCAATATCCGCGTGTACTTGGCTGGCTGGTAGTTCACTGCCCAGCTGGACAGTGCGGTCCCGCTCTGGATGATCGCCTTCTGGAACAGACCTGCAGGTGCAACGTTGTACACATGCAAATGAAAACCCGAAAGACAGAAAAGCAGCTTTTACTTAGCAAAGAAGGCTCTGATTGTCTCTCGGGCATGTGAATTTCTGGATACAGTGGCATTCAGCGCTTTCAGATTTTTTTGCTCATTTCCATCTCCTTCTCTCCTCCTCCCCTTCCCGCTGGACATTTGTTTTATGGGATGTTATTACACACACACACACACACACGCACACAGACACACACACACACACACACACACACACACACACACACACACACGGTTTAAGAAAATGGTAAAAAACCTTTTAGCTCCAGTGGTAAAAAACGTGCAATCTGTTTATCACTCCACAATTTAGGGTAGTCTTGCCATTGGCATCCCCAGATGCTGTTATAAATAAACCCACCCAGGGTAATCACCTACCTCCCATTCCTTAAACATATGCTTTGAGCCAAGAAGATGTTAAAGACCATTTTGCCTCACTGGCAAATCCAGGTACCACTTCAACATGCAGAAAGAAAAAAAATCCACTAAAATCAATTTCAGGGTAAAAATTCAGAGATGTATTTCTGTTTCCACCCTCAATATATTGGAGGTATTAAGCTTTCACAACTAAAATATTAATTAAGCTAGCTATTCCTAAAGGAATCCTCACTTGATTGCCCAAGTAAAATGTATTTTTTAAAAAAAATCACTGGTCTCAAAATTGCATCCATTCGAATCCCAGACTTTCCTCTAATGTATTCTGCCACATGTTCAAAATGTCTGTTTCATGAGAAATAAAAAAAAAAAAGGGCAATTTGATGAGTAAAATTCTGTGTGGCTTACAATATTCTCTCAGTTCTGTCTAGTGCATGAATGTTGGGAAGTAAAAAAAGATTTTTTTTAAACCCTGTATTTTTCACTACTACAGGACAAGAGCTGATGGGGTATAAAATGATAGCATTCTGTTTCTTATCTCTTCCTGCCATTTTCTTGAATTCCAGCATGATGTAGCTCCCATGCCTCAGGAGACGCTGGCAGAGTAATTCAGCTGGGAGCCCAAAAGTTCGTGCCCTGTAGAGTTTTAAGGTCATGCAAGCAATCAAGTGAGGAAACATGATTGCAATCAGGAAGATGTGATTCTAAAGACTGGAAGATTGCCCAAAGATGACACACAAGAGAAGACGTTAAGTTGATCTGGTTTTGCTCAATGCATCATCAAAGTCATTTGGGGGCCATCCTCCCAGAGTTTATAATGCTCTCAGACATGTACAACTACTGACGTTTGTGTTTGGCTCTAAAGATTAATGTGTTGAAGCCTCTTAAAGAAATGATGTCAATATGTGATCGATTGAAGATTTTCACAAGTTAAAATAATCAGGATTAGAAAAATTTTGCTAGATGTTTTTTTTTTTTTTATCCTGTTACAACTATTGGCCATGACTGACGTAGCTATGTGTTTGTGTGTGTGTGTGTGTGTTACAGAATATAATTTGTGATAAAACTTGAATAATTGGATAAAGAAAAATACCACTCATACTTCATACTATAAAATTCAAGTTTGGTTAGCATTTTACTGTCATTCCTACTTGGCTATCTGCCTCCCCCTCAACGTTGTTTTGTACAACTGTGTCCAGTAGATGCATAGCTTTCACACTGTGTTTCCCAGACCACTGTACGTCTTCAGCACAATTCTTAAATATTTTAATTATTGTTCCTTTGAGTAAATGCATGTGTTCCTTATAACTTTCTTGTCTTTTTAATCTTGGAGCTTCTCATTTGATTCTTTGCTATGATACTGTGGCAAACATCTTCAAGAAAACATCATTTTCCATGCATCTGTTGATTGCTTTTTTGGGGACTACATCGCTAGAAGTATAATTCTAAGGCCAACTATCTAGTTATTTTCATAGTGCTCATTACATTGCTGGGTTGTTTTGAAAGGCTGCTGTGTAGAGACGCGACCCATGCCCAGCACTGCCATGGAGCTTGATCACTTCTGACATGCTGATTTAAGTAATTAATGCTCTTCCTCCAATTAGATTTGGTTTCCTGTGTTTGATTACTAAGGAAGCTGGTCCTGACTACTTGCTAACTTGAGAACTGGGATTATATCAGTTGAAAAGTGGGAAAGTCTAAATATTTTCTGGAATGCTATAGGTACTGATATTGCCAACAACCCCTCTAATTATCCATTGTTTCATTTTTGTAAAAATGAAGTGTTAATATAAATGTGAGCCCGTAATGTGACCTCTCCTTAGACATTATGAAATAATCCATAGCCCTGTCACCTTTGATTTGACTGATGGTTGCTTATGGCTCTTGGACTGAGCATCCTAATAACAGGTGCATTTTGAATCTCCTTACTAAGCCGCAAATCTACTGGTCACATCAGTGCCTGTTACTAGTTAAAATTTCTACTCGAGCTCAACATTTGTATTTCCTAAGAACTACAGAATACCTTGAGGAAATCTGAACTTCAACACTGGAAGCTGAAAGTGGAGAAGCAGTTGGTAGGTAAGATACCAAATAGGAGAGACAATCAGGGCTTTCCTGATAGTTGTTCTGTGCGCAGATATCCATGATCCCGTACAGCCAGTCTATTCTGCACAGAAGATCAAGGCTACCCTCTGCTCTGGCACAGTTTTTAATAGCTAAGGAAGAATGGTGGGAATAGGTTTGAATCAGGGTCTGGGAAGTTGGGTTTCTTCCTTGCCTCCATCACTTGCTGTGTGACCCTAGGCAGGTTATACAACCTCTTTGAGCCTCAATTTCCTTTTTGATAAATGAGGGCTTTGGGGTAGATACACTTCAAGGTCCTCTTCAGTTTTTTGATTCTATCTTATTAAAATTCTATGTATTTATTAGTCTTTAAAATATTTTGACCTTTTCATTCCTTTTGCAAGACTCTTTGAAGAAAAACAAATAACTCCTTTAAGGTTTCAAGTGCTTTTGATGAAAATGGTTCAAATAAAAATGGTGCAATTCTTCAACCAACCAATGACATGGAAGGAAATATAACATGACCCTGATAATTTAGATCATCACTGAGAATGTTTATTTGCATTTTCCTGGGTTGTTTGTTTATTGTTTTTTTTTAATGTTTATTTATTTTTGGGAGAGAGAGACAGAGCACAAGCGGGGGAGGGGCAGAGAGAGAAGGAGACACAGAATCCAAAGCAGGCTCCAGGCTCCAAGCTGTCAGCACAGAGCCCAACATGGGGCTCAAACCCATGAACCGTGAGATCATGACCTGATCCAAAGTGGGATGCTAACCGACTGAGCCACCCAGGTACCTCTGTTATGTTTTTGTTTTTGAGGGGGGAGCCAGGAAGTTATTATGAATGCATCTAATTCTAGTTGACTTCTCTTAAACCCCTCCTCTCAAATTGCCTGGAACATCGGTCATCAGTGGACACGAGGGAGCCACCCCAAGTTAGTGTGGGTGACCCAACTGACTTTTAAAACCACACGACCACGAGCTGCATTGCTTATGGAATGTAAAAATGTGCATCCGTCTTCCACATGACTGTTTCTCTTCTGTATTACCTCTCCCAAGTTGAGATGAGAAGGCCTTAAAATTTAAAGGTGACCGAATAAAGTCAGGAAGGCAAAAGCAAAGTGTTGGTCTTCCTATAAGAGTCATTATGTTCCAATTGTTGTAACCAGCACTGAATTGTTGTCATTTAAATGGTTAAAATACAAACAAAGCTGAGCTAAAAGAAAACAATGTGAGGGGCTCCTGGGAGGCTCAGTTAGTTAAGCATCCAACTCTTGGTTTCGGCTCAGGTCATGATCTCATGGTTCTTGGGTTCAAGTCCCACAATGAGTTCTACGCTGACAACGCGGAGCCTCCTTGGGATCCTCTCTCTTCTTTTCTCTCTGCCCCTCCATCACTCACGCCTTTGCATGCTCTCTCTCTCTCTAAATAAAAAAAAAAAACTTAAAAAAATTCTTTTAAAGAAAGCAATGTGAGCTCATGTCATCTGGGGACTTTCTGCAGAGGATTCGAGAGAGACTTATGGTGACACCACCAGCAGGCACCTTGGATATGAACTCCACATGTGTTCACCAGTCAGCCCTGGGAGTCGTGCACCAACACGGGGATGCCCTTGTTACCTTCTGAATAGTGCGACAAGGTCAACAGACTGACGCAAGACGCCCCCGCGCCTGAGCCGAAGATGGTCACTCGCTTGGGATCCCCGCCGAAGGCCCCGACATTCTCCTCAATCCACCGAAGTGCCTGGATCTGGTCCAGGAGCCCATAGTTGCCTTTGGCCGCCTGGTCACCGGTACTTAAAAACCCTACAAGAGAACACAGGATATTTTGGGTTGTTGATGATAACAAAGCACATAAACCTCTCCGGTATTTGGAAATAAATCTCATGGGGGTGCCTGGGTGGCTCGGTCGGTTCAGCGTCTGACTCTTGGTTTTGGCTTAGGACATGATCTCTCGGTTTGTGGGTTCAAGCTCCACATGTCAGGCTCCTTGTGCTGATGGTGTGGAGCCTGCTTGGGATTCTCTCTCTCACTGTCTCTCTCTCTCTCTCTCTCTCTCTCTGCCCTTGTCCCTCCTGGCTCGCACACATACTGTCTCTCAAGATAAATAAACACTTAAAAAATAAAGAAAATATATCTCATGGTTTACCCTGTTCATTCTTTGGTTGTCTTCCTATAAATGAGAAGCACCAGTGGAAAGCATTTTTCATGGCTGGAAGGATTATATTATGTAAATAATCGTGATGATGGTTATTGCTTCTGTTTCTATTGGTTCTGTTTCTGATGATAAAATGCCTCCTCTATGAGTCTGTACAGGGCTGACATATCAGGCACAATCAATCTCAAATATTTATAATATATGATAATACCAGAGACCATAAATTTTACTAGATTCAAGTTATCATTTGTCTACACACGTTGGTTGTAAAATGAGAAAGTCCTCCTTGAAAAAATTTTTCAGGGATATCCTAAAAGAAGTTTTTCAGGGAAAAATAAGTGTGTGTGTTGGGCTGGGGCATCTGTGTGTTGGTGTCTGTGTGTAAGTGTGTGTGTGTGTACGGAAAAGCATTACAGGTTGTCAGCTTTTCCCCATTGAATTCCTTATTGATATTTTCATTCTTTTTAATGCTTAAGTTCAAACTAAATGACAGATCCTGGGACTCCACTCTTACTTAGTGCCCACCCCTCTCTATAAATTGAGGAACCAATTTCACCAAAGGCATCACATTCCTAATTCGCCCTTAGAGGCTGCAAAGAAGGCCACCCAAAGCTTTTCCTGTAGCAACATGGTCAGGTGGATCCCAGACTCGTCTCTCTCTCGTGGCAAAAACGATCGTGACCTCGAAACAAGCCTTCCCTCTGATGTCTGAAGTCGTTTTCCGGACAGCCAGGTCCTCTCCTTCTCAAATTCGAAACTACCGCTGCTTGTTCCAGCTTCTGCCAAGGTTAACGTACTGCAGACATGTTGGTCTACCTTTGTATCCACTTCTGTCTTGCCCAGGCCTTCTGACAAAACAACACCAAATGCTAAAAAGGTGTTTTGTTTGCTTCTTAGTCATTTTACTTTCTTAACGTGCCCTTGCCCCCAAACACCCCCTTCCATCCCACCTCCTTTTTCCCAGCCATCTCAGTAAGTGCTTATTACGCTCCTACAGCCACCTCCTGCAGTGTTTGGGTGAAGACAGACTGACTGAGGCCCTGAAGTCACATGAAGCAAAACCTGGTTCTGAAAATGCACTAAGTGCACTCACGATCTCCTGTATCTGCAGAGATGCATGGCCAGGGCATCTCGAAGATTCAGGCCTCTCCAGCATTCTCAGGGGTGGAGCTGAGATGAGCTTGTCATTAGGGGGAACGTTCCGACGTTACCAACCCCTCCCTTATTTAATTAGCAATTACTAATTAGCGTTTCATGCCAACGAGTGTTCCCTGGCCCTGGCATTCATCGTGCAACCTTTTGCACAGTTTCTCATAAAATGCATCGCGCCCTGCTTGGGAGCAGAGGCCCTTTCATGCAGCTTTATGTATGAAACGGGCTCATAATGGTAGTTTGGGTGCCGTTTAATAACCATAAGACAAGCCTCTCTTTCCCCATTAAGGAAAGCGGCGATTCACTCCTAAAGGCTCCAGTAATTTTCTGGCAGAACCCCTCTGTCTTCAACACATCCTTCCTCCACTCCCTCTCCCCCTCTGTGAGCTCTCCCAGAATGACCTATTTGCTTATTTTGTTTCCGCGGGGCACCAGTGAGGATTTGCAACATACGGTGAATCGCTAGCCTTTACGGAACTGAAGCCCCTCCCCAGCCAAACATGACTGTTGTAACCTCTCCAATGGCAGGCTGATTAATATTCTATGCCCTGGCAAATCTTAGCTTTTCTAACAGCCTCCTATTGAAAGGTTTGATCTTTGCGATTCTGAATTCCTTCCAAAAGTCCTGAGGGAAACAGCTCTCCGTGCATGCCTGAAGTTTAGCAAATGAACGTGGGTTTTTTTGAAGTTGGTGTTTCCATAGTTGCTGCCATGGAATCTTCATTCACTGCATCATCTAGGGATTTTTTTCCACCGTCTCTTTTAATTTAAACAATCAACAAGGCAGAGTTTTTATTGCAGGTGCAGAATGAAGGCAAGCAATTTTATTTTACCCTGCAAGAATATATTTCTTTCCTATTCTGATTGTGGAAATAGTGCTTGATATAATGCAGAAACAAGATGTGTATCAGTTTCCTATCATGCAGTTCTATGAACGTGGGAGTAGATAATCCGTTTGGAAACGGCCATGCACATCACCAAAGCCGAGTGCTGGTAGAGGCATCCTTAGAAGTCTGTCCCCTCGAGAAGCACATCTCTTTCCACATACGCTGTAGATGAATTAATAGAAGCAGCCCCTTGGCTGGCTAAAACCAGAGATTTTAAACAAATGGCTTCTTTCACTGATAAGCACTCTTGGCTCCAAATCCGTTAAGCATTTCAGCTGATGAAACATTTGGCTTTTGAGATTTACTGTCTCTGAAATGAAGGTTGTAAATCAGTCAGCTCCCCAGCCCCCCTCCCCGCGCCCCAACCCCCCGCCAACAACAGAACAATGAGAGAGAGACAGAAAGCACATACTTGAACTCAGACCTACTGTGACAAGATCGGGACCAAGTTTCATTCAAAGCGCTGGAAGGAACCAAACAATATACATACTCACAAGAGATAAGCTCAGGTGTCCAGTGGTTATTTTAAAATATTGTCCATGAGAGGGGTGCCTGGGTGGCTCAGTCGGTTAAGCGTAGGACTTCTGCTCAAGTTGTGATCTCACAGGGGTTTGAGCCCTGCGTCGGGCTCTGTGCTGACAGCTCAGAGTCTGGAGCCTGCTTTGTATTCTATGTCTCACTGTCTCTCTGCCCCTCCCCCGCTCATGCTCTGTCTCTCTCTCTCTCTCTCTCAAAAATGATTAAACATTAAAAAAATTTTTTTAATATGGCCCATGAGAAATGCCCGCAAGCCAGAAATCACATTTCCCGCCTTGCTCGTTGAGTGAAATGGACATTGTGTAACAATGAGCACCGAAGTCGGTCTTCATACTGTGGCTAGGATACACAGATTCAGGCTTTTGTGGTAGGACACCACAATCTAAAGGTGTCTTGCTCTTCTGAATTGCACCATAGGGCTTAGGACAATGATTCCAGGTCACGTGGCTTTTCACACAGGCAAGTCAGTGGTTGTAACGAAGCCCGATGGTGTCAGATGCGACGGCCCTTTTGTTCTTCTGGAATAGAACTTTAAAGCTACAGTTAATTTTCTTTTAGGACATAATTCATTACATAAGTACAGGAGACCTTTTCTTGGGTGACCATTAACTAAAAGATAATTACCAAGAGAATACAGAATATTTGAGTGTATAATTTTATTGTGTGTATTCACTGGTGATTGGTGGAACTGGAGTCTCAACTGTACTTCTAAAAGAATTTCTGAAATACAGTGGAGACTATAAATTATTATTAATAGTACCTATACACATATGTATATGTAGGTCATATATGTATATACATATTTGTATAATGTATATGTATATAGAATGTATATGTATAAATACGTCATTGTGTGAGAACATACGTGTATATAAGTATGGGATAGATTAGATAGATAGATGATAGATAGATAGATAGATAGATAGTTATAGGGATGGATAGATAGATAGATATAGATGGGTGGGTGGATGGATGGATGGATGGATAGAGAAACAGATACAGAGTAGCATGGGAATTGACAAATCATTAGCCATTATTAAATCATAATACCTCTATCTTATAAATTTAATAGAGCAAAAGCAAAATGGAATGTTTACACAAAAATTCTTCAACAAGAATAGATAGAATTCACTTTAGGTCACATAAAGGAGCCTGGAAAGGAATCTATGATAAGAATAGAGCAGAGGCATAAAAATGAAAATCAGCCACATAAATGCAAATGTCTATTCTCTGATGTTTATAGGAAATCATTCACTGAGTGCACTTATTACAATGTGAAACTGAAGTTTTCCTGCTGGAATCATTTACGATTTAACAAAAGGGCATATACTTGCACAGGATGGATGGAAGGGGAGAAAAGGTATATATTCCAAATCTTTGAGCCTGATGGGGGACAACTAATTGAAATTTAATGTCTCTATTTGTAGTTTTTAGTTTACTTAACAATGACATGAGTCATAACTTTCTACTGCATTTAATTATCACACCAAAGTCATACAGGGCCAAAATCTATTTATAAATCTATTTATAAATAGAACAAAAATTTATAAATCTATTTATAAATCAAAGACAATTATGAACACACACGATTTCTGTAGCACAGGTTTCCAAACAAAGGGTCCATTAAATTGTTAACGGGAATCCTTGCATTATTTCCATAAAGTATATTATATTTCCACACAGTATTTACACTGAGGCTGTGCAGGTTTTTCATACTACTTTAGTTGAAATTACACTAATTCACAAACTGAAACCAATTATATTCTGGAAACAAAGCACAAAATAAGAAACACAGTTTTGTTTAGTATATAATATAGATCAACATATGAAGGTTAGTAAGTTTCACAGTGATGAAATTTGTGGCAATGGCCATGTTGGAACCAGATCCTTTGAGCCAACGTTAGATGAGTTTCCATTCAAGACCCCATGCTGGAACATTCCTCTAGATTTGTGGGACTTGCATTCACTTGGCCCTCAAATCTTTTTGCTTTTATTTCTGAAACAGCAAATGTACCTCATCACTCTGCTGGGTCCACACCCCAGTGCCCAAGATAAGACTTCCAGCTCACCCCTCCATCCTGGCCGCTTCCAACCTATTCATTACCATTAGTCTAAACATAGTGCTCCCCAACTTGAAAAAATCGACAAAACCCATGAAGATGAAAACCTGAAACCCTCTGACACTGAAGTTCTATTTCTATGCTTTCTAGATATATATAAAAAAATCTTTATTTAAAGGTATAAAAGTTGCCAGCCACCCAAGGATCAATTCTTTTTGATTGTGACTTTGAAAATGAGAGATGACACCAATGTCAGTGCCCATGCATAAAAGATTTTGTTGCGTAAATCATGTTGGCTGAACCATATAATGAGAGGTTCTTGATTTCTGTGGACACAGAAAAACATCTAAGATCTCTCAGGAGAAAACAGTGAGTTTCTGAATACTGTGTGATAAGATCTCTTTTTTTATTAACACAATAAAGCGGGGTGTAAATTATAAACTCTGGAAGGAAATCCAACATTTAAGTGTTTAGCTCTAGGAACGTGGATTGTTTACACTTAATCCTACATCTGGGTTTACATTTTTTTCCAATTTTTGCTTTCTTTAGCAATCACTCTCACACACTCCCACACACACCACACCATCCTAAAGCAAATATGTTTTATAGTCAAATTCCTTAGTGGGACTTCCAGAGCCCCTCCGTGAGGTATCATGTCTATACCGCTGACCATGTCCTACGTATATTCTTCAGCAGACAGACCACGTTAGTTGTTTGTTGACTGCCTCCAGGAAATGCCTTGTATTTCTGTATCTCTTTGCCTTTTTACACGCAGCCTGCTGCATCCAGAATGCTCTTGACCAAGCTGCGGTCAGCCTGTAACCTGCCTGGTACACATTGCCCGGGTCTGCCTTGCTCCTAGAAACCTGGCCTCACTGCAGGGTGCACCATTTGCTCAGGGAGCACAGCACCACCTGTAGACCAACCCCATCACTTCCGGCTGCAACCACTGAGGCAGGATTTCGCACCTCATTTTCCTTCCTTCCACCGAGGCAGGTCTCTTTTTAAAAGTTTCCTGATGGCCTCAAATCTCTCAGCTCGGCAACTTTTTTTTCAGTGACTTTCTATTCTAGAACGTACTGCTCTCTAGGAAGGATGCGTGCTTGTAGTTCAGCAGCAGGTTGGAATCTATGGTAATGCCTTGGGCATGCAAGTTTAAGATTCCAAAGCCCCACATGGCTCCAATGTGGAATCAAGAAGTCCCATAGCATTGCTTGGGGGAAATAACTGGGCAAGACCAGTAACATACAAAAGCACTGTGCCTGGTGTCCAGTGTGTATTTTTAAAAAACAGTCACCAAGTACTATGACTTCCTTGATATCAGAAACACTGCTAGTTATTTCTGTTTCACATATGCGTAGCAAGTATGAAGAGATGCCCTTTGATTAAAGAAATGGATCCAGAGGAAAAACTGGTCACTGGTCTACTTAGATTCCGACTTTAAGATTCTGCAGGTGATAGATGAAGAAAACATGTGGCTTATGCCAGATTTTGCATGAAGGTGATGCATATTTATTAATTCTGTTTACTAAATGTTCATTATGTGCTTAAAGTCTAAGGAGAAAAGCAAGGCAAGAAAAAACCCAAACAAAACAAAACACCCCACCACATAATCTACCTTTTCTCCATGTTGTGAATTAGGGAGATGCCATTCTACCAACATTTAGATATACCCAAAATGACCCAAGCAACATGCTAAAACCTGGGGTGGGGTGGGGCGGAACATAGTATTTGAGTAGATTTCTACAGATACCTTGAAAACTTGTACATTTTTTTTTTTTTTGCATTTGCAAGCTTCTATTTGGTTTCTTTCTTTATTAAAATTTTTTTTTCAACATTTTATGTATTTTTTAGAGACAGAGTGTGAGCAGGGGAGGCGCAGAGAGAGAAGGAGACACAGAATCTGAAGCAAGTTCTGGGCTCTGAGCTGTCAGCACAGAGCCCCACGCGGGGCTCAAACTCACAAGCTGTGAGATCATGACCTGGGCTCAAGTCGGACGCTCAACTAGCTGAGCCACCCAGGCGCCCCTTTCTTTCTTCTTTTTTTTTTTAAATGTACTTATTTAAATTCAAGTTAGTTAATATACAGAGTAGTGCTGGTTTCTGGAGTAGAATTCAGTGATTCATCTCTTACATAGAACGCCAAGGGCTCATCCCAACAAGTGCCCTCCTTAGCACCCACCACACATTTACAAACTGATTAGAACTGAAAGTTCTATTTTTGGCGTCAAAGTGTATTTATAAAGCACACATAGGATGCACATTTTGTACATGGTAATCAGAGCCCTCTAAAGTGCATATAGAAGAAAAGCCAATTTACACAACAGTATTTTACAAATAGGAAACATAATTGCCATAATTTCTTCTAAAGTACAGTAATTCAAAATATGCTGCTCTGTTTCAACATGATTTTCTAGCCTCCATTGCATGCTAGTGGAGATACTCACAGTGTTTCCTAGTACTTACCGTTAGATACTATCTGGGGGCAGACCAGAACTACTCTGGTCTGTCTTATTTTTCCATAACATAATCACAAGAACTAAATGAAATAAGGACAATGCAGTCTCTCTCAACTCTGTCAAAACCTGACATTATCTCGTAGCTCACACAATCTTTTCTGTGCCCAGAAACATCCCTAGGTTTTCCATCACTGCTTTTTCTCCAGCAAATCTGGAACACAGATACGGAAGTTGTTTTAATTGTTTTTAAGGTCTGTTTATTTTTGAGAGAGAGACAGAGAGACAGAGAGAGAGAGAGAGAGAGAGAGACAGAGAGAGAGAGAGAGAGAGAGAGAGAAAGAGAGAGTGTGAGCAGGTGAGGGGGAGAGAGAGAAGGAGACAGAATCTGAAGCAGGCTGCAGGCTCTGGGCTGTCAGCACAGAGCCTGATGCAGGGATTGAACCCACGAACCGTGAGATCATGACCTGAGCCGAAGATGGGTGCTTAACCTACTGAGCCACCCGGGCACCCCCGGAAGTTGCTTTAATTAAGAAAAAAACAACATCTCAGATGAAATAGCACACGCTTGAGTAACAAGTAAGTGTGAGGGTATATGAAAGAGTTAAAGTCCCACTGCGAAGTTTAGTTTCGGGAACAGAAAGGTCTTTAAAGATGACCTTTTCCAGAACTGAGTGAAGGCACAGTTGTGCACATATCCTCCGTGTATCACGCGCTAAAGCAGTCCCTTTGGCTGAACGCTTTCGTGCTCTCGCTGCTTCCTTACGTTGTCACTTATTATAGATCATGCCCATGACCGTTCTAACATCAGTGTTATTACTGTCTTTGCTATTTTTCTCAGAGCTAGCTGGTATGCCCACGACTCTCAAGGTCCTGTTCCCCACAAACACAACACAGCTGGGAGGCCCTTCCTAAGGCTCATCACAGTACCTTTGCTCACACACGTGCAGTCATGGTGGACTGGAAGATGTAGAGATGTAATGTAACCTAAGGCACCAAGGGAGGAGGCTAGGGGAGCCTGCGCGGCTCAGTCGGTTCAGTGTCCTCCTCTCCGTTTCCACTCAGGTCACGATCTCACCATTAGTGAGTTTGAGCCCCACGTCTGGCTCTGTGCTGATGGCACGGAGCCTGCCTGGGATTCTCTCCCTCTCTCTCTGCCCCTCTTCCGCTGTCTCTCAAAATAAATACTAAAAAAACAAAATTTAAAAAAAAGAAAAGAAAGTGAAAAGGTTTTCCCCACTTGCAAGCAGCTACCACATCCCATTCTATCTTTTACTGTACTAATGCTTATTGTTATAATTGGTATTGTCATTTTGGGTAACTCTGGTGGCACCTGAAGAGGCAGGGAATGCTTTCCTGAGGATTTAAAAGGCAGAAATTGAGATTTCTCAGAGAAAAATAACGTACAAAAACATTAAATAGACCATATGACAAAACAGGTATGGATAGATTCATCTCAAAAAGAGGGTAACTCTGGTTTTTAAAGATTTATTTTTAGTGTGCCTGGGGGGCTCAGTTGGTTAAGCATCCGACTTCGGCTCAGGTCATGATCTTGCACTTTGTGAGTTCGAGGCCTGCGCCGGGCTATGTGCTCACAGCTTGGAGCCTGGAGCCTGCTTTGGATTCTGTGTTACCCTCTCTCTCTGCCCTTCTCCCATTTGCACTCTGTCTCTGTCTCTCTCTCCCTCCCACTCAAAAATAAATAAACATTAAAAAATTAAAAAAAAGATTTTTTTAAGTAATCTCTACACCAAATATGGGGCTTGAACTCACAACCCCAAGATCAAGACTTGTATGCTCTACTGACTAAGCCAGCCAGGTGCCCTCATAACTCTCTGCTCTTTTTTTTTTTTTTTTTTAATTTTTTTCAACTTTTATTTATTTTTGGGACAGAGAGAGACAGAGCATGAACGGGGGAGGGGCAGAGAGAGAGAGGGAGACACAGAATCGGAAACAGGCTCCAGGCTCTGAGCCATCAGCCCAGAGCCTGACGCGGGGCTCGAACTCACAGACCGCGAGATCGTGACCTGGCTGAAGTCGGACGCTTAACCGACTGTGCCACCCAGGCGCCCCAACTCTCTGCTCTTAAAGATTAGACAGTAAGGAACATTAATTGTGCTGATTCTCCACGTAAGAAATTTTATCCCACCAACTTTTGCTTAAAGAAAGCAACGTTCCAGAGTCAAGAACATCTGAAGTCTTTCCTGCACAGACGGCATGTAGAGACCACGTTGGGTTCACTGAATTTTGGCCGGTACCCTTGGGTTCAACTGGATACCATTATCCTTATGATGGCCAGAAAGTAAAAGCAGAATCAGAGCCAGAGTCAACTGTGGAAAAAGCAGAGATCTTAAAATAATGAAGATGTAATAGAGATCAAATATTTAACAGGCGTAGGGGGGTAATTTACCTATGAGTCAGTTCAACCTGATCTTCATGGGTGCCTACAATAGTCTAGGCACTGATTGTCCTTGTGGTAAAGATGTAGCAATGAACCAGTTTTTCGTTTTCTATTTGTTTGTTTGTTTGTTTTTTTGGACGGCTTGAAACTCATATTCCTGCAATAGGTAGATCATCAGCAAACAAATGAAAATTAAATGATGTTTATATTAGCTTCCTTTTGCTGCTGTAACAAAGTGCCACAAACCTGGTGCCTTAATGCCACACGTATTTCTCATCGTACAGTTTTAGAGGTCGGCATCTAAAGGGCTGGACGGCGGGTTCCTTCTGGAGCCTCTAACACTGAGCCTGCTCCCTTTCCTTGTCCAGCATCCAGAGGCTGTGCACGGACTTTTCTTCATGGCTCTGTCTTCCTTCGTCTAAGCAGGTAGCATAGCATCTTCTCTCTGAATTCTGCTTCCAAGTTGAAATGTTCTCTGGTTCTGACCCTCCAGCCTCCCATCCTTAAGGAGATTTTTGATCAGATTGCATCATCCCAGATATTTGAGGCTGGTCTCCCCATCTCAAGATCCTTAATATATCTGCAACATCCCTCCTACCACATAGTCTATATTCTCAGGGTTAGGATGCACACATATGAACAGAAGGGGACTGGTGTTCTGTCTACCAGGGATGGCTGGCCTTATCCTGGCTGAGTCAGGTACATTGTCACCAGTCCTGTGACTTTGACAAGCTGCATCAAACCCAGGTTTCTCTTAAACTCTGAATGGTGTTCTGTCCCCATCCTGCCACCACCACATGGCATGGATCGGATGAGGAATGTGATGTCTTATACAGCTCCACGGAAATGTGATTTACTATTATCATCTTGTGTATGAAAAATACTTATTAAGGGCTTGGTGGTAATGACGGTTATGAAAAAAAGGCCAATAGCATATTTTGTTCAATTTACCTTTAACGAATGGCACAGTCACTATTTTTAAAGCAGTGAGAATTTACCCAAGTGTTCTTGTATACCAAAGGCATTTTAAACAAGACCATGCATAGTGAATTTAAAAGATCTTCTAGTTAAGAAAAATATATATATGTATGTATGTATAAAGATATAGGTAAAGACAGATAGATAAACAGATAGGATATATAGATGATGGATTAATGGATAGATTGATGGATAGATGGATAGATGGATGGGTCAGTGGGTGGGCAGGTGGATGGATGGACGGATAGATGGAAAGGTGGGTAGATGGAGGGATAGAGGGATGGATGACTGGATGGATAAAGGGATAGATGGAAGGGTGGGTGGATGGATGGATGGATGGATGGATGGATGGATGGATAGATGGAGGGATGGATGGATGGATGAGTGCGTGGGTGGATGGATGGGTGAATGGGTGGGTGGGTGGATGGATGGATGGAAGGATGGAGGGAAGGAAGCATGTATGGAGGGATGGATGGGTGGATGGATGGAGGGAGGGAGGGATGAGGGATGGATGGATGGATGGAGGGAGGGAGGGATGAGGGATGGATGGATGGAGGAATAGAGGGATGGATGGAGACATAGAAAGATAGAATAATTTCAAAGGCTGAGGCATAGCACAGACTCATTTCATTACTATCAGAACAGTTTCAAGGTTGCCAAACCTGACAGACAAGGGCGGAAAGTACTAAAAATAGGGACTCAGAGGGAAATGTACTCAGTTCCTCTCCCAGATGCTTCTGCCACATGACTGTACATTGCCTCTCAATATGTGACTCAGCTGCATTGAAAATGAACTAGAGAGAGCGATGCCACTGAGCACCTTCTGGGTGCAGGTGTACCTTTGTCTCCTGAACACATTGTTACGAGCATGTCTACATCCTGCACTGTGTTTCCTGGGTGAGCTAGGACCATCCTCTCCAGCCTTCATGGTACTTCGAGCCAGGGAGGGCTGGGCTATCTCAGAACCAGGGTGAGGGATTCATCTGGACCAGCCTGAGTTCCCAGGAAAAATGGACATAGGTAGGCTCCATCCCAGGCCACAGAAGCAGAACCTTTGGTGGTACAACTCAGGGGTAGACACTAAAAACCAAAAGGGATTCCCAGTTGGAGGAGCATGGCTGTCCACAGTTGCACTTGGCAGGTGTAGCTATCTAGGGTTGGCTTTTTAAGAACAAATGGAGCAAAACCAAGGTAGTATTTTTCCAGGTTCAAGACTCTAGGCGGTCATTACACATAATGGGCAGAGTCTGCTGAGCGAGGTTGTCTCAGACTTTGGTATATTTTTCTTAATGTCATTGGGGAAGGTGCCAGCCACCGAAGAAGAAAGAGAACTTGCCACCTTCAGGCACCACCTCCTCTATTATCACCAGCCCCAGAACTGCTCTTCAGAAAGAAACACAAGAAAAAAGGAAAAGCTGTCTCTTCCCAGAAATAAAAATTCTAGAATCAAATGTTTTTGTCTCTTTCTCTCTCTCTCTTTTTTTTTTTTTTTTGCTTCATCTGCACAATTTGTGACCAAATTCATGCTTACCTTCCGTACCTGAAACTCTGAGTGAATCTGGTTTTTTTTTTTTTTAATTTTTTAAATGTTTATTTTTGAGAGAGAGAGAGAGAGAGAGAGAGAGAGAGAGAGAGAGAGATATGAAGACACAGAATCCAAAGCAGGCTCCAGGCTCTGAGCTGTCAGCACAGAGCCCAATGTGGGGCTTGAACCCACGAACTGTGAGATCATGACCTGAGCTAAAGTCGGATGCTTAGGCACCACCTAGGCACCCCATAAATCTGGTTTGTTTTTGAGAAAAAAACATGTATGGGGTATTACATTTTCATGCTACCTCACACCGTCCTTAACTTGAGGAAAACTAAAACCAAAAATCTTATAAAGATATGTGTATATACATTTTTCTGTCTTCATCATTTTTTTTAAAAGTTTACTTATTTTGAGAGAGAGAAAAGGAGAGAGAGAGAATCCCAACGAGGCTCTGTACTGTCAGATCCTATGAACTAATGAGACCATGACCTGAGCCAAAATCAAGAGTCAGACACTCAACTGACTGAGCCACCCAGGCACCCCTGTTTTCATTGTTTCTAAGCACACAATTCAGTGGGATTAATAATATCCATAGTGATGTGCATCTATCACCACTACCTATTTCCAAAAATTTTTATCACCCCTAACAGAAACTATATGAGGCTACCAGTTCCCATATGGGAAATACTCTGGATCGTAGTGTCCATAAGATATGTCACATACACACTGGGCTAAGTCCACCTAATAAGGTATGACACCTGGATTGAATGACTAAGGCCACTCCCATTCTGTTCCCCCTTGCAATGGACTGAATGCTTTTATTGTCCCCCAAATTCCTATGTTGAAATCCTTATCCCCAAGGTTTATTATTGGGAGATGGGGCTCTTGGGAGGTGATCAGGTCATGAGGGTAGAGCCTAATCCATGAGCAGGACCGTTGCCCTCCAGAGGGGTGAGAAATAAACATCTATTGTTTTTAAGTCACCCAGCCTATGGCATTCAGGCTATAATAGCCCAAGTAGCAAAGAAACCAGTAGTGCTCATGCTGCCTATGAGGTCTGGACATCCATGTCTCCAACCAAGAGTGAAGGTCCTTGCCAAAGTCTACAGGAGTGCTTGTTAGATCCCTTTGCGTGACTTTAACGTTGTCATTTTGTAGTCTATATTTACATAAGTAAAGCGCCCACAGAAGGTGTTTACCTTGAGTGGTGTTAAACGCAAATGATGGAAAACGGAATCCTTTTCGTCTAATTATCCAAAGTTGTTTGAAAAGCCAACTAATACACCTCATCCTGGGGAGAATTTGGGTCCGCCAAGATGTCTCTCTGGTCCAGTTTGCTCAGTGTAGAGTCATGGCTAATTGTCAACAGGATGACTCCAAAACTTGGCATTATGTTCAATGTGTAAGAAAGATCCCATTATGTTGAACACCTTTTTTTTTTTTTTTTCCCATGGGAAAATTCTTTTAAGTGCTTTCAGGAGAAAAAAAAAATCAAATGTAAAAAACATATTATTTAACTGACCATGGCATTTAGATAGAATCTTCAAATAAGAGCTAACCTCTTTACACAAATCACCTTATCATAATTTACAAAGTGCTTTTTACACTTTATCTTATTTGTGCCACTGAAACTGGGGTTCCTTTCATTTACCAATATTTCTGGCTCCTTGAGTTATGTGTGTGGTCACACACCTATTATTTTCAAAGAGTTGGGTAACAGGAAACAGGTGACTACCCTCCCTGTCCACACTAAATATCTGGACATCTTTTAAGAAATAGTCATGCCCAAGCCCCAGTGGTAGAGATCCTTAATTAGTTGTTTTGGGGTAGGGTGCAGGCACACATAGTTTTCAAAGCTTGTACAAGTAATTTTAGTGAACAACAAATAACATGATCTGCTGATCTAGAGACAGAGCAAATAAAAATAATGAGAAGATCTCTTCGGTAATAAAATTCGTTTCATTTTCTGATGACATCAGTATCTTTAAAACATCAGGCAAATATTGCTGTGAAGCAAGGCTGTTCCATGTTAGCAGGCATGGACATCGCCAGCAGGGTCTGTGAAAACACTGGACCCAGGGGGCCCCTGCCCCAAATTTGAGATTCAGGAAGCGTGGGGTGGAAGCCAGAAATGTGCATTTCTAACAAACTGATGTCACCCTGGTCTGTGAGCTACAGTTTGAACACCACTGCTGAAAAATATCCTGAGTTCTAGAACAAACTGAATGCTTCCTACGCTGTCTTGTATCTCATCCTGCTGTATTTCCTAAAAAACAAAACAAAACAAAACAAAACAATTAGTATTTAGTTCACAGGTTTGGTTAGGTTCATGTTGCCTACTGGAGGCAACAATGCTCTGTTTCATCATATATCCCGTAAGAACGTACATGGTGCACCACTGTCTTATTTTTGACTATCTTAACAGTGATTGATCATTGGATTCAGGTGGTAACTAATCCCACCCACGATAAAAAAAACATCTACCAAGTTTTTCAACGGATGTTTTACAAGGCACTGGTGAAGATCGACATCTATGATTTCATCTGGGTTCTACAGAATTCTGATTGCCTGTTGTGATTATTTCTTCTGCATTCCCTGTCTGGAATGGCACAAAAGTTCCCCAAATTTTGTAGTTGCTCTGAGTTTCAGAGCGAAAGTGGGAGAAAAGCAGGATTCTTTCAGTTGTTGGTATTCAAAGATGTGTGATGGTGCCCTAGCAACGGGACCAATGAGTTGTACTTGTGAAATACACTTCAGTTTTAGAGGAGTTTAGCTTCATGGCAAAATTGACAGGAAGGTACAGAGATCTCCCATGTACCTCCTGCCCCCCCCCCCCATATAAGCATATGCTCCCGAATTATCAGTGTTCCCCCCAAGAGTGGTACGTTTGTTATTATCAATGAACCTACATTACCATATCATAACCACTCAAAATCCATACTTTACATTAGTGCACTTGGTCGCGCATATTCTGTGGGTTATGACAAACGTATAATGACATAGATCTACCATTATGATATGATACAGAATAGTTTCACTGCCTTAAAAGTCCTGTGTGCTCTACCTGCTCATGCCCCCGCCTCCCCACCCCGTGACAAGCACTGATCTTTTTACTGTCTCCATAGTTCGCCTTTTCCAGAATGCCATAGGGTTGGAAGCATACAGTATGAAGCCTTTTCAGATTAGCTTCTTCCACTTGGTAATATGCTCTTAACGTTCCTTCATGTCTTTTCAAGGCTTGGCAGCTCATTTCTTTCTTAGTGTTGAATAATATCCCATGTCTGGATGGACCACGGTTTATTTATCCAGTGACCTACCAAAGATATCTTGGTTACTTCCAAGTTTTGGCAATTATGAATCAATCTGCTATAAACATCCATGTGGAGGTTTTTGTATGGATGTGTTTTCAGCCTCTTTGAGTAAATACCAAAGACAATGATTGCTGGATCTTATGGGAAGAGCATCTTTAGTTTTGTTAGAAACTGCAAAACTGTCTTCCAAAATGGCTGCACCATTTTGCATTCCCACCGGTGGTGAACGAGAGTTCCTCTTGGTCCACACCCTCTCCAGCATTTGGTGCTGTCACTGCTCTGGATGTGTGGCATTCTAAGACATGCCTAGTGGTATCTTGTCGATGTTTTAAGGTGCATTTCCCTGATAACCTATGATGAGGAGCATCTTTTCATATCGGTATTCATCACCTGTCTATCTTCTTTGGCGAGGTGTGTCTTTTTTTTTTTTTTAATTTTTTTTTTCAACGTTTTTTATTTATTTTTGGGACAGAGAGACAGAGCATGAACGGGGGAGGGGCAGAGAGAGAGGGAGACACAGAATCGGAAACAGGCTTCAGGCTCTGAGCCATCAGTCCAGAGCCCGACGCGGGGCTCGAACTCACGGAGCGCGAGATCGTGACCTGGCTGAAGTCGGACGCTTAACCGACTGCGCCACCCAGGCGCCCCTGGCGAGGTGTGTCTTAAGGTCTTTGGCCGTTATTTGTTTTCTTACTATTGAGTTTTAAGAATTCTTTGTAACCAAAGAAGTATTATATGGAGTATCATGGCGAATGTATGGGTTATTATAAATTTGTCAGGTTTTAATTCAGTACACCTGTTATTCTTAAGGATGCTGAAATTGTCCCATTGTGGCCAGGAAGGGTCTTACCAGTTGGCGTTTGGAGACTTTGTGTTTCTATTGTTTCCTTGTTCTTTCTTTTCTTTTCTTTTCTTTTCTTTTCTTTTCTTTTCTTTTCTTTCCTTCCTTCCTTCCTTCCTTCCTTCCTTCCTTCCTTCCTTCCTTC